>NC_044325.1:2678704-3003704 GCF_007399415.2 Gopherus evgoodei | reverse complement strand
AACCCAGAAGCCCCATTCTTCTAAGTGTTGTACATCCCCACAATAGACACTGTCCCAATAAGCTTACAGCTTAAATAGGCAGGACAGACAACAGGTGAGTGAAAAGGAGGGATCTCCATTTTTACGTATAGAAATAAGAGTCATGGAGTGTAAGTGTTTTGCCCAAGGTTCTACAACAAAATCCTTGTCTCACAAACACTTAGGTGGGTGGAGACAGAGAAGAAGGATGTGATGCATAGGAATCGAGTAGTATTCTTTTAAATAGCTCGTGAGCTCTGTAGTGGCCCTCATGGTCTTCTGTCTTCTAGAAACTTCCAGAAGCCTGCCGGAGCTGCAGTGTATCCATGTAGCTAGGCCTTGCATGTGGAAGGGGACTGTTGGCCGACCTCACTAACACTCGGTGGGGGTGATTTGGTTGCTAGCTCCCAGAACCAAAAGGAAGGGGAAGGGTCAATGGGAAATCAAGACCCTGAGACTAACAGTTCCCAGGAACAATGGGGAGAGGCCAATGCTCCAGGTTAGCCTGGTTGACATGGGGCCAAGGGAGTCCCATCCTCTGTGTGAGCTGGAATTGCCTGGGTCAGACAGAGCAGGACCAAGCTAAGGAGAGAGCAGGGGCCAGAGCTGAGCTGGGAGCAGAGCTGAGCCAGATCCAGAGGGGCCAGAGAAGCAGCCCAGGGAGCTGGAGGCAGAGCAGCAGCAGCAGCTGTGCTGAGGCAGAGTGGAGCTGGGGCTGGAGCTGTCTGGAGCTGGGTGCAGTGAACAGCTGGATAGAGTAAAGGGGACCCTGGGCAGTGGGCCCAGCGCAGGGAGATGCCCCCAGCCAAGGAGCCCTACATGCCAGACTTGGAGGGGTTCGTAACCCTGACAGGGAGGGGGTGGTGTTGGGAAGAAGGGTCCTGCCACCTAGAGCCTCAGAGCGTGTGGGAACCGCCAGAGCACGTGTCCGACCTGCAGCGTCCCTGCAGCACAGCCAGGGCCGGGGCAGGGTCCTGGGACGTGTGAGGAAGAGACTGAACTTCCCTGACATCCCAGAGATGCTGGTTGTGATGTCCCCGTGCCACAGAGCGGGGTGACGGGTTTTCCTTTCACCTTTCCCAGTTTTCCTTATTTTTTAAAACCGATTGCTGTTTAATAAATTGTATTTGTTTGAACTGTATGTAAAGATGAGTGGGTCAGGGAAGCATCCAGTTCAGAGACAGCACCCTGGAGTGGGGACACCCTAGCCCCTGCCCTAAGTGACCATGACAAGGTTGGGGGTTGGGCCCCCCAGGAATCCTGGGCCAAGCCTTGTTGGGGTTACGAGGACTCTGCCAGACAGGAGAGTGAAAGGGGAGCCCTTGAGGGCAGGGAGGCCTCTGGGTAAAGGAAGTGGGAGCAAGGACTCAGATCCTTTCGCTAGCCCACTTCACCAGGGTACTGTATAAGCCAGGAAAGTTCCCCATAATAGCGGGACCCTTCCCCCACTTACACATGTGGTATATCATCCATAAACACAATTATCTGGATCCCCTGTGCCCTTCTGGTTCTTTCATATTATGAATACTGCACAAGGAGCAAAAGGCCACGACAGAGAACAGAGCTAAGGGAGTACGTGCCATTGTGTTGCCCCATTCTTTACAGGCCCAGACGTTTGAATTCAGATCTATGTTTAAACAGGAGTATTGGCCAAGACTCTGATGCCGCACTGCACTTAGGCATGTGATTAATTTCCCTAGCCTTAAAGTTAATCATGCTTTCGTGCTTTGCGGAGTTGGAGCCATAACTTCTAGAATGGCAGATTCTGTGATTTACAAGTGACCCTCTTTACAAAGTCTTTTCCTGGGTAAATAGTTCAATATATTTCCTCTGAGCAGAGAAGTTCCCGCACCGTTTCACTTACAGTGCTTTATTACTGAAGAACGACCATTTCCAATAAGATTTGATAAAAGTGGTGAGATGGATTGAACGAGCGTCAATGTTGGATAACTCTTTGGCTGTGCAGTAGCTGACTGAACGGTAGCTGCTTTGTATGTAATGATATAGGCACATCACAGTAAATTAATTTCACCGGTCTCTTCTCCCACTGCCTGCCCACCTTCGTCCCTAAGTAAGTCTTCACGTGTAAAGTAATCCAAGGTGAGGGAGCAAAGTACCATGAAATTACCTTTTCTATTAAATTCCTTTTTATAAATGAAAGGGAAGATGGTTAATTCAAAGCAAAGGTGAAGGAAATAAGTTTACTGTAAATCCTCCCTGAACTGCCCCTTTGCGTAAGTTTGTAGCTTGTATTAGCATGTTTTATACCCTGCAGGCACAAAGGCTTTTTGTTCAATACCCTTTTCACTTTGAGTTGCTGCTGCTATGAATCCTTTCATTTTTTCAATGGAAACTGACACATTCATACTGTACAAACCTCCTAGAAACACGCCCGCCACTGACTCTAATTTAGGAATGATTAAATTAGCAGTTATGGATGCTTCGTAGGGAGCAGAGGGCAATGCTGAGTCGATTATTAGCGTTTTAGATATTCTAAATGATCAAAACCGTTGTATTGTGTAATTTATGAGTTATTGAACTTGTGGAATTGAGAGTTATGGCTGCAGTGGCGGAAGCCAGAGGATTCTGAAAATCTCCAATGGCAGCAAGATCTTAGCTAGGAATGTCTGGTTTGCTGCCAGAATTTTAACAGGCAGCTCCCTCAAAAAGCAATGTCCAGCCCCACTGGGTGATGATCCTTAGGTCAAATACCCTTCCCCATACCTCCCCCTCCTCTAAAAATAACCATTCATCAGTTTCTACTCTTCCCTTCACTGAACATATCCAACCCTTCCATGTGTTCCTGTACATCTCAGTTCACCCTGCTCCTGCTCCCCAGCACGTCACTCATGTCCCTCCCAGGGCCCCCATATCTGACTACTTTTCCTCACTGCAGGCAGATGAGTGGCCTCTGGCTGTGGGTCGGTTGCAGGGGAGATTGTCATTGTGGGTGATCAGCTGGCGGATGGGTCCCCTCTGTTGTTGAGGGGGCAGGTCTCCTTGGCCCGTGGAGGCTTCTCCTAGCTAGTGTGGTATGTAGGTCTTCCACACATACATAGTTCCCCAGAAACTTTAATGTTATTCATGGGTGATTTAGTGCTTCTCTAGCTTCTTGCCTCCCTGAAGTTAGCATACATCTTGCCATGTATTTTCATGGTTATAGGATCAGGTGTTAACTTTTTGTTCATTTAATTGAAGGTTCTGTTACTTTCATTCCCTTATAGATCCAGAAATGTTACTCATCTGTTTGCCACCTCACATTCATCAATGAGATTCTTCAGGAAATTTCCTTTCTCCCAGTTCCATAGATTGTGCCTTTCTTGCTATTGATTGCAAATTATTTGTGTGCGATACAGTGGAATGAAATAAGCAGTTCTTCTTCAATAAGTAATGCCATGTTTCATGCATAATTTTGCACAATCCATTTGCAGCACGTAAAGTTTCCAAACATGCAGAATATTTAGTAATTGGCTCTCAATTTGTGTTCTCTCCGGCTCTGCTGCTTTGGTTTGGGTGTGGGACCTATTCGATAAGGGAGAAAGCCTCCTGTGATGCAAAAGGCATTCTTCCCAAAGAAGCCCTCAGATCACTCTGGCATGAAGCACGACCAGGGATGGGTCAGTGAGGGGGCACAGCAGTTGTTTGCCAACTGCCTGGCATAGCAAAGTGGGCGGAGGGTTACACATAACCTGTGCTCATTGGCCCTGAGAAGTATTTTTGCTTCCCCAAGCCCTCTGCACAGCACCAGCTCAAATCCCAATTACTGTTGTAGCTGGTGTAGGTGGGAAACTGACTTCACTTTACACATCAGTGTGTCCTGAAACATTCCTAACCACACAAATCATTGTTTTAACCAGGGCAGAAGCCAGGGTGACTAGTCGTGCTCAGAATATCCAACGTGTACACTCCTAGACTGCTGTCCTTTACAATAAATGGGACAGAAAAGAGAGCACAGATGAGATGTGTGTATGTTACATAATGTATTTTTGCTAGGATGGAAGAAGGGATTAGTGTGAGGAAGGGCATGAGTACATTCTGTCTGTTTGGCTGATATGTGGGATGCTGAGGTTGGGAACACGTAAAAATTATCTCACTCTTCCAGTTTCAGAGTTAAATAGACAAATAATCATTAAGAAAAGGGAGAGAGGTTCTGGAGTGGGACCCAGGAATTCTGGTCTCAATTTCTAGCTCAGCCATGGACTCCCTCTGTGACCTTAAGCAAATTGCTTCACCTCTCAGTGCCTATGTTCCCCACCTGTAAAGTAGGGAGGGCAGTGCTATGAAATAGGGGTGGCCATTTTGCTTCCCTAGCTAACAGGGATATTGTGAGCCTAAATTAATAAATAATGGCTTGGAGACCAATCTCCGCGTAAGTACAAACCAGCTGCCCTGTTACCCAGCATTGCTTAGTGAGGTGAGTGTCTCCTTTTCCCCTAGTGTTTCGGTTGTGGAACCTTCTTCAGGCTGGTGAGTACATATGGGGTCAGAGTGCCAACCAGGTGAATAGGAATACTTGCCTGCGTGACATTCCTGCAATTAAACTCCTGCTGATCTGGACACACAGGTGAATGACAGACACAGGGACAGAGGTAAGCAATTGGCCACAACTTTATTAGCTTAACACTGGGGAGGAATGCCATGTGCCCACCCCCCTCAAACACCAGCCATTTAACTGGCCCAGTGTGGGTCACTGGCCTCCCACCATAATACCAATACCTCGGGCTAGACCCTCCTCAGCCTGGCACCAGGACTCAGCTCACTGCTGACTCCTCTCGCCCTGTCCCTGCCAGGGGGGTAAAGGGCACCCAGGAGGACCTCAGTCTGCCAAGGTCCAGGTCTCCCTTTCCCCTTATGGCAAAGGCCCTCCAGCCATATCCCAGGCCCCATTCCCTTCTGGGAGCCTCTATCCGCATGGGACACTGGCCACAAGTGGTGATGAACTCAACGTTCCCTTGTTACTCCTAATGTTTGCCTTTCTAGTCTTCCCCCTCTGGATCGGAGATGAGCCTCCACCATGCTGCCAGGAAGGTGAAAACCCTCCAGTCCCTGCCAGTTTATTCCATCAGAAAATATCCCTTCCTGATCCTCAACCTGGCACTGGGTCAGCCACCCCGAATCCTGCAAACACAGGTCAGTATCCCCCAGCCATGAAGCAGGGGCGAGGGCAGCAACACGGCAAGATGGCCCCCGGATGCCAGGGGAGGCTTTACATTGAGAGGGGAGCCAATGAGTTCCCCTTATCCTGCTGGCTGGCCAACTGGAAGCAAAGATGACCCTCCCTCAGGCACACTCCCTCATGCAATTCGCAGCACAAGGAGGGGATTGGCTTCTGAGACCTGTGCTCAGTTTTCACCACGCTCTCATTGTTAATGTTTCACTAGCTAAAGACTCTGAGAATGCGGCTACCAGTCAGATGGGCAATGCTGTGAGTGAATCCCGTGTTCAGTTACATTCAGAAATATAAGTAGCTGGAGATTCCTTTTCCTCACTTTGCAGAGAGCTTTCACTCCCATTAATGTCCTCAGAAATCATAATACTTGGCAAAATACAGGAGTCTGTCTGAGGTTGATAATTAACATTCAAATTTCTTATGATTTTTGGTAGTAGCCCAAGTTTGAAGAAACTGAATTCTCCTATCAAAGTTTTACTGAAGATATCTGCTTCACCCAGAATGACTGTTTTACTATTGTCCAATCTCTGTTAGCATTTCCAAATAATAAATTGAAATGTAGCTCCTCTGACTCATTGTGAGCTTTATAGGATGTTGCAGATTGGATTTTAATAAGGCCATATTACAGAGGCTGCCTTGAATGGCATTGCTAATGTTCTTATTCATTTTTATAGAGGTTGTTTGACTTAGACCTGTTACATATTTCATCGACTTTGGACGTCGTTGCATGGGCAGTTTCACTGGAATGTTTAAGGACAGAGGTTGGCCTGTCCTCATGTGACTATACTTACTGTTCTCTTTAGGATCACACCCTCCTATCTCGAAAGTTCAGTTTTTGTTTTGCTTTGTGCTTTGGTACGTATCAGGGGATTGGACTAGATGATCTCCTGAGGTCCCTCCCAGCCCTGATATTCTATGATTCTATGACAGAGCAAGGTAGATTTTTCTTCGGTTGACTTAAATGACATTTGGTATCCCTTAGATTTCTGATCTGATGCTTTTAGCTGTATAGGTCTATTAGTATCATTAGGAGTATTATTCCATTTGAAGGTGATTTCCAAGTGTATTGGCAGCAGATGAGGTTTTGGTGTGTCAGTCTTTTTCATCTAATTACCTTATTTAAGATTTGGTCATAGAAGTCAAGAAATACAAGAGTTAAGCTTTACAAAATAAATACCCGTCAATATCAACATTATGGGCCTGATCCAAAGCTCACTGGATTAAGTGGGAGCCTTTCCCTTAACTTCATTGGGGTTTGGATTGGGGAGAAAATAAAAAAAATAGTACATATGAGCAATGCAGCTGACTTAATATTTTTGGAGCTTTGTCTATTTATCTTGACCACAGCAATCTACTAGTCAGTGCAGCAACACAGTCCTAGGTACTTCATTGTTGTTCAAAGTTACAATCTGATCCTCTCATGCTTCAGAAACTCAGCCGCCTAATATTGCTGGGTGGGCTGTTAAAAAAGAGGGAGAATATCTACAATATTTTGGGCATTAAAAAGAAAAAATGGATGTTTATCTCTCAATCATTATATGAGAATCAAAGAGGGGAAGAAAACAACCTTGCTAAGAATGAAAGCCCTAGATATGACACTTCCATTCAAAAGGCTTTTTGCTCTGGGTGGAAAATAAAAATGCATTTAGATTTATAGAGAAGGGAACTCAGAAGCAAATTAGAATAAGAGCTAGAAAAGGCAAGAGACCAAAGGTCAGCAGTGTTGAAAAATGGAAGTTCAAGCTGTACGCAGAAAAGGCAGATGGATTCCATTATATAAACTCCCAATCAGAGTCACTAAGAGGAACACAATATCTTCTGGGATAACCAGGTGCATGTTTCTTTTTTGGCAAGAGAAAGGGTTTCTTTTCTTGGCTTGTTAGAGAAAAAGCTTCAATATCCCAGTAACTGGCGAATACAGTGGAGGTAATTGTGTGTTAAAGACGTGAAAAAAAGATGTGGCTAGTAAATGAATGGAATGCAAATAGCAAAATAGGCAGCAAGTGGGGAGATAATGGCATCCTTTCAGTAAGGGAGGGCAAGGAAAGTTCAAACAAGTAGTAAAAGGGCTCGTTTTAGAGGATCCTTGTCCTCTAATTGCTTGAAGGAGACAAGGTGGTCCAGGGATGGGGAGCAGCATAATAGAAATTCTTTGGGAGATCTGGCTTTATTCCTAGATCTGCTTATGGCTCACTCTGTAAAATGAATTAATTACCCACCTTTTTAAAGCACTTTTGAGAGCTATAACTGTATTTTATTAGCCAGTGACAGGGATTTTCAAACTCGTGAATTTGTTAAATTCGGATTCTCTGTGTGTCACATAACCTGTGTCCTGGGAGAAAGGGAACTGAGTCAAAAGACTGTAAAATCAAGGCTCACCTCTGACGATGGGTAATATTTCCGTGCACTTCACATCTCTTATTCCTCAGCAAGGCCTTGTATCCCAACCCTGGAAGGCAGTCAGTGATTAGCCTGTCCCATTTAACAAATGAATAGAGACCACACAAGATCATTTTGTGCAGAGCCGGGAATAGAACCCACATCTTCTTTTGCCACAAGTTTTGCCACACAGCCTTTCTCACTGACTGACTACTTTGTGTGTGTTAGCTGGCCTAGCTGTGATTGCTTCCCCACACTCCCATCCTATGGCCAGGAATAATACCCCAGGTCTCCAATAGCCCATTTACTCCTGCTGCCTAGCAATGTTATAAAAATCTCTCTCAAAGCGTGTGTCAAATCCCCTTCTCGGGGCTGGTCCCCATAGATGATAACAGTTATTTTTGTAGCATTCCAAGCTGATCTGTATGTCCAGGGATCCATCCCTGCTGAAGACCCATGTGGTGGGGAGAGTTTGTGGCTGCATGTGATGGAATTTCCTTGTCAGTATTTTTAATTATTTTAGCTAATTCACACAGTGAGATTTATGTTTTAAAACCGTTAATGATAAATTAAGGTATGACATGCAACAAAAGATGCCTTTTCCACATCTTGACTGGCCATGTGTGACAGTAATAAACTTGAAGGTTGAGGTATGATTAAGAGAAGTAGGGAAAATATTTTTGTGGAGCAATAGACCAGCTATTTTGTTGGCAAATCCTATTTCCCTTTGTCAACAGGCACCTCTCAGCGCTTTTTGACAAAAGTACTCAAAATAACAATGTTGTGACAGTTACAGCAGGAATAAATGAAGTGCAAAGAACTACAGACTGGATGCACAAAGGGACTCAGACATTGCTATACTCAGCACTGCAACACCCAACTTTTATGTGCTTCCTGGAATCCCCAGGCCTGAGTTAGGCAGCAGGGTCCCTATACAATGTAATGGAAAGACTTGGGTGTCTAAGATTGGATTCACACACACGAATGGGCTGAGTGGGGAGCTGCCACTCAGCTAGAGAAAGAGTGAGAATGACCTGGTGATCTGGGTGCTCAGTTGGGACACCAGGGTTCCAGTCCCTGTTCCAATGAATATTTGAAGATCTTGTACAAAGTGGAATAGTTTCAACAGGAGTGATTGAGAGTATGTCTACACTTACAGTTGTACAGCGCTGGGAGTTACAGCTGTCTTCGTACAGCTGTGTAGGGAAAGCGCTGCAGTGTGGCCACATTTGCAGCATTTGCAGCGCTGTTGGGAGTGGTGCATTGTGGGCAGCTATCCCAGCATTCAAGCAGGGCCGCCCAGAGGATTCAGGAGGCCTGGGGCAAAGCAATTTTGGGGGCCTCTTCCATAAAAAAAATTGCAATACTATACAATACTATATCCTCATGGGGGCCCCTGAGGGGCCCGGAGCAAATTGCCCCACTTGCTCCACACCCACGGGTGGCCTTGGGAAAAATAAACCTTCTGCATCTCAGCACAAACCCAGTTTTGAGAAAACTTCTTTACAGGGTGTCATGGTATAATCCCCCACTCTGAACCTTAGCGTCCAAAAGATGGGGTACCAGCATGAATTCCTCTAAGCTCAATTACCAGCTTAGAACCTGTAGCGCTGCCACCAACCAGGAATTCCAGTGCCTGGTACACTCTGGTTCCCCCAAAACCTTGCCTGGGGACCCCCAAGACCCAGTCCCTCTGGATCTTAACACAAGGAAAATAAACCCTTTCCCTCACCGTTGCCTCTCCCAGGCTTCCCCTCCCTGGGTTATCCTGGAAGATCACTGTGATTCAAACTCCTTGAATCTTAAACAGAGAGGAAAATTCACCTTCCCCCCTCCTTCTCTCTCCCCCTCCCAAACTCTCCCTGAGAGAGAAAGTAATCCTAACACAGAGAGAAAATTAACTTTTCTCTCCCCCTTCCCTCCTTTCTCCCCACCAATTCCCTGGTGGATCCAGACCCAGTCCCCTGGGCTCTCACCAGAATAAAAAAACAATCAGGTTCTTAACCAAGAAAAGCTTTTAATTAAAGAGAGAAAAACAATAAAAATTATCTTTGTAAATTTAAGATGGAATATGTTACAGGGTCTTTCAGCTATAGACACTGGGAATACCCTCCCAGCCTAAGTACACAAGTACAAATAAAAATCCTTTCAGCAAAATACAAATTTGAACTCCTTCCAGCCAAATACACATTTGCAAATAAAGAAAACAACCATAAGCCTAACTCGCCTTATCACCTAGTACTTACTATTTTGAATCTATAAGAACCTGTATCAGGGAGATTGAAGAGAAACCTGGTTGCACATCTGGTCACTCTCAGAACCCAGAGAGAACACCAAAAACTAGGAGCACATACAAAAACTTTCCTCCCTCAAGATTTGAAAGTATCCCGTCCCCTGATTGGTCCTCTGGTCAGGTGACAGCCAGGCTGTGATCTTGTTAACCCTTTACAGGCAAAAGAGATATGAAGTACTTCTGTTCTATTCACACTGGGTCAAACCAAAGGTCCATCCAGCCCAGTATCCTGTCTGCTGACAATGTCCAATGCCAAGTGCCCCAGAGAGAGTAAACCTAACAGGCAATGATCAAATGATCTCTCTCTTGCCATGCATCTCCAGTAGGGTGACCAGATAGCAAGTGTGAAAAATCGGGATGGGGGGTTGGGGGTAATAGGAGCGTATATAAGAGAAAGACCCAAAAATCAAGACTGTTACTATTAAATCAGGAAATCTGGTCACCCTAATCTCCACCCTCTGATAAACAGAGGCTAGGGACATCATTCCTTACCCATCCTGGCTAATAGCCATTAATGGACTTAACCTCCATGAATTTATCTGTTTCCTAGAGACTGGCTCCATGGGGTCCCTCACAAAATGGGGACGGTTACTGTGGGTTTGTCTTTAATACAGGTTATGTACATACTCCACGAACTGAGCGTTTGAGCTTGTCCCAGAATCTGGGATGAGCCTGTGCTGTGAAAACTGAAATGCTCAAAATAGCACATGCGTGTGAATGGACACAGGGTGCTAAAATTAAATTAACCCAGGGGTTCTCAAACTGGGGGTCAGGACCCCTCAGGGGGTCACGAGGTTATTACTGGGGGTTGCGAGCTGTCAACCTTCACCTCAAACTGTGCTTTGCCTCCAGTATTTATAATAGTGTTAAATATATTAAAAAGTATTTTTAATTTATAAGGGGGGGGTCACACTCAGAGGTTTGCTATGTGAAAGGGGTCACCAGCATAAAAGTTTGAGAACCACTGAATTAACTCCTCTGAAGCTTCAGGGAATGCAGGGGAGGGGGGGTCTCCCTTGGTAGGGTTGGGAAGGATATTGCTCTTTTCATGTGATCCCTCCCCCAGTAGCTAATTTTAGATGAAGCTACCCTCCCCTGACATGACTCTCCCTATGGCATTGAAATTAAATATAGGCTATAATTTGGCATTGAGAAGTGAAAGGGATGGTAGCCCTAATGGGAAAGCTAACAGCTTGGCTCTTCTGCAAGCCTCAAACTGCTGAATGAGCTTTAGGGTAGGGAGGACTGTGCCTCCCAAACAGCCTGGCCCTGCCCCCTATCTGACCCCACCCACTTCCTGCCCCCTGACTGCCCGCTCCCGTCAGAGCCCCCCAACTCATCCTGCTCTTTGTTCCCTCACCGTCCCTCAGAGACCCCCCCAACCCTGGGACCCACCCCTGCTCCCTGTCCCCTGACTGCCCCGACCCCTATCCCCCCGCTGAATCCTGACAAACCCCTGGAATGCAAACGATCCAACCCCCCCGCATTCCCTGACCACCCCCCCAACCAATGCCCCCCTTACTATCCCCAGGACTCTCTGCCCCTTAGCCAACCCACCCGGCCCCTTACTCCCGGCTCCCCCATCACCCGGAGCGGATCCATGAGTTTCGCTCCACAGCAACAGCACGACTCCGGCGGGACCCTGAGCTCTGCCCCGCTCAGAGCCATGTGTCAGGAGGTGGGGCTGCGAGCTGCAGCGGGGCCTGAGTTCCCTCTGCTCGGCCGGGAGTGCGCAGCTCTGCCCCCGATCACGCAGTTCTGAGCGGGACGGAGCTCAGGGGCCTCGCCGGAGCTGCGCTGCCGCTGTGGAGTGAAGCTACTGGATGTGCTGAGGCTCCGGGAGAGGGGCACGGGCAGAGGCGGGTCGGGCTGGGCCTATTCTCCTGGGGGCCCCCGCGGAGCCCGGGGCCTGGGGCAAATTGCCCCACTTGCCCCCCCCCGGACGGCCCTGCATTCAAGTGGCTGCAACGTGCTTTTCAAAAGAGGGGTGGAGTGTGACAGGGAGCGTGGGGGAGACAGACACAGTGGATTTCTGGAGCTGACACAGTGTCAGCTCCCTGCCTTGCAAGTTCTAAGGACTGGAAGATACACAGCACCAACCTTCAATCATTTTAAAAGTTTTGACCCCTTCCCCCACCCCTCTCTTATTCACTAAATGCAAATTATGCACTCCTAAATAGCCTTCAGACCACATAAGCAGTTGCTCAACACAGACTCCCCTCTCTCCTCAAGCAAACAGCTGTGAACATTCCAAAGCAATTCCCCTGCCTCCGCTCGTCGCTCGCTGGAGCAAAGAGCAGCTGTGTGTGTTTTTTAGATAAGTAGCTTGGGGGAGCTCGGAGTTCAGCCATTCTTCCGGTTTGTTGTGGACAGGCATTCTGGGATACCTCCTAATACCCTGGAGGCCAATTACAGCGCTTTTGGTGGCCACACCTGCGGAGCAGCACTGCATCACCAGCGCTGCAATCATTACACCCCAAGCAGACCAGGTGTACAGCCAGCACTGCAGCCAGGGAGTTGCAGCGCTGGATGTGCCTTGCAGGTGTGGACGGTAAGTTGCAGCGCTGTAAACCCACCACCAGCGCTGCAAATCTCCAGTGTAGCCAAGCCCTGAGAGACACCTGTCCCACAGCCCCTTACAGCTCAGTGTTAGGGCAGGGCGAGACCCAAGTTCATGACCCGGTACCAAACCAGGGAGTGGGGGGATTTGAACGTGGGTCTCCCCTACCCCAGGTGAATGCACTAGCCACTAAGCTATTGGGGAGACACAGCCCCCACCCTCACTTCCTACTGCTTGGCTGTCTTTAGTGCGGCTAGGCATGCTCCGAGACTGCTCCAAGCTCAGGCCCTGCAGGCAAGAGAGACAGGAAACCCTACTTTGAGAAACCTGCTGATGCTTAGGTGTGAGCTAGGAGCTGAGCAGTTTGGTGGTGTTGGGACTTAGTTATTTGCAGAGATTTAGGTACTGAGGGGACTTCAGGTGCTTGCAGGGGAGGCGGAGGCTGAGCAGGGGGAGATTTGGGATCTCAGTGGCACCTAAATGTTGACTTCAGGCAATGTTGGCTTGTCACGTTAGACACCTAAATCCCTTTGTGAATCTAGCCCTAAGGACACTAAGAAATTGGGAACTGTTACAGCCCACAATCTTAATTTTCCCACTGGGCATTGGCATTATGCTAGGCTTACTAATTCAATAATTGCAGGCTTGCTCAGATAGCACAAAACACTTATTTTCTGCAGCATTAGATGTAAGTGTGTATCTAAGAACTTCACATGAATAGAGGCTGCATTGCACGGCCCAAGGGAAGAAGTAAGGCCTTGGTAAAGAGGTGGTTTGACATCACAAGGAGTGGAAAGGGCAATAAGGATGTTGACCTGCCTAGCAGACTGCAAAGTATGGTTGTGAAGGGGCAAAGGGGTTGCTGGGAGAGGTTTAGTTTGGGGGTTGGCCTTGGTGAGTGAATCCTGCAGATTTCCATGCGACTAATGTGAACAAACCTGGTCTGGATTTGTTGACCCTGTACGTTTGAGAGGCCAATGACTTCACTCAAACAAGTGAGGCCTGGGGGAGCTGAATGTCAATGCTCTGGGCAACTGGGAATTCTTACATCTGACACTGAGGGTCTGCTTGTGACCTTGCATCACCTCCGTCCTGGCATAACTCCCTCAGTTACAGATTTACACTCAGAACTGGGTCCTATGACAACATAGTCTGGAGCATACCATGGCGTTGACTACACCCCTGGAGAGCTGCCCAACATATACTGGGCTAATTTTAAATGCATGCTGCATTCTATAGTAAATTGCATGATCACCTATGTCTCAGGTTGTCAGAGTGAGGAGGAGGCCTGTATTACATGGGCAGCCTTAATTTTCTCCCTTTCTGACTCCTTTGTGCTTCACTGGTCTAATTTAACAGTGCGTTGAATGTAAATTATTTTTTGCATTTAGTAAGTAGATTGTGTGCAGAACACAATAAAGCGCCTCTGAACACTCTGTGGACTCACACATACTTTGTGTGAACTGTCAACATGCAGCTTCTTGGTCAAAATGATGACTACAGTAAACCAGTTGTTTATCCTTGCAGAACTGTGTGGAAGGAACTTATTATCCCTGTAGCAGACAGTGCATGGAATAGGATGTAGAATACTTAAATAATTTCACCTCTATGTTAGACATCTGAGGGATGTGGAGAGTCTAGTGTTGTGGAGGAATCATAATTGTATATCTGAGATGATCGACTGGGAATTACTGCCGGTGTGAAAGATATGTTGAGGGTCAAAGTCAGACTCCCAAGTAGAAAGATCAGTCTAACGGAGGCTCATTCACTCTTTCTTCACATCACCACAGATGAACAAACAAAGATGCTCAAAGTATCTTCCTCGCAGCCCTGCCGGGTGATGAGATCTTAGAACATATGTATTATTACCTTTTGATTAATGTGTCATACAAAATGTAATCAATATTGAATGCCAGACCTCAGTGCACCCAGGATTGTTCAGAAACCTGCTTTTATAACCTGGGCTAGAACAGCCATGAATACATACGCAAAACTCTAGCAAGACCAGTCAGAGACAGATGCTGGATTTGGCTTTATCACTGAAGAGATACTCTTCCTGGCTGTGGTTTGTTGCATATGGTGTGTGCTTCCATGGCATTTTGGTGCTCTGATTGCAAAAACTATCCCAAATGCCATGACTACAAATTCCCCATTCCCCTCATATAATTGCTATAATGTCTTTTAATTTAATTAATGTCTTAAAGAATTAATAACTTAATAGAGCTCTCTGAAAGCAACACTTTGGAATGTGACTGATTTCTCTTTGCAAAGATGCAGATACACTGAAATCAGAAGGCTGAAAGTATTAGAGGGTTGGTGTTTCTTAATTAAGCAGGTAACGGGGGGTAGGGGAAGCTAGGTTGCTTTCTGAATGAAATGTTGAGAAACCAGTGCTTCTGGAGTGGCTTCTCTGATCTTACTAACATTTGCATGCTCGTTTTTGCATGTTTGATGTTCTTCTCAGGATTTACTGTTCCAGTTTCATTTACAGGGGAAAGTTTTCAGTGAGGTGAGCAATAAAGCCCAGAACCACAAAGGGATTTAGGCACAACTGCAATCCACTAAACTCTGTAGGCACCTAAACTCACTCGGCATCTAAATGTTTGCTGTAAAGTTCTCTATGTTCCTGCGCCTGTCTCTGTGCTTATGCACAAGGTCTCTGACACTGAGGATACAAATACCTGGCTCATGCCAAAGTCCCAGGGTGACCCTCAGGCTGGGATAAGAGAGGTGTTTCTGCCTACCAGATTGAGGCCCATTCAAAATCCAGGTGAAGGTGATGCTAGTGTGTCTCTGAGATGACTTTTAGCCCTGTGGTTACAGCACTCAGTTGAGATGTGGGAGATCTGGGTTCCATTTTGCCTGATGGGGTAAGAGTATGAACCAGGGTCCATCACCTTTCAGGAGAGTGCTCTAACCATGGGGCTATGGGATAAACTCGTTGGGGGTGCTCTCAAGCACGCCGGTTGTAGCTGTTTTACTTTTGACTAAATATTCAAATAGTCATTGGATGCACGAGAGAGAATGAGAATGACCCCATGGTTAGGGGACATCTCATGTGGGGATACGTGGGCGTCAGCTGCCTGACTCCAGGAACGGGTTTGTGGCTATGGATCACAAGTGGATCTAGACACCTTCTGAGAGAGGCAGGACTTAAGACATGCCTCTGTCCTTGACTACCTTACACTGCTCCTCACCACTGTGCTAGCTTTTGTGGGTCACATTCTTAGGTGCCTACCTCTCCTCATGAATTGTGTAGGGAGCCTACCTGTGTAACGCAGGCTTTGGGGATCCAGCAATTTTCAAGGTATCAAAAAGTTAGGTGTTGCAACACATCAAGTCCTTTTATGGATCTGAGCCTAAGTTCTATGCACCATCATTATTATTATTATTATTAATTATTATTACTTTCAAGGGTTGGTACGTGCAAGGCAATTCCAATCACCAGCTGGGATCTGAAAAGCAAATCTGTAATATTAATACAGGCTACTGGTTAAAAGTCATAGTGCTCACAAAACAACAACGGCCAGTCCAACTAGTATGGTCCATATTCATGTAAATATAAACAGCACTTCCAGTTCCCTTGGACGAGGTTCATGAAGTGATGACTCTGCAGCCTTGGATTAGCTTGCAAGCAGTGGGGAGATGAGGCAGACACTCATGATTTAGCTACTTAACATCCTTAGCTGTTCTAAGCCTTATTAAAGTGGGAGTGAGTGGTAGAGATGGCTGAAGGAGCCAGAAACTGGTTGGGATTTAAGAGAAGGACAAGATGAAAAAGACATTGTTTTGTCTCCGAAGGCCTTTTTTTTTCTTTGATCAGACCTACGTTCTTGCAATGTATGAAAACACACATATAACTGTTTGGCATGCCTTTAACAGGCAAGGTGGCCTTGATCCCATGCCCACTAATACTATGGGAGCATTCTTACTGATGTCAGTGGGCTTTACATCAGGAACTGCATATTTCTTAGGGTAGTGAAAACACTCAATTTTGCCTTATGTCAAATATACCTGATATATGTGTCTGTTGCTTATCAAATGCAAGTCCTTTGTTAGTCTCTTTTGCATATGTATGTTCCATAACAGTTGCACTTCATTTTACTGAAGGTTTCACAACTAAAAGCTACTTTCTGGAGTAAAAATACTCAAAAAATACTCTATACTAACTGTATTAAGAGTTAACTGTTTTTAGATGGACTTCAAACATACCATACCTGACTGGCAACATTGCTCTGTGAGCAGGTTGCCCGTATAAACATGAACCTACCACTTTAATGTTGGAAACAATGCTTTGAGTGCTTTGTTTTGTGTGTCCAAACCGTTACCATGGTAAGCCCAGAGAATTCTTTGACAGGAAGATTATCTGCCAGGTAACATGCAACTGTTAGTACAACTGGTTCCAGGGCGTTTATCAGAAGTTGGTTGTGCTAGTGCCTGTTTCTATCTCCCCAGCAATAGCTATCACAATCATCACTGTGATATCTGAGAATACCACATAACTGTCAGATCCGGAATGGATCTAATTGCTGCGTCTCCCCATCATATCCTGAATAGGTAGGTTGCATGGTTTGATTTATGGGAAAGCTAAGTTGACTTAGTGGATTGTGCAGTTGTCTTGAAGGCTCTGGCAAGAGTCATGGTACACTGAACTACTGCAGGAGTGGTTTCCACGGTTCTGAGTTCTGCATTTGGGAAGCTGGCAGTTCTTGGCAATTGACTGTGTTTTAGGTAGGAGGCCATGATCCACAGGAGAGGTGTCCTCTTAGGAGCAGTCCCACAGAGGGATGCCTGCCTGGATCAATGGAAAGGGATATTAATCTCTGTTTTGGAACACATATGATTTAAATTTATGGGGAAACTTTATCTCTACTCCCCCTCAAATCCTAGGCACATCTAAATTTTAAAGAGGCCTAGGACATGTTGAATCCATCTTCTTATGGTCTATTTTAGCTACCTTCCAAATATCATTTCCTATGATGATTCCTATGTCTGGCAGTCATACTGTGCTGCAGTGTCTGGGCATTGAAGAACAAAGGGAGTGGGAGAGGTAATTCTGTATGTTGGAGCTGATCTGGTGATGTTTTTGGGTTAGCAACAAACATTATACATTGACACAGTGGCTTTAATTTTTGTACATATGAGCGAAACATAGTCTGACTCTGAGCAGAGAGCAAACGCTGCCTGTGTTGGTGCATAGGGGAACTTTTAGAAACAATGACATTACCTGCTGTTTTGTAAGTGGGATAACACTCCACGGTATCATATCTAAATCTGAACAGGTTCTGCTTCATCATTTTTGCTTGAGATGAAAGCATTGGGCCAAGGCAGATTAAATTAAAAATAAAGTCTTTAAAACACTGAATCTGTGAATACCTAAGTGAAAGCACATCTGAAAAACAAATTGAGCAGCTGATCCATCAGCTCCAAGGACACAGGAAGAGAAAAGTTAACATACCCCTTTAACAATGACTTGATATTTATATATCATGTTTTTGTTAAAATCTCAGTTTGCTTAAGACCTTGGAGACAAAAGTAAATTACGGTAATATTTTCAATATCTTCTAGACTCAGTACAATCTGTCTTACTTGGCTGGGAGTAGAAGGCTAACATTTTGAAACTAAAAAGTTATTTTTCTCTCCCTGCTACAATCTGCTTCTTCACTAGTTCATCCATTATGATCACCCTCCTTGGTTTATATTCCTAATAGCAGTATTGTTCTTATGGTATTTTGAATTTAAAAAGTCTTCTTCCATTGCAAAGTGTATAAGAACTGGAACTTCCTGTTTTTTGAGAATTCTGATGTTTCAGTGCTAGTATGTTATTTTTTTTTTAAGACCCTTCCCACTTTCTCAATCACTGTGAATAACCCCAACTTTACTGTCATCCCAGACATTCAAGCCCTTTATCTGGGCATCAACCCCAACTTGGTCATTGTTTTAAATCCATGTATCCGGTCCAGGTCCAGTTCTTGCTTTTTACAACTACATAATCTGTCTAAGATTTGGCCTTTGCTGTCCGTCCATGCTGCCAAGACTCTTGTTCAGGTCTCATCTCTGTCTGCGACATGTAAGGTTCGAGTGATTTTTTAATGGGAGAGGAACGACAAGACACAATAAAATAGGATTTAAAGCCAAATGGCTGTGTTTATTTAGCGGGGATAGTTACACTTTAGGCAAGGGAAAGTAACTTATTAGTAATAGCCCTTATTTACTTAAACTATACACTTTTTTATACAAAAAGGGAAAGCAAAACAGAAGAGCAGGCTATAAAAACGAAGCTAACCGTCTCCCTTATACACAGAATGAAACAGCAGGCAGAAAGCAGAAGAAGGGAGATAAGGACGAGGCAATAAAACAAGTTATAAAAACAAACTGGACTATAATAAAACAGTGGGCAAGACACAAAGAAGAGGGATAGAGACAGGGTGGGTTAGCAAACGCAGGCTGCTTGCAGGAGTTACAAAATACGTACCACAACCCAGACGTAACTGACCAGCAGCACAGACTCCAAGTACATGACGAATTGGGGGACGTGGTTTTGTTTATACGACACGATACGACATGAGCTGGCAAAAATGGAGGGGTCTCCTGGCTGAAAGGTTGATCAAGCCTTTCAGCTGACACGCGGAAAACTCCTACTGATTCCGCGCGGGCTACAGTTTTGTCTGGGGGCTTTTACTTGTGTCGATTTCGGATTGGTTTCCCATTACATATGTTAGCATCGGATTGGTCCCTAGCTCCTTCGCCTTCCAGGTTCTGGGTTGGGGTCCCCTACGTCAGCAGAGGCTCCACACGGCATGCTACTTCTTTGTCCGAGACAGGCTTGCATGTCTATATATGGGTCACAGGGGCGGGCACCCGACATGCTATTCCTTTGTTCATAATATGCTTGTATTACTGCATACAGCTTTGGCTTATATGGCTCTTGCTTTATTTGGGCACGGCTTTGCTCTGACTGACAATTGGCCAGGCCAATATTTTGAGCAAAGGTTTAGGGTTACGACAATCTCATGCTTAACTACCATAATTTACTCCTCTCAGGTCTTGATGTCAGCCATATTGCCCCAGTCAGGTCCATTCTAACCACGACTGATCGAATCATCTTCCTGGCTCATTGCTCTGACCATATCACTCACCTCTTCATCCCTCTGTTGTCTCCTCTCCTCCATCACACCGGCACAAGCACCTTGTCTTGATGCCTGCAAACCATTCCCAGCTAGTACTGGTGAGGCTAGCAGCAAATAATAATAATTAGTATTGTTGTTATTGCGTTTGTAGTGCTGTTCATACACTAGAGCTCCCTCAAACTATCTTATTAAAATAATTGGATTGTTCCCATGTCATCCCAGGTGTCACCAGAAGGGTTTCCCCTCATTTTGCCATG
Organism: Gopherus evgoodei; assembly: GCF_007399415.2. Taxonomy (NCBI): domain Eukaryota; kingdom Metazoa; phylum Chordata; order Testudines; family Testudinidae; genus Gopherus; species Gopherus evgoodei. The sequence goes on along the minus strand of NC_044325.1, from coordinate 2,983,897 downwards.
GCTACCAATCATCTTCTAACTGAAGACCAGTAGTTCATTTGAATTACTGTAACTCCCTTATGGCCTTTTTATCAGTGACAAAGTTTTGGTTGGGCTGCAGAACGGCCTAGACTGCTGTCACGGAGTCCCCGGGTGATGCTCTGGAACAGCTCCCCACCAAGCCACTCAGGACTTTGGGGAGCCTCCTCTCCCTCGGAGCAGACTTGTTCAGGGCAAGAAGCTCACACGCCTTCACCTCCTGGGTCTCTCCTTGGAGCATTCAGCATCCTCTGCCCCTCCGTGCGCTTCCCACAGCAAGCCAGCCCCATTGGGGTCCTGGGGAAGCCACTGGGTCCTGCACCCTCACTTTGCAGTCTGTGTTACTGGCTGACTCTTAGCCAGCCAGTAACACAGAGGTTTATTCGATGACAGGAACAGGGTCTAACACAGAGCTTGTAGGTACAGCGAACCGGACCCCTTGGCCGGGTCCATTCTGGGGGGCAGTGAGCCAGACCCCCCAAGTCTGCACTTCACTCCTCGTCCCCAGCCAGCTCCCGACTAACAACCCCCTCCAGCCCCTCCTCTCTGCTCCTTTCCCGGGCCACGAGGTCACCTGATCTCTTTGTCTCCAACACCTTCAGCTGGCACCTTTGCAGAGGAGGGGCCCAGGCCATCAGTTGTTAGGAGACAGAGTGCCAGGCATTTAGGTGCACTGGCCCTTTGCTCTGCCAGATACTTAAGAACTGCCATGGGGACACTGAGGCACCAACACAGTATTCAGAGAAAACATTAAGAACTTTCCCAGTTCATCACAACTGCTTAGGAGACTTGTTTCAAGAGGAGAGAATAGAAGTGTGGTGAGATTTGTGGGCTGGTTATGCTCAAGTCTTCTCATGCATGCCGTCAACACGACCAGCTAGGGGTAGAACCAAGGACTCATGTAAAGCATTCGTCACTGACATTACTGTCCCTCTGCTGCAGGAGCAGTTCATCTGGCAAGGCAATTATAACTGCCATTCGCAAGTTGAAATGAAGTTTTGCTGTATTTTTACTTTCAAATGCAGTTTTCTCCAGGGCATGTGTTGTGGATTATGATGCTCTCAAACGGCATTTGAACTTGAGTGTAGAGTGACAAGAAGGCAGTGACAGATGCAAAGCATTGCTTTTGGCAGTGGGAAGCTGAGCAGCTGAAAGAATGGCATTTTGCAGCTGAGCTGGACCGCTTGGCAATAGCAGAGGCTTTTAAAGCTCACTCTCTGATTTGCTGGGTAGATGGTTTATAGCTTTCACCGTCCACCAGGCCCTGTAATGGGGAGTGACTTGTGCTTTGGAGAGAAGCTACAAAAATGGCTGCGTCAGCTTGCTGAAATCTTAGTTAACATCTGTCAGAGAGAGACTGCAATAGGTGGAGCCGTCATTGGAACGAGAACTCTGAATTCCAGAGTCGGGCAGAGGGAAAACTTCAAATCATGTGTCTCTTCAAACGTCACCGCAGCCCAAGTAACACAAATACTTAGTCAGTGGCTGACTGGAGCAGACGTCCAGATTGTTTGTGAGTTATGGAAAGTTATTAATAAATTAATAATAATGCTTCTTAAATCATTTTTCCATGGCATCAATCAACAATGTACCAGGCATTGGCTGAGTTCTTAAAAAGAGTCATAGCTGGAAAAGCATTATTTGTATTCGAGTAGCAGCTAGAGGCTAAGATCAGGGCCCCCTTCTGTCAGTGGCTGTATTCCCTGCTATGAAGACCTTACAGTCAAAGCAAACAAAGCTCAGGACAGAGAGAGTATGGTTTATTCTCATTTACAGATAGGGAAATGAGGCAGACAGGGATCAAGGGACTCGCCTGAAGATTCATAGATTTATAGACTTAAGGTCAGAAGGGACCATTATGGTCATCTAGTCTGACCTCCTGCACAATGCAGACCACAGAATCTCACCCACCCATTCCTGTAACAAACCCCTAACCTATGTCTGAGTTATTGAAGTCCTCAAATCAGGGTTTAAAGACTTCAAGGTGCAGAGACTCTTCCAGCAAGTGACCTGTGCCCCATGCTGCAAAGGAAGGCAAAAAACCTCCAGGGCCTCTGCCAGTCTTCCCTGGAGGAAAATTCCTTCCCAAACCCAAATATGGCGATCAGCTAAACCCTGAGCAAGACTCACCAGGAAAGAATTCTCTGTAGTAACTCAGATCCCACCCCATCTAATATCCCATCACAGGCATATTTACCTGCTAATAAGAACATAAGAACGGCCGTACTGGGTTGGAGCAAAAGTCCATCTAGCCCAGTATCCTATCTACTGACAGTGGCCAATGCCAGGTGCCCCAGAGGGAGTGGCCCTAACAGGCAATGATCAAGTGATCTCTCTCCTGCCATCCATCTCCACCCTCTGACAAACAGAGGCTAGGGACACCATTCCTTACCCATCTTGGCTAATAGCCATTAATGGACTTCACCACCATGAATTTATCCAGTTCTCTTTTAAACACTGTTATAGTCCCAGCCTTCACAATCTCCTCAGGCAAGGAGTTCCACAGGTTGACTGTGCACTGCGTGAAGAACAACATCCTTGTATTTGTTTTAAACCTGCTGACTATTAATTTCATTTGGTGGCCCCTAGTTCTTGTATTATGTGAATAAGTAAATAACTTTTCCTTATCCTCTTTCTCCACATCACATCATGGCATTTGGAAAATCAGCAAGATTAGCGTAACTGTCTGGCCTAACATGATTTTATATACTTCTATCGTATCCCCCTTAGTCTCCTCTTTTCCAAGCTGAAAAGTCCCAGCCTCTTTAATCTCTCCTCATATGGGACCTGTTCCAAACCCCTAATAATTTTAGTTGCCCTAATAATCAAAGATCAATTAATTGCCAAAATTAGGCTATCCCATCCCTTCCATAAACTTATCAAGCTTAGTCTTGAAGCCAGATATGTCTTTTGCCCCCATTACTGCCCTTGGAAGGCTGTTTGTGGCAAAGATGGGAAGTGGACAGAGATTGCCTGACCCCCAGGCTAACGCCTTCCCAGCTCGTTTGTCTATAGGAATGGCTTTTGAAATTTGAGGCATAAAGCTTTGGCAAGTCCCTTATTTTAAACCCTCTCCCTTCCTAGTATCAAACCAGGCACAACTTTTCCTCTTCTTTAGCTGGTTATTCTCCAGAACAACATTATTCTGATTGATTTAGCAGACAGAGGGCTAGGGCAGCCATTTAAACTGTGCCCAATCAATTGTTTGTAGGAAGAAAGTGTCCACTGGTATCAATGTGTGGAGATTGGGGTACAAAGAGATGGTGTTAAAGTTCATAGGAGACACAAAGGTCATGTTATACAAGCAGAATTTTTTTAAAAGGGCTGTTAACCTAGTTAATGGCAGAGTGTAGCGGTGTTTTACTTTCCAAATCCTGATCCGTATGTTGCCAATTACTTAAGTTGTGGTCCAAAAAGGCAGTACTTTTGTCAGTCAGTGTTTCACCACTTCGTGTACTTATGATGAGAGTTTTCAACAGGTGACTAAATCAGTATATCCAGCTATGTACTAAGTAGATTTTTTCTTTATTGCTGTGTGTCAGGAGTCAGGCTCCAGCTGGAGAAACAACTGTTCTCTTTGGGTGGCACATGAGGGTTTATTGCAAACTAATGAAGCTATTTTGGCCAAAATATGTAGGCCCTAACAACAGCTTATCTGGAGAACAGGCTGGTAGAAATGGATGAAACTCAAGAGAGTGATGGAGCACAATCAGAGTAACTCAGTGACTAGAGAGAATTGTGTGACTATTAGCTGAGACAGCTGTATAAAATCGGTATAGACATTTGGAAAATCAGCAAGATTAGCATAATTTTGTGGCCTAACTGTCCTACTCTAACTAGTAGAAACATATTTTGAAGTGGTTATGTTCAAAGTGCTGTAAGTTGGAAAAGAGATAAGCAAAACAAATCATAGAATATCAGGGATGGAAGGGACCTCAGGAGATCATCTAGTCCAACCTCCTGCTCAAAGCAGGGCCAATCCCCAGAGATTTTTGCCCCAGATCTCTAAATGGCCCCCTCATGCACTGAACTCACAATTCTGGATTTAGCAGGCCAATGTGCAAACCACTGAGCTATCCCTCCCCCTAATGAATATATGGAGATATACTGATCTCATAGAGCTGGAAGGGACCCTCAAAGGTCATTGAGTCCAGACCCCTGCCTTCACTAGCAGGATCATGTACTGATTTTACCTAAGATCCCTAAGTGGCCCCCTCAGAGATTAGCCTGCTAAATCCAGGGTTATAAACTCAATGCTCAAACCACTGAGCTGTCCCTTCCACTCTTTGCTCCTTTAAATAACCTCAGTCTACCCTTGCGAGGGAAACTCATATCCATATTCCATGTTCAAGACAAAGTGGCTGCAAAATTGAAACTGTGGCATAAACGTCTTAGTCATCATGAACTGGATTCCTTTCCATCTCTTCATGACTTAGTAATAAACTCAACTAATGAACTTGATAGTGATGTGTTGCAAATCATGAAGCAGCATTTGGAAAGCTTGCAGAAAGATCTTTGTAAGTATTTCCCTGAACCGGATGGCACCTTCGAGTGGATAAGGAACCCTTTTATCAGCAATGTTCAAACATTGCCAAATAACCTCTCTGCTTCAGAAGACGAACAGCTCTTGAAGCTGGCTTCAGATTGCCTCCTGAAGACAAAATTTGAGCAAAATACACTGATGTCATTTTGGTGGGGGGTTAGCTCTGAATATCCAGCTCTATTGGACAAAGCTGTCAAGTTTCTTTTGCCTTTTCCCACCTCGTATTTGTGCAAGATCGGATTCTCTGCGCTGGTTGGCATCAAAACAAAAAACGAAATTGTCTTATTGACGTGGAGCCCCATCTTCATCTTAAGATCACAAACATCGAGTCAGGTATCCCCGCGAAAGTGTCGGGTGAAATGCAGTTCCATCCCTTGCACTGAATAGTTTGGTTTGTACTGAAAATTTTTCAGTACTGAAATAGTAAATATTAAAACTAGTGCTTTCTTCACGAACCTAACCAAACCAGCGTATCTTAATTTCAGAATGATACAAATTCCCCATATATATCTATATCTATATATCTATATCTATATCGATATCTATATGGTGTTCTGCCAGACTGTTGATTTGCTTCTATTATTTTAATTGTTTCTAGTACTATTTCTATATGTAACTATTATTTCTATTAAAAGTTTTGTTTCAACTGTATGTAGTATAATTTTGTATTTATTTCTAATAAACATTTGATTCAGAATGAAACTAATTAGGAATGTGTTATAAAAATGTGCTCCCCTCCTCCCCGCCAATTAGCTTCGTTGGAGATGGGGCACACCAGTAAGACAAATGTCTCAAAAGGAGTACGCGACTGTTGTAAGTTTGGGAAACACTGGTATAAGCTATCCAAACCATTAAAAAGGGTGAGATTTGAGAGAGGTGGAGATTAGTCCTGGTTCTAACCTTAGGAGATAACCAGACCCATCAGGCTATGTTAGCACTATCCAGCTAGCCCTTCACTACAATTATTAGCTACAATTTCTGAAGTAGGTGTCTTTTTTTGGTTTGTTTTTAAGAAAAATAAATCAGAAGCTGTACCTATTTGACAGTTCATTGCACTGTTACTGGAAAAATACTAGGACACTGGGAAGGTTTGTAAACCAAGATCATTTTCTGCTTGTTATGTATTAAATTAGAGCAAAGCTTCCTGAGGTGAAAAGAATCTCTCTCTATCATCACACTCTTGGCTGTAAAATGTGTAGGTTACATCTCATTATCAGTTAAGAAGTCAGAAGCTCAAGGTCACAAATAACAAAGTATCTAGTGTGACCCTCTGCAGAATTGGCTTATTAAGTTAGCTAAGTGTATTTGTAATTTTCTGTCATTTTTGATGACCTTCATAGATGAAGGTCATCATAATAATGTATATCAACAGAGCACATTTCTTCAAGAGGCTGAGGCTTGGCATAATGGAGTAAAATATTTAGAGGCATTTCACATCACTAATGATTCTGCAAGCTCTGAAAATGTCATTGCAAATCTGATGCTAGACCCTCATGGGTGTGGTGGTTTCTGAGGGGCAGTGGAGCTGAGCGACAGTTGTACAGGGCTGGAGCAGTGGGGGAGGAGTTCACATCTTGCATGGCAAGGAGAACAGGTGATAGGTGGAGGAAACTGGGCAGAGGAGGGCTAGGGATGGGCAAGATGGCAGGGGAAGGGGTAGCCCTGCTAAGGGTGTATAACGTATAGGAGCAGGGCAGAGCAAAAGGCCTAATGGAGTGGGGTGGAGCAGTGGGCACAGCAAGCCGGAGGAGCATGAGGAGAGAATTTCAGAGGACCCTGCTGGCTGCCCATGGCTGGTGTGTAGGACGTTACTTTGGAAATTGTGAGGTGAAAAGAATAATTTAAAACAAATTTCAACTGTAGGGCTTGAATAGGAGAGAAAATGGCCTTATAGAACCAAGTTGTGGCAAATGGGCATGGGGACCTGGGTTATCTGCATCCAAAGTGTGTCTGAGAAAGACTGCAACAGGAACAAACTGGCCAAGGAAATTCCCCTGGTCCTTGCCCCCTTCCTGGAGAGGGCACAGCAGAGTTTGCAATAATACACTTGGGCGTTCCAGAGTATTCTGGGAAGCCTCTCAGGAGACCTTGCAATGTGGAAGTAGAAGAAGTCGACGTGCCAAAGGGGGGCTCTGGCATTACCAAAACAGAAACACCTTTCTTCAGCTGCGCTGAGAGCATGACACCGTTGGACAGACTACTCGTGGCCAGGGGTGGTGCAACAAAACCAGCTAAACCGTAACACCCACCAAAGCCCATCATTAAATTAGTGCCATTTCCAAAAGTGAGTCTTATTGTCTTCTCTGTCCTCCAAAGGAGGCACAGAGCCACAACAAGGGCACTGGCCTCTCATTGCACCAGTGTACACGGGGGTTAGACTCTCTTCTGCTGAAGCTGTCCCACTGTGTATAAACACTTGTACTGGGTGAGCCCTGGGCTACAGTCAGTCTTGCTCTCTCTGGCTCAGTGAATGCTGGAAGTATTTACACATGGTGGAACAGCTTCAACAAAAGAGATCGAGAGCCCCTGACTCCAGAACACCCCATACCCCATGCCTAGGACACGCACTGGGATCCATGAGGACTGCTCTGAATCAGGCCATATGGGATTGGAACCCTGGTCTCCCACCCTTGGGGTGAGTGCTCTAACTATGACATGATTGGGTATAAAGGGACCACCACGGCTGCCTGTGCAGGCCCCCATCTGCTAGGTGCTCTTAGCTCAGTTCTGTGCTCATCCACTGGCTTGGGTCCCCCCGGTGAGGTAGGCAGGCGGAAGCCTAGTCTGTGAATCCCACCAGGGCTTAGGTGTGAGTTAGGCCCGGAGTGGCTTGGCAGGATCAGAATTTAGATGGCTGCATGGCCAGCAGCAGAAACATGGGGGGCTAATGGACTTTACCAGGTTAACTTAGGTGCCTAGGAACGTCACATGGTGTTTCCAAGGCCTGGCAGTGGCTGAGCAAGAGTTTTGTGAATGCCAGTGTTGCCTCAGTATTGGACTTAGTTGCCTAGAATGGCAGTTAGGTACCTAAGTCCCCTTTGTAAATCTAGTTTCTTAGTGACCCGATTTTCAGAGCTGCTGAGAGCTCTGAAGCCTCCAGCGATTTAGTGGGAACTGGTGGGTGCTAAAAAGTTAGTTCACTGATTTAAAGGCCTAATTAGACACCTAGGTCAAGGGTTAAAATAAATATATAGATGTCTGGGATGCCGTGAGTTCAAGATGATGCTATTCTTTATATTCTGCAATTGATTACTTGGGTCACTTCCATTGGGTTTTAAATGTTTTGAGTAAATGACTCTGTGCTATTCAGTGTGGACAAATGACATTCAGAGTTAGAGACAAGGCAGGTGAGGGAATATCTTTTACTGCACCAGATTATGTTGGTAAGAGAGACAAGCTGTCGAGCCACACAGAGCTCTTCCTCAGGTCTGGCTTGAAAGCTGGTCTCTCTCACAACAGAAGTTGGTCCAATAAAAGATATTCCCTCCCCTACCTTGTCTCTGACATCCTGGGACTGACATGGCTACAGCTACACTGCATAGTCACAGTTGTCAGCTTCGATTTGTTTTTTCCTCCTGCCTGTAACTCCGTGGGTCAATACACATTCAGCTTGGTGATCAGTAGCTACTTAAGAAGTAAGATGCTTGTACTGCAACGGAAGCCTCCACATTCCTTTTTGGTGCTCAATATTATTTGTTTCTTTACATATTTTTAATTTATCTTTTTAGTGCCTGTGCCTCACTTGCACATGGTTTGGAGGGCAATGTTGATTAAATGCTAAAAATAATTTAACAAGTTAAATGTTCCAATGTTCGTACCTTGCCAGTGGTACAATCCATTTGACCCACATTATAATGAAGCAGTGCTTTAGAGCAGGGTGAGGAATGCCTGGAATGATCTGAAAACTCTTTCATACTTTGCAGCTGCAGTTCACGTTTGCTGTAGGTGTAGTGAGTGATAGGTGTATAAAGGATGATGTACGGCTTAATGAATTATACCCATATGTTTGCGGTACCCTTCTTACCGGGGCCTTGTTCAGCCACGTTAATAGTGGCAGAATCGGGCCCTTTAGTATTATGATGATTTATTCAGCTATGGTAACTGTTACCTCCAAAATGTGCATAAAGTGCCTACCTCCCAGTGACCAATCAATGTGTTTGTACAGTCCTGGTCCATGACTAGCGCTCCGCGGTGCTACAATGCAAACAATAAACCCTACTAATAAAGGGACTTCTTGGAAAAGTGGTTTTAGAAGACTTTACCCCATGTCTCCTTTTATAGTAAAGAAAACACATGTACCATAAAATTTCCTTTATAAACTATTCAAGTAGAGAATTTACATGTCTTGCACTGCAGGCTAATGTTTCTACAAAGGCCATTTTTTTGATGATTAGCCTTACATTTCTTAACTGATTTTGAACATTTTAATTTTCAAATAGGTTCACCACAAGGTTATTTCTGAAATAAAGTGTAACAAATGGGAAAGTTCAAAGTTCTTGTTGGTTTGCATATCATCGCCTTTATGAGCTGGTGGCGTGAAGTCAGTACCCATGGCTGTAACAGATAGAGCCTGCCCCTCCAGCTGTAACTCAGAGCCTGCCACTTGGTGGTGTTGTGATCCTACTGTTTGTTAGCTGTGTCTGCTCCAAAGTTGAAAACGCTTTTTTGTGAGTGTGGTTGTCTAGATTTTGACAATCAAATCAGTTTGGCAATAAGAAGATAAAGTGAATCTGAATAGATTCTTTATATCTTTTTTTTCAGCTTTATCTGTGAGTAAATACATATTTTTTTGTAAATATCAAAGATCTTCACAGTTTGATCAACTCTACCCAAAACATCTTATTGACATCCAGTATGGGAATATAATTCTTCATACCACCTTGAGTCCTCTTTGAATTGTCTGCACAAACTTTGCAATGCTGAAAATTAGCATCTTAAATCAAATGAAAAGGCTGGTTGATTAGACTTCATGAATCTCAAGGCCCATGCAAATAAAAGAACTGTTCATAAACAGGGATTAGATTTTAAATGGTTCAACACTTCCCACCTTCTGAAAAGCTTTATGGCAACTTAATTCAGTTTTACAAAACTCAACAGTGCTGGTATTTGTGGTGGAAGTATAAAGAGCGGCTAAGTGAGGTGGCGGAGGAATAGCTCCAGTCTTTTAGTTTTGATACATATTAAACTATTGTTAGCTGACTCAAAATGTCAGTACACTGGAGCTGGAGTTTACACTGGATAATGGATTTTTCAATTTACAGCCAATTCCATAAAATACAATAAAATAAAAATTAATTTTGGGACAAACAAAATGTTTCCATTTAGGGCATTTTGTAAACAATTTTGTGTTCTTTGTTATAAAACTGAAGGAAATTTCAAAACAAAAAGTCATTTTGAACTTAAAAAATGAAATGTTTCATTTTGAAAATGTTAAAATGAAACATTCTGAATTTTTTTTGTTACCGAATCTTAATTTCTTGGCTGAAAAAAATCAACCACCTATTTTGCCCAGCTTTCTGCTATGCCGCCTTTACTTCCCCATGTTTATTTGTGTATGCAGTTAAAGGCAGTGACAACTCTAATGTTGTGAGTTTATTGCTACATCACAATATGTCGCCAACATGTAAATAGTACAGATCATAGAATATCCAGGTTGGAAGGGACCTCAGGAGGTCATCTAGTCCAACCCCCTGCTCAAAGCAGGACCAATCCTAACTAAATCATCCCAGCCAGGGCTTTGTCAAACCTGACCTTAAAAACCTCTAAGGAAGGGGATTCCACCATCTCCTTAGGTAACCCATTCCAGTGCTTCACCCCCCTCCTAGTGAAATAGTGTTTCCTGATATCCAACCTAAACCTGCCCCACTGCAACTGGAGACCATTGCTCCTTGTTCTGTCATCTGGTACCAGATGGCAAGAGCAGGTGCTGAAGGCGTGACTGCAGTAGCATAAGTAGATATTGTCATTCCCACTGATTACATGACAGAGTACCCAGAGGCCTCAGCTGAGGTGAAGTCCCGTTGTGGGAGGCGCTGTGCAGACTCCAGTAAGGAAGAGTCCTCGCCCCAGAGAGTTTACCATGTAAACATTCCCGACTGGAAAAGGGGGATGGGGAACTAGAAGCACAGTGAAGTGGTCTCTCATGCCCAAGCGCTTGCACAGCTGGCTGGTGAACAGCTAGGAGTTGAACCCAGGTCTTCGGACTCAGCTGGTGCCCTAGACATCACTGCCTCTCTGAGCACAGCGGATGAGCTCATCTTTATAAAGTGGAAGAATATGATGTGGGGCCAAGAGGTGACAGTAAAGGTACGATCAGGATTGAGTTCCATGACTAATGTTAATCGGAACAGGATTGGGACCCCAAGTCAAGTCCAATAGCAAAACTTCCATTGACGTTCATGGCCCAAGCTATTAATAAAGAAGTGGTGGGAATTTAACCACATGTTTAGGGCTGTGTGCGGCCCCATGAATTGCAGGTGAGTGGTGCATATCTTGTTGATAGATTGGGACCTTCTACAGCTGGATGGAAAAAGACCTTAAGACAAACTTTATAGAATTGGTCATTTTCATTTTAGATTACCTATTCTGGAGAGGCCAAAAACATTCTACATTCTCCTATGCACTTTAATGAGTGATAACCCATCTCCTCTTGCAATATCCTGCAAATGCAGCTACTGCCCAGCGTCTCAGAACAAGGTATGAAACCATTTGTGCCACAGGCAATTTTGCAAGAACAAGACACACTGGGGGCAACTTCTTCTTGTTCTCCTGCCAGTCAGTGATTCTCTGTTGACCTGAAGCAGGTGCCTGCTGCTCCGTATAAATGCGCTAACTCCTGTAACTGTAGATGATATCCTTATTACTCATGTAAATGGCTGTTACTGCTTTGAATCCTCCTAAAATATTTTCTCAGGAATATCTTATGCCAATTAATCCAGCAAACTCATAATATAGTGAATTAAAATGTATTCTCTTTGAGCTCTCTTTGGATTTGTTGGCTTATAATTGAATTAGATGTTCCAGGGTGGTAGTGGCTGGTTTTGCCAGAGAGGGCAAGTAGGGAATGCTCCATGCTGTTTGTTATTTAAATCTCTCCTTTGTGTCTCCTTGCTAAACTGAGCACTCTCCCCTTCTCTGGAATTCCCTTAAGGCCTCCTAGTTCCTCTGTTACCTCTTCCTACTGGAGTGCTCAAAACTAAGTGTAATGGCCATGCTGATTAGAATCCTGTGGCACCTTATAGACTAACAGACGTTTTGGAGCATGAGCTTTCGTGGGTGAATACCCACTTCCTCAGATGCATGTCCATGCATCTGAGGAAGTGGGTATTCACCCACGAAAGCTCATGCTCCAAAACGTCTGTTAGTCTATAAGGTGCCACAGGATTCTTTGCTGCTTTTACAGATCCAGACTAACACGGCTACCCTCTGATACTTGAGGCCATGCTGATTGTGTGTCATCAGTTTATATCATGGTATTTAGCCTAACACCGTACTCTGTTGCTTTCTGAATAGTCTGCACACTCTGTTTGAGTTTCTGACCGCAGGTCAGCATGGGGCAGATGCCTTCACTGAGTGTGTCTCAATTCCTGGGCCTCTTGCCTGAAATTTCAGTCTATATGCTGCTGCTGCTAAACAGAAATTTATTGTCATTGTGGCACAAATGCACCCCCATCTTGTGCTTCAAGCAGGGCCTGGCATGACGTGGACCAGTGGTGGACTGCCAACCGTTTGTTTATATTTGCACGGCTGCTCGCAGCTCCCAGTGGCCGCGGTTCTGCAACATAATATGCAACTAAATATTGGGAGGATTTTCTATACTATCCTTTTATTTCTTCTTCCAATCCTCAAACATCAAAAAGCATTCTTAAATTTCCAAAACTTTATCTTGATTTTGATGAGCATAATACAAAATGAAAGTAATTTGCTCCATAGGAAAAGTATCAGGCATTCTGTCAGCAACAATACCATAGTAGACTGCCTTTCCTACTTCCTGGATAACAGCATTCAGGACTAGTTTTCCACACTCTTCTAGGAACTCACTGTGAGACCTCCAAGAAAGATAATGCACTTACATGTGAGTCTGCTGATCCCGATGCATTTTTACTTCATTTAGTTCTACGACTCTGTTGTGCCAACTAAGCAATTCTAAAATCCCTAGTAAAAGGTCATTCCTGTGGTCCCCTGTTTCATGACTGGGTCCACAAAATGAAAGATTCCATTCAGCTAAAAGCAATGTGATAGCTAAGAATGTTGCACCATTTTACTGTTTCTGCCTCAATTTGTTTTTGAAGAGCATCATCAATTCCAGTATGTTTCTTCAAACTTTTTTCCAAATTTTTCCAGTCAAAGTAGAATGAGAAGTGGCTTTTTACGTGATCATACAGCTTCTTCCAGTTATTTTTGAGTCCTGCATCAGAACAGCCAAGTATTGATACTTTTTACTCGTGTTCACTGTATCATCAAAAAGACAAGAAAAACAGAACAGTCCTTGAGCCGATTGACTCTATTCGCTCCAGTCTCTGGACACCTTTCCTTCATTGGGCCATGTCTTGGAAAGGGTGTTTACTGGAAAAGTGCAGGCACAGGAATCTCATGGAAAATGGCTAAATTCTTAGAAACCCCATTCAATATAATCAAATCTCTATCTGTGCTTGTTAGCTGTCTTCATGGTGCTGGGTCATAGCTGGGCAGTTGTTGAACACTAGTTTCACTCTACAATTTCTTATCCAATGTGAATCCAGGACCAATATATTTGTTTTCATTATTTCAAACAAGAATTTCTTTTTGTGAGATCCTCCTGAATCTCCTGGATTGTGACAAGCGTCTTTTGGTGTCTTTTGGTGTCAACTGCTAGAACACGGCCTCATCCTCCCTGATTGAACTGACCTCGTTATCTCTAGCTTGCTTGTTAGCATATATATACCTGCCCTTGGATATTTCCACTACATGCATCTGAGGAAGTGGGTATTCACCCACGAAAGCTCACGCTCCAAAACGTCTGTTAGTCTATAAGGTGCCACAGGATTCTTTGCTGCTTTTACAGATCCAGACTAACACGGCTACCCCTCTGATACTTTTGGTGTCTTCTTCACTTCCCAGTCAGGGTCCTCTAAGTTCGCTTCCTTTTCAAGTTGTATTTCCTTTTGCTTTCATTTAGCTAATACTGACACATATCAATGTTCTCAGGCATTTCTTTACTAGCCTAGGGTCTGCTCAAAAATAAAACAGTTTTGTTACTTCATCTGTCTTTTCATCTCAGATTTTATTCAATACAGAACATAAATGAAATAGAATTTATATTTCTTACAGTTAAAATGGAATGCAGAGGAAATGTGTTCCATGCTAGTCATTAAAGGACTAGTACTTCAAAAAGCTCAGTAACCTAGGAGGGAAATGCTGTCCATTATCAAAACTTCGATCTTTAAAACAGAGTATGATAGCTATTTATGAGCCATTTAAGGTTACATTTAATAAGATGGGTGTAGAGCACATAACACAAGGAAGTCCTGATCTAGCAGCAGCCACAACACAAATCAATCATAACACTTGATATTCTATTGAGTGTAGAGCTCCACTTTAGAAGACAGGACAAAGGCAGGAGGAAGTGGTTTGCTGATCTGCAATATACACCATAAACCATTCCCCAAGTGGCAGATTCCAGTTTTTCTCAAAGCAGATGAGACAAGTCTGTACTAGCATTAAAGCAAGCTATAGCTTTCCACAAGAGACTCTAACTGAACACCAAAGATGCCACTATGGGGGCTATTCCAATGACCTCATGTTTTTCCAAGAGAGGAAGGGTTCTGTGTGGAAGATTTTCCTTAGGCCATGGACCAAGTCTGATTTAAAAAGCCCTCCCCAGCTGTGTTGCTTAAACACAGTTCAAAGTACTTCCACGAAGACTCTCCCGTTCAACAAGATGAAGATTTGATGTTTGGAAGTGACTACATGTCAGGCAGCACAAAGCTACAGCTGTCAGAAAAGAGACAGGCAGAGATATATTTTCAGCCCAGTATTCCAAGGATCTTCCTGTTAGACAGATAATAATGAGGTTTATGGAAAGTCCCACGGAGGAGTTAAATGACAGGAGAAACTTTTAGCAAACTTGAGGTAAGAAGACAGTGCAAAATTCGACCTAGCCTTCTGAGGAATATTTAGCTGCCACTGACCCTCACTCCTCTTTTCACCAAGTTTACGAACACAACCCTAGTTATTCTGGTTATTTACTGTACAGGAAACTGATTATGCCACATTCTCAGCATTTTCTAATGTCCAACTGCTCCCCTCCATCTGTGCCCCATATCCAGCCCTGCTCCCCTCTCTCTCCTCCCATCCTGCCATGGGTGTCCTTGGGAGGGAGTTTCCCATGCAAAACAGAGTAGTGAGGCACGCAGGGACTGGGCACCCCTTCCCCAGCAGTAGCAGCATAGGCTCCTTCAGCCCAGTGCTCCCCCTGCACTGCATCTCCCTTCCAGGTCAGACAAGAACAATTGGACTTGTCTCCCATGCCCTGCCTAAATACCTACTCCTCCCTGCTGGCTCGAGGCTTCCTGCTGGTCTCCTGCATCCAGAGGAACTGCCTTGGGTTCCAGCAGGAGGGTCTGGCAGGCAAAGTGGGACCCGGGTGCCAGCTGGGCTCCCTCTGAATAGAAGCCTCTCGTGCGCCACGCCAGTGCATTCCTTACTCCTCTGTGCTGACTTGAGTCTTCCCGCGGTGCTGAGAGGCGATGCTCTGGGGTTTGGCAGATGGAGTAGGCTTAGGGCGCTGGCTGCTAGCAGGAGTGCTCCCTACCCGCTACCCCTTTTCTTACTGGCTCAAGGCACTGGGAGGAACAGCTGCTGGTTCCTGCAGGCCTAGCAGGACCCAGGTGCTTCTCCCAAGCACATGAGATTCATAGTACTTACTGCATTGCTGCACATTTGTGCAGCTTAAAGGGAACCCAGGTCACAGTGTTGGTCGCAGTGCCTCTGAATCAAATTTAGCCGAGATTCTCTGTCATTCTGGGGTCCCTTTCAAAGTGGGGGACTGGGGTAAATTGCCCCTTTTGCAGAACCTCTGGGAGAAGAATTTAAACTGAAAAATGTTCATGATAATTAAGAACTGTGTAAGTATTTTACTAGATCCCCTATACCAATCATGGAGAGAATGTTACACTGGTTACCAACCTGGCTTAAAGGGGAAGTAAAAGCAGCTATGAAAAATCAAATGAAATAAAATAAAATAATTGGAAGAAAAGGGTAGGTGATAATACTGAATTTAAAGTAAAGCTAAGAAGTGTAGAAAACTGATAAGAGAAGCAAATGCACAGAAGGAGACATCTGTGGACAGCAGAGATAAGGACAATAAAGGGTTTTTAAATATGTTTGTAACAAAAATAATCCTAATAATGATACTGATCCCTTACTGGATGGAAATGGTAGAATTAGAAATAATTATGCAAAAAAGGCAAAAGTGTTAAATAAATATTTGTGTTTTGTATTTGAGGAACAAGACAGTTAATGTAGTCAGATGATGATGATGATGATGATGAAATTTTTTCCATTCCAATAGTAACTAAAATGGATGTTCAACAGCAGCTACTAAAGATGGACATTTTAAAATCAATTGGTCTAAATAATTTGCACCGAGGAGTTTTAAAACACCTGGCCAAAGATCTAGCTGGACTATTAATGTTGATTAGTCAATATTTTTGGCACACTAGTTCCAGAGGACTGAAAGAAAGCTAATGTTGTGTCAGCACTTAAAAAAGGTAAATGTATGACCTGGAAAATGTACAGGTCTGTCAGCCTGATGTTAATCTTGGGCAAAACAATGAAACAGCTGATACAGACTCGATTTCACAGAGAATTAAAGGAAAGTAATATAAGTAATGCCAATCAGCATGGGAAAATAGATCTTGTGACTGGTTGTTTACAATAATCTTACTGCATAACTTGCTCTTTCTAGGTTTTTTTTTTTTTATTGCTAGGATTCCTTTACGAAGTGTAACATGGCCAGATATTGCTATTGTCCCTTCTGATCCTTTTAGGCTGCTATTTCCCAAGTTCCCACTTTTGGAACTCCCTGTCCAGTGCCTTGTGTTCACATTCAAAAGGCTCTTGAGATCTGTTCTGTCTCGACTGCCGAAATCTGCTGATACAGACCTTTGCCTTGCCCTCTGGAAGCTGTCTCTTCAATTTGGGGCACTGTTGTTAGGCCAGCAAACCCATTCGTGTTTACGGCTCTTGGGGTAACTGCTGTAAATGAAATACTCCGATGGGTGTTAACGTGCTCTGGGAGAATATTCCGACCTGTGCATTTTTATTCTTCATTTGCTTTTGCTTGCCAACATAATTTTTGAAATAAAGGAACTCTCTTCTTCTGTCTTTGACAGGAGATCAATTTTTTTTCTGCAAATTCTGACCTTTGGTCTTCTGCTTTAGCTGTAGCACAAAAATCAAAGTACGCCTAGTTATAACCTTAGTCCCAGATCTGGACCTTAGCGTCCAAAATATGGGGGTTAGCATGAAAACCTCCAAGCTTAATTACCAGCTTGGACCTGGTACTTGCTGCCACCACCCAAAAAATTAGAGTGTTTTGGGGCACTCTGGTCCCCCTGAAAAACCTTCCCTGGGGACCCCAAGACCCAAATCCCTTGAGTCTCACAACAAAGGGAAATAATCCTTTTTCCCTTCCCCCCTCCAGGTGCTCCTGGAGAGATACACAGACACAAGCTCTGTGAATCCAAACAGAGTGACTCCCCCTCTCCGTTCCCGGTCCTGGAAACAAAAAGGACTTTCCTATTCCCCCAGAGGAAATGCAAAATCAGGCTAGCCAATTCAACACACACCGCTCTCCCCTGATTTCTTCCTCCCACTAATTCCCTGGTGAGTACAGACTCAATTTCCCTGAAGTAAAGAAAAACTCCAACAGGTCTTAAAAGAAAGCTTTATAAAAAAAAAAGAAAGAAAAATACATACAATTAGTCTCTCTGTATTAAGATGACACAACACAGGGTCGATTGCTTAAAAGAATATTGAATAAACAGCCTTATTCAAAAAGAATACAAATCAAAGCACTCCAGCACTTATATTCATGCAAATACCAAAGAAAAGAAACCATATAACTTACTATCTGATCTCTTTGTCCTTACACTTAGAAACAGAAGATTAGAAAACAGAACTACTTCTCCAAAGCTCAGAGAAAGCAGGCAGCCAGAAAAACAAAGACCCCAGACACACAATTCCCTCCACCCAAAGTTGAAAAAATCCGGTTTCCTGATTGGTCCTCTGGTCAGGTGCTCCAGGTGAAAGAGACATTAACCCTTAGCTATCTGTTTATGACACGCCCCCCAAATTGCAGACAGTGGGGAAGCTCACTGGCGGCAATTTCCTTCTAGAACTTGAAAATAAACAGATTAATACAACACATGCACCTTTACATATACTACTAAGTATATAACTAACAGACTTTTACATTTTAAGAACACTTTTTAACTACTGAATTCTGGGAAACTCTCATGGGAGAGTGCATCAGCAACTTTGTTAGAAGCTCCGGTGATGTGTTGAATTTCAAAATCAAAATCTTGGAGAGCTAAACTCCAACGAAGAAGTTTCTTGTTGTTCCCCTTGGCAGTATGAAGCCACTTTAGTGCAGCATGGTCAGTTTGTAGTTTGAACCGCCGTCCCCAAACATATGGGCGTAGCTTTTCCAGGGCGTACACAATGGCATAGCATTCCTTTTCACTGACTGATCAGTGACTTTCCCTGTCAGACAGTTTCTTGCTGAGAAACACGACAGGATGGAAGTTGTGATCTGTTGCTTCCTGCATGAGCACTGCTCCTATACCACGCTCAGATGCATCCGTGGTTACTAGGAATGGCTTGTCAAAGTCCGGGGCCCTGAGCACAGGGTCCGACATGAGCATCGCCTTAAGCTGGGTAAAGGCCTTTTGACACTCATCAGTCCACTTAACGGCATTTGGCTGGGTCTTTTTGGTCAGGTCGGTCAATGGGGCAGCGATTTGGCTGTAGTGTGGTACAAATCGCCTGTAGTATCCGGCCAAGCCTAAGAAGGATTGGACCTGTTTCTTTGACCTTGGGACAGGCCACTTTTGGATAGCATCCACCTTGGCCTGTAGGAGGTTTATGGTTCCTCGACCCACCTGGTGCCCCAGGTAAGTCACTCTGTTTTGGCCTATTTGACACTTTTTGGCCTTAACAGTTAGTCCTGCCTGCCTGATGCGCTCAAAGACCTTTTCCAGGTGTAGTAGGTGTTCAGGCCAGGAGTCTGAAAAAATTGCCACATCATCGAGTTAGGCAACTGCAAATTCTCCCAGTCCAGCTAGTAGACCGTCTACCAGCCTCTGGAAGGTGGCGGGTGCATTTCGAAGGCACAAAGGAAGGACATTGAATTCATACACCCCCGCATGGGTGATGAATGCTGACCTCTCCTTGGCAGGTTCATCTAGCGGTACTTGCCAGTACCCCTTGGTTAAGTCTATTGTAGAGATGAACTGGGCACGTCCCAACTTTTCCAATAGCTCATCGGTGCGTGGCATTGGATAGTTGTCCGGACGAGTTACAGCATTTAGCTTACGGTAGTCCACGCAAAAGCGTATTTCCCCATCTGGTTTGGGTACCAGAACCACTGGAGATGCCCATGCACTGGTAGATGGGCGGATTATACCCATCTGTAGCATGTTCTGGATTTCTCGTTCTATAGCAGCTTGGGCATGAGGAGACACCCAGTAGGGTGGGGTTCTGATTGGGTGAGCATTACCTGTATCAATGGAGTGGTATGCCCATTCAGTCCGTCCTGGGGTGGCTGAGAACAATGGGGCGAAGCTAAGGCACAGCTCCTTAATTTGTTGCCGCTGCAGATGTTCCAGGGTGGTTGAGAGGTTCACCTCTTCCACGCCACCGTCTTTTTTCCCGTCGTAGTAGACACCGTCAGGCCACTCAGCATTATCTCCCTGGACTGTAAACTGACAAACCTATAAGTCTCTGGAATAGAAAGGCTTGAGAGAATTAACATGGTACACTTTAGGCTTTAGTGAGGAATTGGGAAATGCTATGAGGTAGTTTACATTTCCCAGGCGCTCTTGGACCGTGAATGGCCCTTCCCATGATGCTTCCATCTTATGGGCCTGTTGCGCCTTCAAGACCATAACCTGGTCTCCTACCTTGAAGGAACGTTCTCTGGCATGTCTGTCATACCAGGCCTTTTGCTCTTTCTGAGCATCCTTTAGGTTCTCTCTAGCAAGGGCTAAAGAGTGTTGGAGGGTGCTTTGTAGGTTGCTTACAAAGTCCAGAATGTTAGTTCCTGGAGAAGGCGTAAACCCCTCCCATTGCTGCTTCACCAACTGTAATGGCCCCTTAACCTCGTGACCATACACAAGTTCAAATGGTGAAAACCCTAAACTGGGATGTGGTACAGCCGTGTAGGCAAACAGCAACTGCTGCAACACTAGGTCCCAATTATTGGAGAATTCGTTGATGAATTTTCGTATCATGGCCCCCAAAGTTCCATTGAACCTTTCCACCAGGCCATTGGTTTGATGGTGGTACGGGGTGGCAACCAAGTGATTTACCCCATGAGTTTCCCACAGTTTTTCCATGGTCCCTGCCAGGAAATTAGACCCTGAATCTGTAAGGATGTCAGAGGGCCAACCTACCCTGGCAAAGATGTCTGTTAGGGCCAGGCACACAGTGTTAGCCCTGGTGTTGCCTAGAGCAACTGCTTCTGGCCATCTGGTAGCAAAGTCCACTAAAGTCAGTACGTACTGCTTTCCTCTGGGCGTCTTTTTTGGGAAAGGGCCCAGAATATCCACAGCTACTCGCTGAAATGGGACCTCAATTATGGGGAGTGGCTGGAGAGGGGCCTTGACCTGGTCTTGAGGCTTACCCACTCTTTGGCATACCTCACAAGACCGGACATACTTGGCAACATCCTTGCCCATCCCCTCCCAGTGGAAGGACTTCCCCAACCGGTCCTTGGTTCTGTTCACCCCAGCATGGCCACTGGGATGATCATGGGCTAAGCTTAAGAGCTTCCCCCGGTACTTAGTTGGAACCACCAACTGTTTTTGCGGCTGCCATTCTTCCCGGTGTCCACCAGAAAGAATTTCCTTGTATAAAAGTCCTTGGTCTATAACAAACCGGGATCGATTAGAAAAGCTGAGAGGCGGTGGGGTGCTCCGTGCCGCCGCCCAAGCTTTCTGAAGGCTGTCATCTGCTTCCTGCTCAGTCTGGAACTGTTCCCTTGAGGCTGGGGTCACCAGTTCTTCCTCAGACTGTGGACTTGGGCGTGGTCCCTCTGGAAGCGATGTAGGTGTTGGGGTTGTTTCCGTTGCTGGTGAACCGCTCTCCGCTGGTGCACCTGAGGGTATTTCAGGCTCTGGCTGAGCCTTTTGGGTATGGCTGTCTTGTGCTTCTGCCAGTTCTGGCTCGCTGTCGCCCTCTGGCGTTGAGTTTGAAGATGGGGTTGCAATCGCTGGTGCTGGTTGCTGTTCCAGTTCCGGGCCTGGGACTCGAGATGCTGTGGCTGTTTCAGTGGTAAGCATGGAATCCAGGTCCACTACCTCTGTCTGGGTCTCTGGTAACACAGACGGGGCCTCTGTGGACGGCTCAGGAACAGGAATGGGTCTGGAAGCTTGCCTGGTTTGGCTACGGGTAACCATTCCCACTCTCTTGGCCCGCCTCACCTGGTTGGCCAAGTCTTCCCCCAGTAGCATGGGGATAGGATAATTGTCATAGACTGCAAAAGTCCACATTCCTGACCAGCCTTTGTACTGGACAGGTAGTTGAGCTGTAGGCAAGTCTACAGCTTGTGACATGAAGGGGTAAATTGTAACTTTGGCCTTTGGGTTGATGAATTTGTGGTCAACGAAGGATTGGTGGATAGCTGACACTTGTGCCCCCGTGTCTCTCCACGCAGTAACCTTCTTTCCGCCCACTCTCAAATTTTCCCTTCGCTCCAAGGGTATTTGAGAGGCATCCGGGCCTGGGGATCTTTGGGGTGATGGTGGTGTAATGAATTGCACTCGCATGGTGTTCTTTGGACAGTTGGCCTTGATATGTCCCAGTTCATTACACTTAAAGCATCTTCCATCTGATGGGTCACTGGGCCGAGGTGAGTTACTGGAGACTGGTGAGGTGGAAGAGTATGGCGTTTGTGGCTTTTCTTGGGTGGTATGCGGGGTCTTTGGCTGTCCTCGGTTGTAGGGTTTATGGTCTGTGTGCCCCCTGGGGTAATCGTTCCCCTTGACAGTAGCTTTCTTGCTTTCTGCCAGTTCCATCCATTTGGCTCCAATCTCCCCCGCCTCAGCGAGATCTTTGGGTTTTCCATCTTGTATGTACCGTGTGATGTCTTCAGGAACACCATCCAAGAACTGCTCCATTTGTATGAGGAGGTTCAGTTCTTCCAAGGTTTGAATGTTGTTTCCTGTTATCCAGGCCTCATAGTTTTTTGCAATGTAGTAGGCGTGTTTGGGAAATGACACCTCTGGTTTCCACTTTTGGGTTCTGAAGCGCCGACGGGCATGATCTGGGGTTATCCCCATCCTGTATCTGGCCTTGGTTTGAAAAAGTTTATAGTCATTCATTTGCTGCTTAGGCATTTCAGCTGCCACCTCTGCTAAAGGTCCACTGAGTTGTGGCCTTAATTCTACCATGTACTGGTCTTCGGGGATGCTGTACCCAAGACAGGCTCTTTCAAAATTTTCCAAGAAGGCCTTGGTGTCATCACCTGCCTTGTAGGTGGGAAATTTCCTGTGCTGTGGAGCAATAATGGGCGATGGGTTGTTAGGATTGGCTGGAGTCTGTTGCTTAGCCTTTTCTAATTCCATGGCCTGTTGGTGGGCTTCCCTCTGGAGTTCTATCTGTCTTCTGTGGGCTGCCTCTTCTTCTGCTTGCTTCCTTCTGTGGGCCAACTCTTCTTCTTCTATTTTTCTTTTGTGTGCTGCCTCTTTGATTTGTTCTTCTCTTTCTTTCATCTCCATTTGTCGCCTGTGTTGAGCTTCTTTGAATTGCTCTTCGGCCCTAATTTTTGCCTTGGTAGACATGGTTCCTGTTTTCTTGTGTTGGGGTGCCCTCCGGTGTTTATCTTCTGAACTGCAGGTTCTCTGTTGCCTCCTGAAGTCTGCCTAGCAACAGTGCCTTTAGCTAATCTTCAATGTTAAGTAAACCTGAAAAACCACTTTATTTGCATTTATATAGTGCTGGTATGACTCTCAATGGGAGTGCTATTGTGTGACAAAAGACTGTTAATAGTCTGGTAATGGCTTCTTGCTTAACATGCAAGCCACAAACTGCCAGAGAGAGCAGAAAAAAAAAATTTCTCTCTGGTTCCCTTTTAAAACCAACTGTTTCTCTCTGCTAAAAAGCCCTTAGCAGAGAAAAGAAAAATATAATATTCCTACTGGCTTCTGGATTCTGTCTAGACCCCACCCACTGCCACCATGTTATAACCTTAGTCCCAGATCTGGACCTTAGCGTCCAAAATATGGGGGTTAGCATGAAAACCTCCAAGCTTAATTACCAGCTTGGACCTGGTACTTGCTGCCACCACCCAAAAAATTAGAGTGTTTTGGGGCACTCTGGTCCCCCTGAAAAACCTTCCCTGGGGACCCCAAGACCCAAATCCCTTGAGTCTCACAACAAAGGGAAATAATCCTTTTTCCCATCCCCCCTCCAGGTGCTCCTGGAGAGATACACAGACACAAGCTCTGTGAATCCAAACAGAGTGACTCCCCCTCTCCGTTCCCGGTCCTGGAAACAAAAAGGACTTTCCTATTCCCCCAGAGGGAATGCAAAATCAGGCTAGCCAATTCAACACACACCGATCTCCCCTGATTTCTTCCTCCCACCAATTCCCTGGTGAGTACAGACTCAATTTCCCTGAAGTAAAGAAAAACTCCAACAGGTCTTAAAAGAAAGCTTTATAAAAAAAAAAAGAAAGAAAAATACATACAAATAGTCTCTCTGTATTAAGATGACACAACACAGGGTCGATTGCTTAAAAGAATATTGAATAAACAGCCTTATTCAAAAAGAATACAAATCAAAGCACTCCAGCACTTATATTCATGCAAATACCAAAGAAAAGAAACCATATAACTTACTATCTGATCTCTTTGTCCTTACACTTAGAAACAGAAGATTAGAAAACAGAACTACTTCTCCAAAGCTCAGAGAAAGCAGGCAGCCAGAAAACAAAGACCCCAGACACACAATTCCCTCCACCCAAAGTTGAAAAAATCCGGTTTCCTGATTGGTCCTCTGGTCAGGTGCTCCAGGTGAAAGAGACATTAACCCTTAGCTATCTGTTTATGACACGCCTAAGGGTGCTGCAGTTCTGGAAGAGTGCTGTGGCCTTGTGGTGCTAATGGAGACTCTGTGATAGGCTTTGCAAATTCTGTGGCTTGTTCTTCAATTAATGTTGCCAGGGGCTGACAATGCTTTTGCTTCTCCCACAAGGTCAACAACATGGCCCGTGATCACATGGGCACCAGAAGCTTTGGTCACACAATCAGATAGTGATGGACATAAACTGAATTTACAATCAGACCGTCTTAAGCACCTTGCCAGAGATCGATCCAGGCAGCAATGGATTTGCAAGGCCTTTCGGGATTTGCGAAGATGATGATGATGTTGTGCAGAGGAATCTGTAGCCAATGAGGAGGGTGGATCTACCCTTTGTCTTCAATACTCATCCGTAAAACAGCAATAATATGAAACTGGACAAGAAGGGCAGGCACCAGAGCCAGTGCTGAAAAGGAAAGGGAAGAAAAAGTCCACATTTCAAAAGAAGCAAAACATAATGGAATCCATTAACAATGCAATAAAACATGTAAAAATATAAAACAACCAACCTATTTTCTCATAAGCAAACCATCTCCTGATTTACCCAAACAAAGACATTCTAACAATATACATCTTTCGCTTTTGTTTTTCAGAATGAGAAGCACACTGAGTTCAGCTGTAAACAAGTCATAATGCACCCGAAACCCTCTTCATTTAAAACCCTTTGCATATGCATACCCGTGGCCCAGGAAATGCATGGAACCCTGCAACTCTGGGAAGCCAGTTCCACTATATGGCACTTGGTTTAGTCTCCTTAATGCTTCTTGTTTGGGAGGTTTTTTTGTCCCAGTTCTACAGTGGAATCTGCTAGTGCTAAAGTTTGTGCTGAAGACCTGGGTCTGGGAATCAGGAGATGAAGACTTAGTTCCCTGTTCAGCCCAGACTTCCTGGGTGACCTTTGGGAAGCCATTAAGAGCTAAATGCACAAAGGAACTCGTGCACTGAAGTACCCAGGTGCCTAGCCACCCAGTGGAATCAGGTGTCCAGGCTCCCTAAGCTAAGCAAGAGGAGAGAGAAGTGCCTAGCAATGGGATTCACAAAAGCCAGCTAGTGAAGTGGGGAGGAGAGGGGTGGTTCGTTAGCGCTTTCCTCTCGGGAAGGTCAGCACCTAGCCTCATTTGGGACTCACAGCCAGGAACCCTCTCCTTGAGTCAGGTGCTTAAGTTGTTTCTTGCCAGAAAGGTGGGAGTGCACACACCAAGCCACACAAACCAGCGAGCTGCAGAGGACAGGGGCCTCAGCTTGCCCCTAATAGTATTTAGCCCCCTGGCTAAGGATGCTCAGCCAGCCTCTAGGAGACCCCAGTTCAAGTCCCCCTATACCTGATGTGGAGGAGGAATTTGAACATGGGTGTCCCACCTTACAGGAGAGTGTCCTAACCGTGGGCTGATGGGGTATTTATGTGGGAGGGGCTGCTCTCCATCTCTCCTTTTGTAGCTGTTCCACTGGGTATGAAATAATTAATTACTAGGCATTACTAGCGAACATGACTCCGTAGTGCAGTGGTTTGGGCATTCACCTGAGAGGCAGATCTGTTGTCAAATGCCAGACCTGAATCAGAGAGAGGAGAGAATTGACCTGGCATCTCCCACGTGAGCACCCTAACCACTGGGAAAATAGTCAGGGGGGATGGTGTTAGTCTCACCCCTCAGCCATTTTTGTGAGGAGTGGGGCATGCTTTGAGAAAGCCCCACAGCCAGCAGAGGCAGGACAACGCCTATCTTGAGAATCATGCTGGGACTTGGATGCCAAGCAGCAGAGCAGGGTCAGCACTGAGGTAGTTGTGTGCATCTTCAACTACTGAAACTTAGGGACCAGCAGAAACAGGGACCTATGGACGTTAGGCAGCATTTGAGCAGAGGTTTTGTAAAGGCCAGTGGTGCCTAAATGTTGGACTTAGGTGCATGTAAATCCCTTTGTGAATGTAGCTCTTCATATTTGTGTGTTTTAGAGCTTCCAGTCTGTGATAAAGTGGTAATAACACTTCCCTTTTTCACATGGATCTTGTTCCATTCTAGAACCCAACCTGCTCTAGGATAACAGCAGGAGACCCATGCTGGGGGCATCATAAAACTTGTGTCCATACATGGATGTTAACTCTGGTAAACCTCAGATTCTTGGGATGTTTCTTTTGATAAGATGTGTGTAACACACTTATAAAATGTATGTCATGTTCCTCTGTATTGGATGGCCCACATGATAACAGCCTACTACTGCTACCTGTTAACAGACTTACTACTTTAGCTCAAATGGTAGAGGACTTTATTAGGGATGAGATGATCCTAAGTTCAAAGTCTGCAGCTGACTCATGATAGGAATTGTTCCAAAAGTAGAAGCTGTACCGGGATGAGAGTCCTCTATAGACATTTATCAAGTGCACACTTCTAGTATATATGCTGACAGTCACCAGTTTTGCCAAAGCCTCTTCAGGAAAATCTCCAAGGTGACACATGCACAGAATCCTTCAAAGACCTGCACATGAGTTTAACTTTGTGGACTTGAATAGCTTCACTGTCTGATGGGACTGCTCACAGTATGTGAAGTGAAGTGTATGCATGTGTTTCTAAAAGTCCAGATTCTTAGGTCTTAATCCTACAGGTATCTACTATGAGACATAAAGATGATTGGTTTGAGTAATCATCAGTAAACACTAGAGTCAGTAATAAGTGTTTCCAGTATCACAGAGCCACTTTTGACACTATATGGGCTACATAAGGTTTGATATTTCTTGCCAAAACAACACGTACAAGTACACACTTTTATAGACATTAGACAAAAACATTTCTGATTGGGGATATTATTCAAAGATTGCCATTTGTCAATAATTTTGCCTCTGCTCCAAGGAAAGCTAGAAAGTCATAGTGGATAGACATTTATAAATTATTCCTTCAGCATTCACTTGTTTGACTTAAAGTTTCAGTTCATTTACTAGCCTAAGCAAATACTATTTTCAATGAAATTTTGCAAGATCAAAGTACTGGCAAAACAACATCAGCAGTCTGATGAACAAGTTCAAGAAATAACTTCTCCCGTGTTATTAACCTGGCACTGCTGGTTCACAGCTGCCTCCACCAGAGACTAAGAGAAAGCAGGATAGAGCTTATAGCTGTTTCTAACATTGGGCTGCTTATTTTTTAAGTCACTTATTCACTCCTCATCAAGATGGCTACTGCCTGCAGGAGGGTTTGAAATGCTCATTTTGATTCAAGAAATATTCTCAACTGAGCTCAAAGACACCCCAGGGCATGATTTTATGGGGACATTAATCCTTGCCTCAGATGTGCTGTGTTGCTGCTTTAGTCCCTTGGGGCACTTATTAATAGTCCCATGAAACAAGGTCTGAAGTGTTTAATTGAAAATAAAATATGGCCCTTTGTTTTTAATTAGTTTTCCTAATTATTCTCCTTTAAAAAAAATTCCTGAAGAGCCCTTATCCTACAAAAATGTCTGTGCACTTGCTATAAGTGCTTCCTCAAGCCTGTATTAGGACTTGGCATCTCTGTGGGTTTGTACTTCACTTGCAGGGCAAGCCATCGCAGCTGCAAAAAAAGTTATTGTGACCTATAAACCCATCACAAAGTGGTTTCATCCCAGCTGTGGCTAATTAGCTTAATTCCATGTAATGGGGGGTGGCGCAAGGCCAGGGATCAGGTGAAAATCATCCAGTCACCTGGTCCTTTAGATTTAAGGCCAACAAGTATCTCAGCTGAGAGAGAGCCAGAGCCAGAGCCAGAGCCAGAGCCATGAGGGAGTAGGTAGGTGGCTGTAGAGAACTGTGAGGCAAGGGACAGGACTGGTTTTATTTAATTTATTCTGGACTTTTAGGGTTTTGAGAAACAGACCCATACCTATAGAAGGGACTGACATTTTGTCTCTGTGGGGAGTTGTATTTGGTGCCCTGCTTGGTAAATTGGCCTGCCAGTTTATAAGGCCCCTGTTCAGATAGCATATAAGCACATGCTGATGGGCCCTCTAAATTGATAGGCTTGAGAAGGTGATTAAATGTTGTTCTGAATCAGGATACAGTATAGCTGACTCTCATGTTTGAGCATCCAGATGTTTTCAGAAGTATGGGTTGTTAATAATATGCAATTAGACCCCAGAATGTGATTTAAAATAACTTGATTTTGTAGATTTTTATGGCATAAAGGCTGAAACTTTGTCCATAGCCCCTCTGTGCTCACTGTACTCATGTTTCATAGGTCTTCCAACAATGTGACCCCACTTGGTGTGTCTAAACAAAGAACTTTCAGCCTTAACAGAATTTTCTTTCCTTTTAAATCAGATGTTCAGCCATATTGAAACATATGGCAACTAGCAGAACACATGGCACCTACAACTAGTCAAAACGGTTTATGCAGAAAGTTTTCTCACTGGGAAACTGATTTTTTTTTCCCCCTGACTTTTTCCCCCTCCTTGAGGAGAACTGGAGAAAAAAAATAGGATTCAGTGTCATTGATGTCTGCCTTAGCTCCTGTGGTACCTCCTGGGAGTTGTAGTCTTGCCAGGGAACCTGGCCCATAGAGGACAATGCTGGTAGGAGATGCCCAAACTACAAATCCCATGATGCTTGTGGTCTCCTGTCTGGTTGAACTGCTGCAGTGCATTATGGCAGTCCCATGACTCTAGGAGACAGCCCTGCTGGGGAGCCCCATGGAAAGTAGGGGGAAGTGCTGAACTACAGTGTCTCTCCCCCTCCCCCTGCGAAAGGCACCACAATAGCTCAGGTGGATTGAGGTCAGTGTTGCACAACAAAATGTTTTGATCTGGAAGGGTCTAAAAGTTTTTAATTTCAATAATTCAGAATTTTTCATTCTATGAAAAAATTTGATATCTCAACTTTTGGGCAGAACAATGATGGAAACAAATGTTGAAATAGTGGAATTTCTCACAGGATGGAAATTCTGATTTGTTTCAAACCAGTGTTACTAAATATATTTATCCTATCACAGCAGTACATCTGCAGCAATGAATTAGCTTAGCTAGTCTAGCCTTCTAAAAATAATGTGTGAGAGAGTGTCAGTTCTTCCAGAGATTGCTCATATGCATGCCAATAAGTGTGTGCACGCACCGTGTGCACAATCCTCAGAAGGTTTTTCCCCTAGCGGTACCCGCCAGGTTGGCTGTGGAGACCCCTGGAGTGGCACCTTCATGGCGGTGTATATAGGTCTCTGCCGACCCACCGGCTGCTCAGTTCCTTTTAACCGCCAGTGATGGTCATTGGAGCAGCTCAGTCTCTTGTATTTGCAAGTGGCTACCTAGTGGTTCCCTTTTCTTATCTGTAAATAGTTTAACTGAGTAACAGTAGTTGTATCGTAGTTTGTAGTTAGTTAAGCTTACTATGGGGGACTCCCCCCCCAGTTTTCCCCAGGCACTAGGGCATGCCTCAGTCACAGAGGTTTAAGGCATGCAAGATTATTGTATTTAAAGTCTATGCAACATAATCTAGCTAAGGTTTCAATTGTGTCATCAGAAGTCCCATCGCTGGAGATGGATGAGGTCAAAGATTAGCAATAGTGCTTACTCTTTCTACCACAAGCAGTTCTAAGCTCTAATTATATACTCTTAACAGGGATGTGTCTCATCTCCAGTCAATACCTGCTGAGTTTAGGGGTTTTGGAAGTCCGGGAACCAGAGAGAACTGAGGTAAGCAGTTTCTGTGATACAAACAATACTACCAAACCTTTTTTGTCATTAGGACACATACTCAATCATAAGTCACAAAAGACTGATTCTGTCTCCTGATCTATCCTGTTTTGTGACAGGTGGTTCTGCTCGTGCAGCTGCTTTTCATGAATATATATTTCTCCTTTGGATTGTAAAATATATTGATCATGCTCTCTAGAGAGCTTCTTCCTACACAGATAGGGTGATATGTGCCTCCCAGGCTATGCTAATGGAATGGTGTTATGTGAGACAGGCCAGATGGTATGTCACCTTTAAACTGTTTTAACAATTCTACAGTTTCCCAATTAAAACAAGTGAAGACTTTGGAAATATACATATTGCCAAATAAGAGCATTTATTTTAAATGTTAATTCTTTTTCATATTTCAGACATTGTTTTGAATTTGGGAAGATCTTAAATTTCATTGATTTTTTTTTAAATGACTATACCTATATAGTATAGGGCAAATTTGAAAATATATCTCAGGTTTCTAAATGTGATGGTCATTGATGTTATACTGAATATGTGGTTCCTTGAAATATGTGATGAAGTTTTATAACAGATTGAAATTTCTTATGGTCAGAATGGAAGTAAAATTCACAGCTTTTCACCTAGTGGAGTTCTCTTGGATGCCTGTATAGAGGAAGCATGTTTAAAGACTTCCTTTTCATTGTCACACAGTTGGCTTTAGAATGGCTGTTGCTCTTGAAGGTTTCTGTTTGTTTGTCTTTAGTTTCTTTCTGATGCTTTTGCTTATTTATTAAGTGGTCTGAAAGTCGTCATAAACTGAATGGCATATTCTGCCCTAGGTTGATCTTCTCTAGTATATAAAATATACTAGAGAAGTATATACCCAGTATATAAAATATAAGCCGAATTCCTGCTTAATTACTACTGACATCTGGAGCTACATTCTAGGACGTATTTACACATGAGAGAGGATTTTCATGGTGAAAGTATCGAAGCTCTTAGATTTAAACTTGCTATGTATGCAAATGAGATTTTTCTGTTTATTTAAAAACCAGAGAGCTCAGTTCTTGCCACTGTTACTGCTATTGACTGGCTTGGCTCTTTTTCAGTAGAGAAAATCAATAATAAGTCAAAGGCAATGCATATTTCTGCTTTCTCTGCAGATGGGATTTCCTTTCAGAAGGCAAGTGACTTATTTAGGAGTGTCTTTCCCCTCCAAAGTTGAATAATCTTTATTCTGATTATATTGATCCCTTTTTAATAAGGCTAAACATGATTCAGAGCAAAGATAAGTGCCACTGCATTTATTCTTAAAGGCTGCATTGACTCAAAATTGGCATCCTCCTGCATTGTTTATAGATTTTTTTTTTTTTTCCTTACGGCCACTGTTGATTCCTGCGAAGAGCTAGGTTTGAAATATAGAGAGCTTATGGAATTTATGAAAGTTTTTTAAAAAGTGCTACTTAAAAAGGCAGCTACAGAAAGCAAGATTAAGTAAACTTCAGATTTTACAATGCCATTTCTGCTGTGCTGTAGGTTGCCTTGCAGTCTTCTCATATCTCTTAGCAGGAGCAAAATAGAATAACTTCATAATCTGTCACTCAAGGTTTTATGTCCTCCTAGTAAAATTCGTAGGACAAGAGTAACCCATCGTTGTGTTCTCCCCCTTAGACTGGACATTTGCAGATGCCCAGTTTTGTTTAATAAGAAAAAAAATTCTGTTTGCAGAAAAACAGAATTTTTCCTCTGAGACATTTCAGATGAAACATTTTTATTGAAAAAATGTACATGTGGAATGTTCTGAACAGATTCTAGGCACGATGTTTTGCCATTAGTACCCCTAACAAAACTAAAGCGTACATGTGTGGTCATAGTGAGGCTTTGCTGTGGAGGTGGCATATTGCTGTGAATGACCTTTTTCAAAATTTGGGGCCCACTCATCCGTCTGAAGCAACAGGAATGTTCTGAGAGTGCTAGCTCTCATTAGTGCTACAGACAGAAAACAACCCAGTCAGAGGCTGGAAATGGCCAGCTGCAGAACGTACTCTGTGGTCTTGATTCCTGTCTCACATTTTTTTCATGTTGGCATTCAGCAGAAAGACGGCTTTTCTTTTCCTTGACTAAATATAGCTGCATTAGAGAGAGCCTCATTGTCTCCGGTGTCTGTAGCTACTCAGGGTTGATGTTCCAGAACCTACAGAGCCTGTGAGAGTCGGATCCATTTTAATGACTGCGAACATTAAGTTTTTCATTTGCAATTTATTATTTCTAGTCCATGGCTGTGTTTTAGAGCAGACTGGTAGCCCACCTCACTACATCAGGGAAATTAAACTGCACTGAAAGATAGGACAGATAAAAATAAAATGTGTGGAAAAACTGCAATGACATGGTCATGTTGGTACAGGAGTTTGTGATGTAGTGAAATTAAATATCTTTCCAATATACCAATTGTGCATAGGCAATCCACATATTAACGGGATGCTGTGTCAGGGCTGTCCGGGGGGTGGGGGGAGGCAAGTGGGGCAATTTGCCCCAGGTCCCAGGCCCTGCAGGGGCCCCCACGAGAGGTTTTTCAGGGCCCCTGGAGTGGGGTCCTTCACTCACTCTGGGGGCCCCGGAAAACTCTCGCATGGCCCGGGCCCCCGGAGCTTCTTCCGCTCTGGGTCTTTGGCGGCAATTCGGTGGCAGGGGGGGGCCTTCCGCACTGGAACCTGCTGCCGAAGTGCTCCAAAGACCTGCGGCGGGGGGTCCTTCCACCCCAGGACCTGGCACCAAAGAGCTGGGTCTTTGGCAGTAATTCTGCGGCAGGGAGTCCCTGCCGTGGGTCTTTGGGGCACTTGGCGGTGGGTCCCGAAGCAGAATGACCCCCCGCTGCCGAGGACCGCAGGCCCCCTGAATCCTCCGGGCGGCCCTGTGCTGCGTTGGGCCTATCCTTAGTGAAACTTAGCCTTTAGTTTGAATACCACATCAACAAATTACTACCTGCTTTGTGCATCCAACTTCTCAAGCATTAAGATTCCAAGGATGTTAAAAACCTCTTCACTGTCATTGTCACTGACAACATGTGGGTGTATGAGAAGACTCCTGAAGTTGTTGTTTAGGTAGCTGAATTGCCTAAGAGGAGAAATCTGTGCTAGAGAGCATGTGCCTGCACAGGTCACTGCTTGCCGGCCACTGTCGGGCTGCAGCGAAGCACTGAAACAGTTTTCTGTTTTGTGCAGGCTGGTCACTGTGTCTGGCTCTTCCTGGCTGGTCCTGGATTTATGAAAATAAAGCTCACCAGAGAAGCAGTTAAAACCTGAAGGAAAGGATAGTGGCTTAGGGACTGTGATGTTGTGATCACGGTCTGTTTCTTTTTCCTCTTACTAGTAGTTGATATGAACGTTGAAGAGAAGTTTCCAAAGTGACTTTGGGTACCCAACTTGAGACACGTTAGAGAGGACTGATTTTATTCAGAGGGCAAGAAGCCACTTTTAGTTGTGTCAAATTGAGTGTCCAAAAATTGAGCCACACAGAATCACTAGTCACTATAAACTGCTTTGGAGAAGATTTTCCAAAGTTCAACATGGTTATCCTCTTTCCCCTTTCAGACGTTCTTTTGGAACTCAATACAAGATGTGCTAATTTCACTATTTTCCCCTGGATCTCAGTTGCTTCGAGTCATAAACACTAATGAATCTATGATCAGAATGCTATCAAGCCAAAGGCTATCATTCTGGTTCTTGGTGCGTCATCTCTGATTTGGGAAGGTCTGAAGCATTCCCCCTGCGAGTGTGATGGGTCTCAGTGTTGTGATATGCTAAAGTTTACAGGTTTTGTTCAGAATTCTCAGCTCTAGTTAGTATGTGGTAATCGCTGTTCAAAGCACCAATCATAGCATCAAAAACAGTAATTCTGGCTCCACAATTTGCTCATTGTCATTTTGATGAGTTACCAGTATGTATCTTCTCTTGGGATAGTGATACACAGCTGGTCCATGGTTTAGCTCAATAATACATTGTGGCAGTTATTCCGACCTAACTGCCAGTGTAGACAGTGCTCTGTTGATGGGAAGTCTTCTCCTGTTAACATAGCTACCGCCTCTTGGGGAGATGGGGTACGTACGCCATCGGGAGAAGCTCTCCTGTCAGCATAGGTAGCGTTTCCACCAAACGCTATAGTGTATCGACACAGCACTGTAAGTGTCAACAAGCCCTGTATGTTATAGTCTAAATGCTAATGACATATTTATGAAATAAAACTTAAAATCTGCTGGTAACCATTTTGTCTTATAGTTACAGGGGGAAAAGCTACCATTTAGTTAAACGTTCAACACAAACATCACCAATCATATGTTCATGCCAAGTCTTCCTGCATGACATGTGGATGAGACTATACAGCCACATGAGCGCACACGTGGTGTTGTGGCATCGTTGTCGGATCGGATAGACTGCATGGAGTGAAGACTCCTCATGACGTGCTGGAGAAGGAAGGATGGTCTTGTGGGTGGTTGCAGCACTGCACAAGGTAACAAGGGATCTGAAGTCCCTGCCCTGCCACTGAGCTTCGTGTGGGCCTGGGCAAGTCACTGAACATCTGTGTGCTTCAATTTCTCCATTTGTAAAATGGGGATGATGTTTCCTTTCTCTCTTCCTCTGTCTTGTCAGCTTAGAACGTAAGTTCTTTGGGGCAGAGACTGCTTCTTGCTCTAGGCATATATGGTGCCTAGCGCAACGCGGTCCTGATCTTGTTGGAAACTGAAGGCTCTACTGTTACATAAAGAATAAGCCTTAACCTGGGCCTTTGTGCTTTATTACTGTACCACTCTCGGCTCTCCAGTGACTACCACTGTGCAGTGGAAGGAGGTCTGAATTTCTCGGCTTCCGTGCAGTGCAGTTAGAGCTCAGTGTTTTAATGTGGTGGCCTTTAGTTTTTCAAATGGTGGGAGAAGAAGGAAGGAGGCTGCAATGGCAACGTTACAGCTGTTACCGAAATCCAGAA
Source organism: Gopherus evgoodei (assembly GCF_007399415.2). Classification (NCBI taxonomy): domain Eukaryota; kingdom Metazoa; phylum Chordata; order Testudines; family Testudinidae; genus Gopherus; species Gopherus evgoodei. Next base: position 2,949,375 of record NC_044325.1, on the reverse strand, counting down.
AGCTCGTTCTCACTGGAAATGTCTCAGATGCAGTTTGAGCTCCAGTAAAAGATCCCTCAAAACTCATTGGATTAAAAGGCACAATTCAGTAATCTGTGACCCATTGTCTTCTGATCACTGACACCATCAACCAGAACAGCTGTTTGGTATTTAAGGGAGTAAAAAGCCCCTAGAAATTCTCATTGTACGCTCCGTTCTTTCCATATTCCCTCTTATTCTTTCAGATGCTGCGGAAGGGAAGAAGCATTTAGAATAGTTCCATTTAGTTGCCAATCCACATGCTTTGTGTCAGTCAGACCACTGCTGGACCTTCTCTCAGGTTGAGTGGCACCATTACATCAGACTGTTTACTCTGGCACTCAGTTATCCTCTATGAAAAGTAGCTTCTCCTCCGCAGGCTAGCACGTCTTCGGGGAGCTCCAGTGCAGAAATGACTGAAATGAGTCATTAGGGGGTTAAATGTCTTAATATCTCTATAATATAGAGTGGGTCCAATCGGGTAATATTACTAACATGTGTAAGGATCCTGATACCAATCTATCAATAGACAAGTGGTTGCTGTAAGTTTTCTAAAACTGTGTGTTTTGTAATAAACCCAAATCAATGCTGGCCCCTCTGTAAAAGGACAGCAGACTTTGAGCTAGAGGAACCAAGATGTTTTTAAACTTTAAAACAAACCCCAACCAAACTACTGGAGCTGGTCAAAAATGTCAAAACTCAATATTTTGTTCCACTGAAAAGGGACAAAATTTCATGGAAATTCACAGAAGCAAACCTCTTCACCCTCTTGACAATGACAACTTAATTTGATTCATTGGTTTTAGGTTTTAAGTCAAATTTGGTTTTAAAAAACAACCCTCACTGAAATTGTATATTTCAGCATCATAACTTTTTTTTTGGTGGGGGGACTATGGACATATTTTCACTGCAATGTTAGCCAAGTGATCAACGCCTGGGTTAGCCTAGCCCCAGTGTAAACATCCTCACTGCAAAGATATACCCCATTGCTGGGTCCTCACTGTTGTGCACTTGTTTGGGGGCATATCCCATGGCTCTTTGTGTGGAGATGATCTAGGATTCTCTCCCAGTTGTGGGAGAACCTCGCTGTTCTTTATGGGGAATTGTGGGAAGGCACTGGAGGACTACCAGCACTTGAGTGTTTTAGCCTGCATCCTCACTGCAAGTTGGGCAGATTCCAGCCCAGGTTAAAGCAGAGCCTGGCTCCTAACCCACACGTGCAGCTGGATGAAGCTAGCTTGGGTTTAAAGCACCTGTATAAAAGGTTCATCAGTGTGGACGACTGGGGGAGGCTAAGACCTGGGACAGAGCCTGTGTTAACTCTGCAGTGAAGACGTACCCAAAGTTATAAACCTAGGATAACTGGGGCTTCTCATCAAAATATTAACAAACCCTTTGTTCCAGAAATGCCAGAGGGTGCTACTGTAATCTGCACTCTCCTCAGCCATGCAATGCTAAAAGTCAGTATGGAAACAGCCATTAAGTGACCTAGTAAAATCACACAGAAACACAACTGAACTAATCTCCCAGCTGAAATATAATAGCTGCGTAATACTAAGGAGATGTAACTCAGCATGTGGTTAGAGATTAAGAAAGAGAATGAAAAGCTGTTATGAATAAAACCAGCCAGAGATGCATGTTTTCCTTTGCAGTTAAAATACACTGGGTGAAAAGTACAACTGGAAATTGCTTCTCTTAGCAAATGTGTGAATATGAAGAGCAAGCCAGAGAGACGCATGAGGAGAGCAGGGACGATGGATGGAAGAATGAGGGAAGAGAACTTGTGCCCTATGATAGTGTATGTAAAAACATGTTACCACAAACCTGTCAGGTCAGCAGAGAGCAAATTCCATATTGGATAAGCTCTGCACATATCTAGGCTGACCTTAGGATTTCTTCCCAGTCCCCCTCCCCTTCCCTGTATGTCCTCCCTCCCCTGCTCTACCTTCCCTTACCTCTCCTCCAATCATCCCCCCAGGATCTCTCCCCCAAACCCTTACATTCACGGGGGTGTGCTTCCATTAGTACACAGGCAAGCCCTGTAAGTAAAGAATGTTCCTCTTCTCGAAGGCCAGTCTCTGGGAGGAGCTTCGGGGGGCGCTGACAGGCTGGGTGAGCATGTACGTACCTTGCAAAGCAGCACCAGCTCTATCAGATCCAAGTTCTGCCCCTCTGCAATTCGTGAAACCCTCCAGTCAGCAACCCTTGGAGCCAAATGCCCCTCTCCCCTCACGTAGGGTGTGAGAGTGGCAAGCCCACAGCCGGCTTGGCTGTGCTTGTGCCAGAAACAGGTCCAGCACCTTCTGTGCATTTAGAGAATGTCTGCAAAGGCCAATGGGCCTGATAAAGGGTGAGAGGATGGGCAGGGTGCCTGGAAGCCAGTGAGCACGCATTCTGGTGAGTTCAGTGACACTACTGGAGCACTCTGTGGACATTAATGACAACTTGTCACAACCCCCCTGGAAACAGGATGGTCCTTATTTCTACCCCAATGGCAGATTGGTATGTCAGGTCCGATTAAGTAAATCAAGAAAATAAAAATGTGTATGTTAACGTTCTGAAAATGAAGTGGAGGCAACCACAGGGTAAGGCTGGTATTTTTATACAGGGGTGTGTTAAAATGAAGCATCTACCAGCAAACCTCTGTGTTTAGCTAACTAAGTTCAAACACCCAAGTGTGACAGGACACATCAGCCAAAATGCTCCAAGGAGGACACAGAAGGAGTTGGTGTTCGCGCTGGGATTAGTCCATTGTGCTCAGGCCCTGGTTTAGTCCACTAGGTCATTGACCTCCTTCTAGAGGTCATTTCAGTGGCTCAACAGAGGAGCTGACTCTGCAGCATGCCGACAGATGGCCTCTACTACCAGGACAGCCTCGGTGCAAATGCCTCTGTATTCTTGAGGTTGGCCCTGAAAATCAGCGGAATCATACTGTGGATTTTCCAGACCCCGAGGTCAATCCAAGAGGCCTGTGCAAAGTTAGTGATTAGTGTCCAACCCACCAATCCACTATAGCATCAAACCACATGCAAGGAAAAGATCTGACATCCTCTGTCTGGTGTGAAAAGAACAAGGAGTACTTGTTCCTTTGCGTAGAGACTGTCTGGTTTGTCCAGTGTACATGGCAGAGGGGCATTGCTGGCACATGGTGGCTTAGATCACATTGGTAGATGTGCAGGTGAACGAGCCCTGGATGGTGTGGCTGATGTGGTTAGGTCCTATGATGGTGTCCCTGGAATAGATATGTGGACAGAGTTGGCAATGGGCTTTGTTGCAAGGATAGGTTCCTGGGTTTGTGTTTTTGTTGTGTGGTTGCTGATGAGTATTTGCTTCAGGCTAGGGGGCTGTCTATAAGTGAGGACTGGCCTGTCTCCCAAGATCTGGGAGAGTGACGGATCGTCCTTCAGGATACTTTGTAGATCCTTGATGATGCGCTGCAGGGGCTTTAGTTGGAGGCTGAAGGTGACGGCTAGTGGCGTTCTGTTAATTTCTTTGTTGGGTCTATCCTGGAGTAGGTGACTTCTGGGCATTCTTCTGGCTCTGTCAATCTGTCCCTTCACTTCAGCAGGTGGGTATTGTAGTTTTAAGAATGCTTGATAAAGATCGTGTAGGTGTTTGTCTGAGGGATTGGAGCAAATACGGTTGTATCTTATTACAAACTTTTTTTTCTCCTGCTGATAATAGCCCACCTTAATTGATTAGTCTTATTATAGTTAGTATGGCAACACCCATTTTTTCATGTTGTGTGTGTGTATATATATCTTCTTACTGTGTTTTCCACTCCATGCATCTGATGAAGTGGGTTTTAGCCCACGAAAACTTATGCCCAAATAAATTTGTTAGTCTCTAAGGTGCCACAAGGACTCCTCCTCGTTTTTGCTGATACAGACTAACAGGGCTACCACTCTGAAACCTGTCTGGTGTGAGTCTCAGCTATCGTGCTGGCTGCTGCATGCACAGAGACCAGGCAAGGCATTGGGAGCCCATCCAATTGGGGAAGGCTATTCTAGCATCTGAATAGCCACAGGCAGCCAATATTGTGTGGCAAAATGCTGCAAAATAAATAATATTTCTACGTATGTGGCACAGCAAGATTTCTCTGTCTGGCTTTCAGACTAAAACTCTTCCTTACCCAATGAAAAAAAGACATTGCTCTGTCTCCTATGCATATCTCTGCGTAAGTCGGATTTGGGTAACCCAGGGAGCGTCTGTACTTGAGATTCTCCTGTTTATGCATCCCAGGATCAGGTTTGCTATTTTGGCCACAGTGTGTCCCGGGGAGCTCATGTTCAGATTATGCACCAGGACTCTCAAATCTCTTTCAGTGTCACGGCTTCTAGGATAGAGTCACAGTAGATGGTCGGGACTCACCCGTGCGGCGCCTCCTGCTAGTCGTCTCAGGGAATTAGCTCTCCAGCCTCCAGAGCGCTCTCTTCAGGCCAGTGTTCCACTGCCGCTTGGCCCCTGTGTCCCTCCCAGAATTCAGGTGCCCTGTTATCTGGGATGCTTCCCCTGGCAGTACACCCCTCCATCTTGGGATCTCCCCTCCCCAGGGAACCCCCACTCCCTATCCCCACCTTGCCTCAGTCTGGGCTACTGCCAGCCACCAACTAGTCCCTCACCCTGGGGCAGACTGCAGCGTCAGCCGCTCATCACAGGGAAGGGGTTTTGGACCTGCTGCCTTTCTCTACAACCAGTACCTCTGTGGGGCCTTGGACAAGGCCCTGAAGCTTGGTGCTCCCCAGCCCCTCTGGCCCTTCCCCAGCCCTGCCTCACTCTAGGTACCCTGAGCTTCTCAGCAGCCAGGCCCCTTTCTTTCTCTCTCTCTGAAAACAGAGAGACTGTCAGCTCCTGGCTTCACTGGCCTTTATAGGACCAGCTGGACCCTGATTGGGGCATGACCCCCTTCTAAGGCTGCGTCCCCCAATCAGCCCAGCTTTTCCCCTGCCACAACCCTCTCCAAGGGCTGGTTTTTAACTCTTTCAGGCTGGGAGCGAGTGACCACCCCGCTACAGTCCCCCATTCCCATATCTGGGAACAAATGAATTTGTTTACATTTAGCGATATAAAAACTCATACTGTTTGCTTAAACCCATCTTACCTGGGCGATGGGTACTCCATGGCTTAATCGGGCAGGAGGCTGCTGAGCTAATTAGAACACTCAGTCCATCAGCTGTGAACAGCTAAAGGCAAGGAAGCGGGGGCAAGTGGCAGGGGATAGAGGATCTCAGGATAAGGTGATCTCTCCCTCTCCCTTCCCAGAGAGTGGGCTAAGCGGGGAGTGTATGTCCACTTGTTTGTTGCCGCAGAAGCCTGTGCTGTGCTGGAGAGGACTAAGAAATAGCACACTGGTGCTTGCAAATCTGGAAAGCATTCAGCTGGTTTGCATTGGTCCAAAAGGTGAAGAGGGTCACCCTGGGACAATGTCCCTCTGCTATTATTTTTTAAATACAATAATCCAATATCGTTTGTACAGAGATCATATACAGATGCATATGTATCCTATTACATAGCAGCAACGTTACTGAATATAGTGATATCAGTACACCCCACTCCTCCCTGACCCAGCTTACTTTAATTCTCTCGTTTTCTAGCTCAAATTAGTTTTACAAAAGCTGAAGCCAACAATCAGGCACCATTCTGTATCAACCAGACCTATAAATATTGGAACACGATCAACAAAAATTACAACCACAATCACAGAACATCCCTCTCGGGTTCAACCGCAGCATTCAAACGTGGAATCTTCTGTTCCAAGGCACTGGCACCTACCCACAGTGTTACCCAGAGGGTTAAAGACACCTGCTATGGAGGAATGTCCATGCAGAAGCCCGTGTATCACATTTCAGTAGGGAGCAGTGCCACACCTACCTACAGGTCAGAGCTTCATTTCTGCCCTGAAGGATCTGCTTCACCTCCCCCGGCTTTATTTAAAAAATCCCTTTCTGGCAGCTGCTTGAGGCCATTTTTATACTTCTGTGTGTGTTTATTGTCTCTTTGAGAACTTATCAGATTAATATGTTTGGTCACTGCATGGTGAGCCTGATAAGTTTTATTAGTATAAAGTGCCTCTTCTCATCATACTTAGCTATATAAATTTGTTGGACTATTAAAATCTACAGTCATCTATTTAACAGGAGCATGGGCTTCCATTGTAAGTCAGACTTATTAAGGACATCATTCAAAGCTTAGAAATCACCAGTGCCTCTTTGGGGTGGGGAAAGAGGGAAAGAAGAATCTCAATTGGACTATGAAATCTGTAGCTGCTTAGCAGTGAAAATTATTGGTGAACATCTGTATGCAGTACCTCTTTTCTCAAGGGGGCAGTCTATGAATGCGTTCATACTCCTGGCAGCACGATATTTTACCTCTGTGTTCGGGATTCCGGGAAATACATTACCACCAGTCCCAGTTGTGATCTGTATTACAACGCCTGCCCTATGCAGGAACAGTCAGCCAATTCCTCTGTCGGTTGTTTGTTGCTGAACCATTTCTCAGCCCTGAGGGCTCATGAGCTTAGGAGAACATGCTTGGCAATCATGTAAGAATCGCTCCAAAATTAACACAGATTTGTGTGTGTGTATTTTTGGACTATTATGATAAAATTAGTATTGCCGGTGCTGTTAATACATATGAGGTTTATAGAAGTCTGGGTGAGGTAATATCTTTTATTGGACCAACTTCTGTTGGTGAAAGAGACAAGTTTTCGAGCCACGTGGAGCTCCTCTTCAGGTCTGGGAAAGGTCCTCCCAGCGTCCCAGCTAACTCCAAGGTGGAACTGATTGTTTAGCATAAGTAATTAGCACAGGTTTTAAGAGACCATTCAAGGTGAAGTGGCCATTAAACCTCAACAGTAAACCTCGACAGTGAAAGAACAAAAGGAAGAGGTTAATGGGTTACAAATTGTTATAATAAGCCATAAATTCAGCATCACTGGTGTGTGGAAGGCTGTTTCAACTGGCCTCTGGAGGATTCTCCCAATGTAACAGACTCTTTGCGTCATTCAGAGATGCTGTAGCCACTTTTGCCACCTTTTCCTTCCCTTTCCTGAGCTGTTCTGGCTGCAGCACACGGTTTGAGGTGAAGATGTAGAATCAGATTTAAGGGACAGAGAGGCAGAGTTCGTCAGAACTGAGTTACTTTCATGGTCCTACTGGGTTTGTGTAGCACTATAGCCAAATCAAGGTTAACCTCTGGAAGGCGTCTGTTGTTCAGATGCCTATTAGCATGCACCTCTTGTTTCAGGAAGAATGTTGCGGCTGTAGAAATTAAATCCTGTTACAGTGAGTTCCTGGTCTGTGCGTCAGAGAATTAACTCAACAAAAGCCCGAAGTGTGTCATGCTGTGCTCCTACTTCCTTTCCCCCTAACTTGAACGCTTCATCCTCTATTGGCTTCTACAGGTTCAAAAAATAGCAAATAAAAAACAAAAGCAGAAGAGATGCTGTTGGGAACTCACTGACTTGTTACAAGATTTTCCTGGAGACCAGTGATACTGGTGCTCGTACACCTGGAGTTAAAAGCACAATGTTCTCTTACTGCTCATGTACTTGATTCTTAAAATATTTTGAGTCTTCAAGCTTAGAAATCTGTGGAACATGGTAGTGTGTGTGACATTTACAAAGTCTGTTGCATTTGCCATATGAGAGAGAGGAGATATTTTGTATTCATACCTATAAAATAAATAAATCATAACAATATGGATCTGTTTTAATGGAGTAACCAGGTAATCTCATTTACTCTCATCCTTCCTTGCTCTTATATCTACAACCCTTGTCATGTCATGGGTGAAACGCTGAGCCTGTTGAAGTCACGCGGAGTTTTCCAATGACTTCAATGGGGCCAGGATTTCACCCATTGTCTGTAATTAGATTTTAAGTTCTTTGGGCAGAGACCTTCTTTCTCTGTTCTGGAAGGCACTTAAATGGGCAATGGAGTCAACCATACAGGTTGGAAGAGTTCAGTGAATTGCAGGAATGCATATATCACATAGAGAAGGCAGATTGGTTCAGCTGTTCTAGTTTCTGTAGAGAAGGTAAAATCAGAGGAAATGTTCCTGAACAGGCATATGACTTGGCTCCGCCAAGCAGCGGGGTCGCTCCCTTTAGCATGCACCTCTCGTCGTGTGAATGAGAGAACAGTTTGCCATATCCATGTTACTGAGAATCCCTATTGGCCAAAAGTTTCATACCTGACACAAGCCACTGAAATCCACAGCTAGGGTCAATCCTGCAGACACTTGAGCATGTGCATAATTTGAGGAGTTACAATGAGGAGTGTCATAAGAACGGTTGTACCAGGTCAGACCAAAGGTCCATCTAGCCCAGTATCTGTCTACCGACAGTGGCCAATGCCAGGTGCCCCAGAGGGAGTGAACCTAACAGGTAATGATCTAGTGATCTCTCTCCTGCCATCCATCTCCATCCTCTGAACAGAGACTAGGGACACCGTTCTTTACTCATCCTGACTAATAGCCATTTATGGACTTAGCCACCATGAATTTATCCAGTTCCCTTTTAAACATTTGTTATAGTCCCAGCCTTCACAACGTCCTCAGGTAAGGAGTTTCACAAGTTGATTGTGTGCTGCGTGAAGAAGAACTTCCTTTTACTTGTTTTAAACCTGCTGCCCATTAATTTCATTTGGTGACCCCTAGTTCTTGTATTATGGGAATAAGTAAATAACCTTTCCTATCCACTTTCTCCACATCACTCATGATTTTATAGACCTCTATTATATCCCCCCCTTAGTCTCCTCTTTTCCAAACTGAAGAGACCTAGCCTCTTCAATCTTTCCTCGTATGGGACCCTCTCCAAACCCCTAATCATTTTAGTTGCCCTTTTCTGAACTTTTTCTAGTGCCAGTATATCTTTTTTGAGGCGAGGAGTCCACATCTGTACACAGTATTCGAGATGTGAGAGTAGCATGGGTTTATATAAGGGCAATAATATATTCTCAGTCTTATTGTCTATCCCCTTTTTAATGATTCCTAACATCCTGTTTGCTTTTTTGACTGCCTCTGCACACTGTGTGGACATCTTCAGAGAACTATCCACGATGACTCCAAGATCTTTTTCCTGACTCGTTGTAGCTAAATTAGCCCCCATCATATTGTATGTATGGTTGGGGTTATTTTTTCCAGTGTGCATTATTTTATATTTATCCACGTGAAATTTCATTTGCCATTTTGTTGCCCAATCACTTAGTTTTGTGAGATCTTTTTGAAGTTCTTCACAATCTGCTTTGGTCTTAACTGTCTTGAGTAGTTCAGTATCATCTGCAAACTTTGCCACCTCACTGTTTAGCCCTTTCTTCAGATCATTTATGAATAAATTGAATAGGATTGGTCGTAGAACTGACCCTTGGGGAACACCACTAGTTACCCCTCTCCATTCTGAGAATTTACCATTAATTCCTACCCTTTGTTCCCTGTCTTTTAACCAGTTCTCAATCCATGAAAGGACCTTCCCTTTTATCCCATGACAGGTCAATTTACATAAGAGCCTTTGGTGAGGGACCTTATCAAAGGCTTTCTGGAAATCTAAGTACACTATGTCCACTGGATCCCCCTTGTCCACATGTTTGTTGACCCCTTCAAAGAACTCTAATAGATTAGTAAGACACAATTTCCATTTACAGAAACCATGTTGACTATTGCTCAACAGTTTGTTTTTCTATGTGTCTGACAATTTTATTTTTAACTATTGTTTTGACTAATTTGCCCAGTACCGACGTTAGACTTACTGGTCTGTAATTGCCGGGATCACCTCTAGAGCCCTTTTTAAATATTGGCGTTACATTAGCTAACTTCCAGTCATTGGGTACTGAAGCAGATTTAAAGGACAGGTTACAAACCTTGTTAATAGTTCCGCAACTTCACATTTGAGTTCTTTCAGAACTCTTGTTTGAATGCCATCGGGTCCCGGTGACTTGTTAATGTTGAGTTTATCAGTTAATTCCAAAACCTCCTCTAGTGACACTTCAATCTGTGTCAGTTCCTCAGATCTGACACCTACAAAAGCCAGCTCAGGTTTTGCAATCTCCCTAACATCCTCAGCCGTGAAGACTGAAGCAAAGAATCCATTTAGTTTCTCCGCAATTACTTTATCATCTTTAAGCGCTCATTTTGTATTTCGATCGTCAAGGGATCCCACTGTTTGTTTAGCAGGCTTCCTGCTTCTGATGTACTTAAAAAACATTTTGTTATTACCTTTTGGAGTTTTTGGCTAGCCGTTCTTCAAACTCCTCTTTGGCTTTTCTTATTACACTCTTGCACTTAAGTTGGCAGTGTTTATGCTCCTTTCTATTTGCCTCACTAGGATTTGACTTCCACTTTTTAAAGGAAGTCTTTTTACCTCTCACTACTTGACTATCAAGTCATTGATATCACCTGGACTACCCACATAAATAAGCTACACGTGCTTAAGAGTTTTGAGTATCAGGGTCTTGGGCTCCTACGGAAAGTGGCTTGACTTTCCAAAGCAGCGGGAGTGAGCCAATCAGGCATCCACAGGCTCTGGGTGTTCTGATCGGACTTCCTGTGGGGCCTGACTTTCCAGAATTGGTGAGATACGTCTCTGCCCATCTCCTTTGGTGGTGACAAGGCAGTGTCCGAGATCCATTGTGCCCCAGCACAGACCCTTGGATCTGTACACACTTGCACCTCCACCCTTCAGGCATGCTCCACCCTTCAGGCACTGAACCTAGCTTGTTGGGATGAGCCTGGGGAAACTTTTTCACTAGGGCAGGGGTCTGGATGTGAGTGAATTGTTTCTTGGGACCAAAACTAAGAAGTCCCTGTGGCACCTTAGAGACTAACAAATTTATTTGGGCATAAGCTTTTGTGGGCTAAAACCCTCTTTATCAGATGCCTGGAGTGAAAAATACAGAGGCAGGTATAAATACACAGCACCTGAAAAGATGCGGGTCCACTACCTCTGTCTGGGTCTCTGGTAACACAGACGGGGCGTCTGTGGACGGCTCAGGAACAGAAATGGGTCTGGAAGCTTGCCTGGTTTGGCTACATGTAACCATTTCCACTCTCTTGGCCCATTTCACCTGGCTGGCCAAGTCTTCCCCCAGTAGCATGGGAATGGGATAGTTGTCATAGACTGCAAAAGTCCACATTCCTGACCAGCCTTTGTACTGGACAGGCAGGTTAGCTGTAGGCAAGTCTACAGCTTGTGACATGAAGGGGTAAATTGTCACTTGGGCCTTTGGGTTGATGAATTTGGGGTCTACGAAGGATTGGTGGATAGCTGACACTTGTGCCCCCGTGTCTCTCCATGCAGTAACCTTCTTTCTACCCACTCTTAAAGTTTCCCTTCGCTCCAAGGGTATTTGAGAGGCATCTGGGCCTGGGGATCTTTGGTGTGATGGTGGTGTAATGAACTGCACTCGGATGGCGTTCTTCGGACAGTTGGCCTTGATATGTCCCAGTTCATTACAGTTAAAGCATCTGATGGGTCACTGGGTCGAGGTGAGTTACTGGAGACTGGTGTGGTGGAAGAATAGTGTGTCTGTGGCTTTACTTGGGTTGTAGGTGGGGTTTTTGGCTGCCCTCGGTTGTAGGGTTTATGGTCAGTGTGCCCTCTGGGGTATTCGTTCCCCTTGACAGCTTTTTTGCTTTCTGCCACTTCCATCCATCTGGCTCCAATCTTCCCCGCCTCGGTGAGATTTTTGGGTTTTCCATCTTGTATGTACCGTGTTATGTCCTCAGGAACACCATCCAAGAACAGCTCCATTTGTATGAAGAGGTGCAGTTCTTCCAAGGATTTAACATTGTGTCCTGATATCCAGGCCTCATAATTTTTCCCAACGTAGTAGGCGTGTTTGGGAAATGACACATCTGGTTTCCACTTTTGGGTTCTGAAACGCCGATGGGCATGATCCGGGGTTATCCCCATTCTGTATCTGGCCTTGGTTTGAGAAAGTTTATAGTCGTTCATGTTCTCCTTAGGCATTTCAGCTGCCACCTCTGCTAAAGGTCCACTGAGCTGTGGCCTCAATTCTACCATGTACTGGTCTTCAGGGATGCGGTACCCAAGACAGGCTCTTTCAAAATCTTCTAAGAAGGCCTCAGTGTCATCACCTGCCTTGTAGGTGGGAAATTTCCTGTGCTGTGGAACAATCATTGGCACAGGGTTGTTAGGGTTGGCTGTGTTTTGCTTAGCCTTTTCTAATTCCATGGCCTGTCGGTGGGCTTCCCTCTGGAGTTCCAGCTGTTTTTGGTGGTCTGCATCTTTGGCTGCTTGCTCTTTCTCTTTCTCTCAGCTCCATCTCTTGTAGTCTTTTTTCCAGTTCTCGCCTGTGTTCAGCTTCTTTGATTTGTGCTTTGGCCTCCATTTTTGTCTTGTTAGGCATGGTTTCTGTTTTCTTGTGTTGGGGTGCCCTCCGGTGTTTATTGTCTGAACTGCAGGCTCTGTTGCCTCCTGGGGTCCGCCTAGCAACAGTGCCTTTTTCCCTTTCTTCCTCTAGCTAATCTATTCAATGTAAAGTAAACCAGAAGAACCACTTTATTTGCATGTGTATAGTGCTGGTATTTGACTCCTAATGGGAGTGCTATTGTGTCACAAAAGACCCTTTTGTCACAGCTTAATGGTTCCTTGCTTAATATGCAAGCCAGAAACTGCAAGAGAGAGCAGAGAAAAAAAATTCTCTCTGGTTCCCTTTAAAACCAAACTGTCTCTGCTTAAAAGCCCCTAGCAGAGGAAAGAAAAATATAATATTCCTACTGGCTTCTGGATTCTATCTTTCCCACAAATGCTGCCACCATGTCATAACCTAGTCCCAGATTTGAAAAAGTCTTGTTTCCTGATTGGTCCTCTGGTCAGGTGTTTCAGGTTACTTCTTTCCAGGTGTAAGAGACATTAACCCTTAGCTATCTGTTTATGACACCTTACCAAGTGAAGGGTCAGTGCCTATGAGCCAATTCAGTTAAGGTGGAAGTAGGCTATTCTCAACAGTTGACAAGAAGGAGTGAATACCGAGGGAGGGAAAATCACTTTTGTAGTGCTAATGAGGCCAATGTAATCAAGGTGGCTCATTTCGAACAGTTGACAAGAAGGTGTGAGTATCAGCAGGGGGGAAATTGTCAGCTGAGACTAGCCCACTTCCACCTTAATGTGCCACAAGGACTCCTCGTTGTTTTTGATGATACAGACTAACATGGCTACCACACTGAAATCTTTCTTGGGACTGCAACCTTCCTGGTCTCTGAGGTATTGGAGGCAACCTCACAGGAGTCAGGAGTCAAGGATCTCATGAACTATATATATTCTTCTTGTCCCTGAATCTCAACTGATGGAGAGGTTTGTTGAGACTGATCTGAAAGGAGATTTTCTGTGTAGGGCTTGAGGAGTGATGCATGAAATGCTGGGTGGATGTGGAGGGACCGGAGAAGTTGCAACTTAAATTTTTTTCCCACCATAAGCAAGAGACAAACTCTGGCCCTCAGAGGTAATTTGGTCAGGGAGCCCATGGAGGAGGATGATGAGGGTCACCAGCAGCTGACCCATTGCCTCAGCCAAAAGTAGATCATCTCAGGGGATGAAATGAATCATCTTTGTTTGTCTATGATCTTGAGGACTATGATGTGGCCCTTGGAGCTTGAGAGCTCCACAGTGAAATCCAGAGTGATTGAGATCCAGGGTCTGGCTAGTCTTTAGGGGTATTCGGGCACCCAGGGTCTTCGTATGAGGTTTCTTAGTACAAACACATATGGTACAGGATCTGCACAGGCCCGGACTTCAGCATGCATAGCAGCCCACCAGAAAAAAAGGCAATAGTATGAAAAATCTTGAAGTCACCAAATGGCCTGTGAGGGGAGCATCGTGGCATAAACATAGTATTTCTAACTGGGCTTTCCCCTGTGGAATTCATATGCACCTGTTGACATGTTACCCTGTCCTGCATGGACTGTTACATCTTAGCCATTCCCTTTTCAGGTGCAGTTCCCTGGTTGAGGTACCTTCCTGAATGGCTGTCTGAAAGAGGATCATAACATCTAGACTTTAGGACATGGGGTGGTTCTAGACTGAGGTCCTCGTTCCCTTGGTGACAATCCCTTTTACATGACAAGCCATCTGCTTTCCCATTTCTGGTCCTCAGATGGTATGAACTACTGAAGCCAAATTGGAAGAAGAAAAGTGCCCTTGTCCTGGGTTTAGGACCTGAGCCCTCTGAAGGTATTCAAAATTTTTATGGTCGGTGAAGACACATACTGGGTTTCGGGCCCCCTCCAAATAGTGTTGTCACTCTTCAAAAGCGGATTTAATAGCAAGTGACCTCTTTGTCCAGTATTTTGTAATTCCTTTCAGAAGTTTGTGTTTGTGTGAATAAGACATGCAAGTGTGTAATAGATTGGGACCCAAACTGTGGGACAGAGCCGGAGTAAGAGGCAGGCTGGAAGCATCTACCTCCACCACAAATGGGTGACTGGGGTCCATGTGTGCCAAAATGGGGGCTGTCATAAAGGTGACTTTTGACCTCATCAAAGGCTTGCTGTGCTTCAGGTGACCAGGCAAACATGATGGACCTGTGGAGAAGGGAAGGCGGGGGGAGATTTGCCCTAAGAAATTCAAAGTGAATCTTTGGTAAAAGTTTTCAAATCCCAGAAAGTGCTGCTGCTCTCGGGACGCCGGGGGTGCCGCCAGTTGTGAATTGCTTCAGACTTGTGAGGACCCATTTGGATACCCTGCAGGGAGATGTTATGCCTTGAGAACTCGGCGGATAGCTGGTCAAATGTGCACTTTTCAAGCTTGTCATGCAGCCCACACTTTGATAACCTTTCAAAGACAAGCCAGACATTTGGGTTGTCATCCTTTCGAATCCACACCAGATAACATGCCCTGCAAAGATCTAATTTAGTAATGTTATTGGACGATTGTACTCTGTCCAGTAGCTCTGAGGTTAAGGGCAGAGGATGCTGGTTTCAGACTGTGACCTTGTTCAAAGTTTGTTAATCTACGTTGAGGCATAGCACTCCATCTTTCCTTTATATAAAAAGGGCCAGGGCCCATGCTGGGTAGGTGGATCACCAGATAAAGCCCTTTGCCGGGGTTTTCTTGGATGTAGCCCCAAAGGCTTCCGGCTTTGGTTCTGTCATAGTCTGGGCCGGATTAAGGCATAAACTAACTAAAATACATCTTAGGGCTTTGCAATATGAGGGGCCGCTAAGAAAGAAAAAAACTGACTCCATTTCAAATTTTATCAAAATTGGTTGATAAAGGAGATATGGGAAAAAAGATTCTTTCTAAATACAGACATTTCCATTCAAACAGGACAGAAATATATATATCTGGCTACACACACACCTTTACCCTTTACTACTTGTTCATTATCAACAGGTGGGAGGCCAGGACTGAGAGAGAAACAATAACTGCATTTGTAAAATTAGTATTTCTACGAGGAAGTCTGCTATCAGTCTCCTAAGGCAGCGTTAAGTTGGCCACCTGCTACTGGTAAAATTTTGACTGTGCCTTCGTAACTTATTTAAATAAATAATCTCCTTGCCGATAAAATGTAGTGTAATTGGTCTGCCTCGTTCCATTCCACATCTGCTGCCAGTTGCCAAAAATGAGCGGCGTATGCAATGGCAGGGCCCTGTCCTTGCCGAAGCTTTCACAGCATCACTTCAGTGATATACACTTGAGATGGGCTGTTGAATATGGTAGAGAAGACTTGTCAGAAAGCATCCCAGTCTGCCTTGTTCCAGGAGGGCAAAAGCCCAGTCCAATGCTTCCCACCTTTGCTTGGTTCCTGGGTATATGCGAGGATGGAGTAAGACAAGCAAATTGCACTGGTTCAAAATTTCCCATAACTGCTGGTGATCACTTGGATAGAATCCATAGAAGATTAAGGTTGGAAGAGACTTCAGGAGGTCATCTAGTCCAACCCCCTCCTCAAAGCAGGATCAACCCCAACTAAATCATCCCAGCCAGGCCTTTGTCAAGCCTGACCTTAAAAACCTCTAAGGAAGGAGATACCACCACCTCCCTGGGTAACCCATTTTGGTGTTTCACTATCCTCCTAGTGAAATAGTTTTTCCTAATATCCAACTTAAACCTCCCTCACTGCAACTCTTCAGTCTGACTGGAATAAAATTACTCCTGGAGTAAAGTGCTACTCTGCATGAGTAAAAACAGCAGAATCTAGTCCACTAGTGACTGACTAGGAGAAAAGATGTTGTTTTACCTCTGCATTTAGCGCAGGTGCAACTGCTGCTGGAATACTGTGTTGCATGTCTGGTGCCGCATTTCAAGAAGGATATTGTAAATGGAGAGCGTTTAGAGAAGATCCCTGGGAACAATGAAAAAGTTAGAAAACATGCCTTATAGTGAGACTCAAGAAGCTCTATTTATGAATTTATTAAAGAGACGGTTAAGGGGTGACTTTATAACCATGTAAGTGTCTGCATGGGGATCAAATATTTAATAATGGACTCTTCAATCTAGCAGACAAAGATATAAAACAATCCAATGGCTGGAATTTGAAGCTAGAGAAATTCAGACTGGAAATAAAGTGTAAATTTGTAAGAGTGTAATTAACCATTGGCACAATTTACCAAGGATTGTGGTGGAGTCTCCACCATTACCAATTTTTAAACCAAGATTGGGATTTTTTTTTCCAGATATTCTGTAGTTTGAAAGGAATGATTTTGTGAAAGTTTTCTGGCCTGTGCTATACAGGAGCTCAGACTATGGTGATGACAATGGTCCCTTCTGGCTTTGGAATCTATTTAATCAGTTTCTTAGTGCTTGAGAGTAGAGCTGGGCTGGAAAATGTTTTCACGTCCCCAGAAAAACAGATTTTTGAAATGTGTCCCAATCCCAAATAGAGATGTGAAATCAATCTTCAAAATTTTCATCATTCGATTATTCAACTTGTCACGGAGGAACAGGTGAGGTGGGAAGGAGAGGAGGATGTTGACAAGATTTAAAATATTAGCAGAATCATCTAAGTCTGTATCAGAATAGGTATGTCCCATTTCCCCACCCTTCATTATGAGATATGAAGCTAGAGCAGTGATTCTCAACCCCCGAAATCCTCAGGGCCATACAGGTAGACTATATCGCGTGTAACTGGGGCCCACGACACAGAGCTGCATATGGGGCCCACAGTGGTAAATGAGAACTGACCTAGAGGCAGGTGCTGAAATGATGGAGTCTTAAGGGTTCAGGGTTCTGACCCCCCTGTCACGCTGATACCACCCTGAGGACCAGAGACAACTCTTGCCTTTTCTCTAGGCCAAAGAGGGATGAGAGCTCTCACTTTTCATACCAAGGTGCTGCATTAACCAAAGTTATGACAATCTGCCTGAGCTCCTCACATAGAGACCATCTCCCACAAATACCTTTTGTTGCATAGACCAGTTCAGTAGCCAGGGATCTGCACAGCTGTTCCCTGACCCAGCCTTTGTGTGTCTAATACCACCCCGTAGAGGACTAACTATGATTTGTGTTATGGCATGCCTGGGGCCCCCAGACATTGTGTAACCTGCTGTGCAGGTGCATGATAAGAAAACCTCTGCCCTGCTAGCTGCAATTTCTGTTCCAAGCAGTTTATCAGTCTTAGGGTTGCCAGCCTTGGAAGGAAGAATAGGGAAGTAAGCACCTCTCTCCCCTTCTCCAGTGGTTACATGGAAAAGTCCTGCCCCATCCTGCTTGGTCATTTCATCCCAGGCTGTCATTGTTTTCGGGCCGCTGCTTTCTGGGGATAGAAAACTTGGTTTATAAGGACTATTGTAGATGAACGCCAGAAAACAGTTGGTCCCAAGTCACAGACTGGAGAGTCATAAAGGAATGACCTTTTTTCCAGGTTGTGAGCTGGGGAGGGTCAGTTGGTCATTACATGCTCTTTTCACTCTGGACTCTATGGAGATGGCAGCACAGTCAGCTCCTGGGAATTCACCAAGCCATTCTGTGGGGACCACTCCGATCGGTTAAATAGCAAGATTGATCTGCTCCACCAGGGGACCATATCTACTGTTGTCCTCTGGGAGTATTGTGGCTGTGAGGGGCTTTGCGGTGGTGAATTGAAGCAGAATAAAATGGAGATCTTATATGAGCTTTATCAGGGCCCAGATGGATGGCACATTTGGGGAGCCATGCACCTTTTATAACTGCCCAGCTGTCTGCAATCAGTGTCGCACGTACAAAATGGGAAATGACTGCCTAGGAAGGAGCACAGTGGAAAGGGATCTGGGGGTCATATTGGATCACAAGCTAAATATGAGTTAACAGTGTAACGCTGTTGCAAAAAAAGCAAACATCATTCTGGGATATATTAGTCAGGAGTGTTGTAAGCTGGACACGAGAAGTAATTCTTCCGCTCTACTCTGCATTGATTAGGCCTCAACTGGAGTATTGTGTCTAGTTCTGGGCATCACATTTCAGGAAGGATGTGAATAAATTGGAGAGAGTCCAGAGAAGAGCAACACAAATGAGTAAAGGTCTAGAAAACATGACCTATGAGGGAAGATTGACAACATTGGATTTGTTTAGTCTGGAAAAAACCTTTTACATACTTGAAAACTGTTAGAAGGAGGAAGAAGAAAAATTTGTTTTTCTTAACCTCTGAGGATAAGACAAGAAGCAATGGACTTAAATTGCAGCAATGGAGGTTTAGATTGGACATTATGAAAAAAATCCTAACTGTCAAGGTAGTTAAGCGCTGGAATAAATTGCACAGGGAGGTTGTGGAATCTCCATCACTGGAGATTTTTAAGAGCTGGTTAGACAATCAGGGATGGTGTAGATAATTAGTCCTGCCACGAGTGCAGAGGACTGGACAAGATGACCTCTCGAGGTCCCTGCCAGTTCAATGATTTTCCCTAGCATGTCCTACTTTCTCTCTCTGCTGGGAGAGTGCTCATTCTGTGATATCTTGCAATCCTGTTTAAAGGGCTTTTCATTTCCACCTTTCATCTCTCAACTTCATGTCCAACAAAATTAGTGATTCATATATTTTGGTCTCTGTAGTGAACTAATGTTAAAAGTTTGCCTGCTGTGAGAACAAAGGAGATTTCCTTTCCTCTTAATTTCTTGGGTTTGTGGCAGATCAGAATGATTCCTATACCAAAACATTTGGCTGTTGCTGACCTCTCTATTTCATGCATATGGCTCAAACATTCTGGGCCAATTGCAGTTCTCTGTGGTTTCACTAATGCTTCTAATGTAATATTTATGATAACCTGCACAGCAAGCAGAGTGCTGCTTTTGCACACAGACCCCCAGCAGCTGTGGCTTCCCTTTTGTTTTCCTTGTTAGCTTGCTTCTGGCAAAGCCAGAACTGGGCAGTGTGAGCAGCTTTCTGCAATGCTCTACCTCGCTATTTGCAAGCACAATGTGCTCTTTTATGTGGAATCAACATGCTTTGGCACATTTCCCAACTTCCTGGGCATCAGGGAACCCTCTGTCTCAGAGGCTTAGTCCCCCAAAGTGTTCTCAGCAGGACACATTTCACTAGAGAAATCAATACATCTTGGGCAGTGAAGCAGGGCCTTACCTGATCCAGTGTGAGGCCCTGTTGCAGCCTCAGTTTCCCCTTCTTCCTCTCTTAATCAGTTGTCCTGCTGTGGTTTTTTTCCTTTTTTGGAGTCTGGTTAATTAACATAAAGATGAAAACATAAACATTCCCCCTTCTTGCTAGCTGGCTCTCATCCTTGGCTCAGGTTCTTTGCCCAGTCCCTGCTGAGGCTTTCCTCCAGCAAGCTGGCTTCTGCTCCCTGCAGGCATGCACTCCTTGGCACTCTGCTTGGGAGCTAGGGAGAGCGTCTGTGTAGTGCAACGCACACCTCTCTCCTACCCCGAGCGTCTCTCTGAGCTGCAGCTGCTATTTGAGTTCACAGCAGGCCTGGTTCTGAGCGGTAGGCTCTCAGTAAGTGACCTCTGGACTCATTCCCATCACCTGGGGAACCGGACTAAGCTAGGCACAGGTGACGTTACCCAGGCTTATCTGAACCCAAGCTATGGTAAGTAATCTGTTTTTCCAGGCAGTGTCAGTAAATAAATTAGGGTGGGACACAGCACCTCTAACTGATAAATGATTGGCGCACACAAGGGTGCTTCTGCCCCCAAATCCTTGTTTTTATAAAGTACAAAGCACACACCAAAATAGCAGTGGGTCTAGAGCACCCCGGAATATAGTTACCCAAAGTCTGAGGTGATATTGAGTGATTCGATAGCAGGGTTCCAGTGGCTAGCCTTCCTCCGATCTGCTGGGGAGGTTCATGTCACTGACTGGGTGCTTGCAAAAAAATCCAAACGTCTCCAAAGTGCACTCTCTAACTGAACTTTTTATACATTTTCTCCAGACAAACCACATAGCCCATAATCACCTCTAATAGGCTAACAATCTCCCTAGCAACAGCCAATACTAATTGATTTTTTTTCTCATCAGCAAAGCAGCTTCTGCAACAAAGTTAAAAACACAGGAACCCAGACCAAGGTCAGTTTTCCATACTCCCTCCCCTGCCCCTTCTCATGAATCCATCCTTTTACTTTCTGTAACTCAGTAACACTGCAGTGGCAGCTGCTTTTGTTCTGTCTGCTGGAGCCAAGACCAGATTTTCTGACTCCGTGGTAGCCTTCCTTCCAGCTCATGGGCCTACATGCATAGTATGGCTGTGCATTGTGTCAGATCTACGTCTCTCGTAACAATGAGCTGAGCCACCCACTCACGCAAAGGGCAGCTCCCACTCTGAGAGGCAGAAAGAGACAAAGCTACAGTCCAGGGGCCTGTGAGGCAGAGAGTTCTGTTAATACTTCACCTTGGTCACATGTGACAGGGTAAATATTCACACTTCACTGCCGACTCTTTGAACCAGTGTTCGAGTTTTTTTAAGCAATACCTGCCTTTATTACACTGTTCCTTTCTGTATTTCTGTCAAAGATTATATGCTGTATTTTACTCTTCTCCCATTGGGACAGATGTTAGTGAAATGTAGCAGGAGAGGAGAACATTGAAAAGACAGTGTGTGTGGATGGGGGGGAAGAACATACAGTCATCCAGAGAGACCTTCCCTGTTAAGACACATCTGATTTTTCTTGGTGGGGGTGTGAGAATTATTCTTGGGCTGTGGCTTTTCATTTTATAATTTTTACTCGATACGATTTTTTTTAAGTCTGAGGAGCTACAGGTAACTTCTATTAATTACAAGCTTCTTAATGGGTTTTCAGTGGTGTAGTTCCTAACTGGGCCAGCATTTTTCAATTTGTATTTGTTTATTTTGGACTTTCTTGTATGAAAATCAAACCACCGTAAATCGAAATGGCCAGTGTATGCCTATAGGACAGGAAACCATTTCTAGTACTGTGATTGGAGACTTCAGAGACTGCTGAAAGCACTGTAACTGTGTTGTGGATGAAAATTGGGTGAACAATTAAACAGACTTGACCAAAACTTTGTACACCTGGAAGTGCCAGTGATACGTAAGTGATTACAATTATGGGTTACGCTTTCTGCTCATGGATCTGGAGCAGTAGTAGGCTTTATGTTTGAACTTAATGTGTAAAACAAATTCCTCCAAGTGCCAGCCATGTGGAACATCCTCTAAAAGCAGAACATAAAAGGAACCGAGTTCCTCAGAAAGGTTGTCTAGCTCATTCAGATTACAAGTTTAAGTAGATGACTGGGTTTGGTATATATAATATTAGCACTGTAGTTTCACTATGTTTTGGTGCCAGATAGAACTATTTTATTAGGAAGATTCATGTCACAGAAGTTGCATGTGTCTGGATTGTGGCTGCCTAGCAGAGGGAAAAATTGTGTCCATAAGGTCATCTTAGAATAATTTTATTTTCATCATTAACCAGAAGTGCAAACTATAATCAGTTGTCCCACTGTGGGTTTTTGCTCCTTTTTTTGGAGTCTGGTTCATTAGCATAAAGATGAACACACAAAGCCAGATTTTCAGACTGTCAATATTTATCTGAATGAAACATTGTTTCTGCAACTAAATAGCAATGTAAGTCCAGGCACAGGCCTGGCTTCCTGTGTGTGTGTGTGATTTTTTTGTACTTGAAATAGATTGTTTGTTTATAATCTTTCACCTGTGAATTTTAGCATGCATGTGGTGCAATTCATGCCTGCTGTCTGTTCCTGACAAAGGTTGTGGGATGCCAATCACTGTCCAAATCAGGCTCAGCATAGCTACTAGTGTTTCTAGGAAGGATGATCCAACATAATACGATGTGGAAACTAGTCAGCACTTGGGTCACCTGCATGCATGATTACGATTTTCAGCTCATTCCTCCTGGTTCAGTTTGGACATCAGTAGAGCCTAAGCACCAGCAGTTTTGTGTTATTGTTGCAACAGGAGACACTTACAATGCTGAGTAAGAAAAACTAACAAAAGGTGCACCTTTCTGCTTGCTTATGGCAAAGGAGGAGGACAGAGGAAGGATGGAGTATGATTTGTGTGAATAGCTGCAATTTCTGGACTGAGTTTGGTGCTCCCATCTCAAACTTGTCTAGGCATTCAGGTAATAGGATACAATGAGTGTTATTTACCATTGTCTAAGTGTACAGAACTGGGTCCTGAATCTCCAAAGGATTTAAGCAGGTACATAGATCCCTTTGGAATCAGTGACACTAAAGTTCTTTGCTTTATCGGGTTGTACTTAATCAGGATAATACTAAGCATGTGATTGAGGATGAGATTTTGAAAAGAACCTAAATGATGTTGTACCGATAGTGCTTTGCTGAATTGGGCTCACTGTACCTCTTGGTCAAGAAGCATTGGATATCTTCTAGGTACGTGAGCTTCTGTTGAATCATTAGTAAGTTCAACAGCATGTGGCTTAGTGACTCTGGGCTCCATTCGACAGTTTTGTGTTCTCGTCCAGATGTGTGAAATGAACATGCATAATTTTCAAGCACATTCGTTAGAAAGATGCCTGAAATCTCATCCTATGCGTTACAAGCATGTGTTCTCACATGGATACTCACTCCTTATGGTTATAACCAAAAATCAGAATTCAACAGTATCTCTGAGTTCTGACAGTTCTGTCCTTCAGCTCTTATGAAAAAATGTGCTTTCTAAGCTCTTAATGTGCATTTGATGTGGTATCTTAACAAGAACCACTTAGAAACACTTAAACAGTGGCTTCTTAGAGAAGCTATAAATAATAGATTAGCATTACAGAAATATGTCTGTCAATGTTTCTTCATTTACCAAAGGGATGTTTTCTTACTATTCCTCCTTAACTCTTCAGTCTACAAAAGTTATCCATGCCCTATAACAGTCTAGTTTTCCTTAGTAATCTTGCAATAATTAATAGAGCAATATAACTAGTACAGAATGTTCAGTAAATTAGCATCTTGTCGGTTTTTTTTTTCAAGGGCTTTGGTTTTACCTTTATAAACTGTTATAGTGATAGGATTCTTCTGTTCTCTCAGAGCAACATCCAGGTTTAAAAGTTCCCTGTGTTCTCAATGTCTTATACTTTTAAGACAGTCCTGAAATTATTACAGAATGCCAACAAGTGCCACCTAAACTAAGAACTTAGCAGAGTTAGTGGGTAAATCCAATATAAAACACAACTTGGGTCCTTTAATCTTGTGTCTCTGCTAAAGCAATGTGAATGCTCTGCTGGACAACAGTGTTTTGACCAGGATATTGTGTTTAGGGAGAGCTGGATGTGGTGGGTGTATAGTCTGATGGTGGAGTGTGGTTGCATGTTCAGATTGCTATTTCTGTGCTTGTTGTTCCCAGCCCAGGGCAGAAACCATTGTATTATCCTGAATAAAACCACTGGCTAGCTGCAAGCTCTCGGCTTTCTTTCTGCCACTTCAAAGGGAACCATTCTGTAGAGTCCTGTGTTTGTGTCGTCACTGGTGGCATTTCTGGGGAGGTGTTACCACAGAGCTGGAGGTATCGGGCGAGTGGCCAGGTGGCACCATTATGGGTGGGAATGCAGGTGAGGAAAACAATCGCAGAGATACGGGTAACAGATGCCTACAGAATTTCTGCACTCTCTTGTGGGGAAACAGGAAGGGTTGGTTTGTCCATGGTTTTATACTGAGCCTCTCCCCGTGGTATCAGGGCATCCAGCTTTGTTTTGCCACAGAGCTGGCTCTCAAGATCCTTAAAACAGAAATTTAGTGTCCCTCCTTGATTAAAAGCATCAGAACAAGAAGTCTCTTCTGAGATCAGAACCCTCCCCCTTCTCCAAGCACAGACAGCTCCGTAGGTGGAGCTGGCTCCTCACTCTGTGAGCCAAACTGGCTTTTAAGGGTGGCTCCCTAATGGGGTACCTGTGGCTTGTTCTCTCCTTCTGCTGCTGTGCCCCCCTTGCACACGAATAGCCTGAGGAGCAACAGCACCTAGGTCAAGCGCTTCCACACCAGCAAGGCTCCAGTCTAATCCAGCAAGCTCCCCTGCACAAACCTTTCTCTGGGCTGAGACCATCCGCCCCAAGGATGCTTTTGGGAGGGGTTGCTGCTTAGGGCATGAAAACATCTAGTGAGGGCTCTGATGCTGACTGGCTAAAATGCAGAAACAAATAACTGAAACCTGTCTCGTACTGGTATGATTAATGGAAAACTGAATCTTTGTCTTATTGGTCGATGCGACACTGCAGTCTGTTAGCTCATCAGTCAGTGGGCTGTGTTTCAAAGTCCTGCACAGACAGATCGAAAGAACATTTTAAATACAGGCAACCTCTTTACAGCCCTGATAGGGTCTGAATCAATGATTGTCATTGTGTGTTCAAAGCCTGCTGATGCAGTGAGGCAAGATCTCAAAAGCAAACACTCGTTCTGGATGCTGTGATGGCCTCCAGTAATAGCCAGAGGGGCAATGTACTGTCATTTGGTGACAGCACTGATGAAGCAGGTACCAGCTCTTCATTTCCTGCTTGTTGCCTTTTATTGCATCCTTTGCCTTATCTCGTTCTTGAGGTTGTTCTATCCACTGGGCTGCATTGTTCGTGGCCTTGCGCTCTAACGCTGATAAAGCTTTCAGGGTAATGGAGGCAAACTAAAATCCTGCTGGCAGTCTGACTTTGGGAACAGGCTCATTTCCCTCTGTCTTGCTGAAGCCCAGCTCTGCTGTAAGACCAGTTTAGAATTTCACATCCAAAGCAGCGGTCAGCTCCTGTTTATGGAAGGGGACTGTTGGCCCCTCACTAACACTCGGTGGGGGTTGTTATATCCTTGGGGGCAGCCGGTTTAGGAAGAAATTATTTGAGGCCAAACAGCAGACAGCTAACAACTACCATTTATTTACAGACACAGAGCTCACCTAACCGGCCGAAGCTGGCTGGGCTATCCCCTAATAATCTAACTCAGTTGCCATAGGAACAAAACCATGACAACCAAATACACAACATATTCCTCCCCCCTTAATAAGAACATCCCCTAAATAAAACATACACTAGGCTAGAGAAGGAGGGTAGACTGCCTCCATTCCCGGCTAAACCCTGGAGATAATTTTGCCCCATAACCGTGGGTTCGCCCTAGCTAAAGATCCAGCTGATGAGGAGGCCTTCTGTCTCTAGGTGGATTATGATGAACTTCTTCTGGTGTTGTTGCACCCGAAAGTACCATGGGCTCCGGGTCCACAGCACGAACAGGTGAGGAGGTGGTATCAGCTCATGCTGGGCAAAGGGGTATCTCAGCCGCTGGCAGTAATGGAGGAGAACAGTCAGGAACAGGTGATTCGGTGTCTCACCAGAGGAGGTGAAGTCAGACCACTCAACTTCAGATGTGTCCTGAGGACTGGCATGACCTGGCAACAGCTGATCTACATGTCGCCGCCAGGTAAGATTCTCTGCAGTCTGGACTGTGTAGGAAACAGGTCCTGTTTGAGTGATGATCATGGTAGGGACCCATTTAGCTCTGGAAATATAATTCTGAGCCAAAACGCTTTCCCGGGCTAAAGGTTCGGTCTTTTGCTCTGGGTGCCCGTCTGATGACTTGATATTGCTGCTGACGTTGCACAATTTGTCGGGGTTCAGAAGGTTTCAGCAGATCAAAGCAAGTGCGCGGCTGTCGTCCCATCATTAGAAAGGCCGGGGATGCCTGGGTGGTAGCATGAGGTGTGTTTCTGTAGGAAAGTAAGAAGGTATCCAGACACTTTTGAATGGAGTGTTGTCCCCTTGCTGATTTCAAAGCGTGTTTCATTGTCTGCACAAATCTTTCAGCTAATCCGTTGGTGGATGGATGATATGGTGCTGACGTATGTGGTGTATCCCATTTGCCTTCATAAAATTTTGAAACTCCTGAGAGACGAACTGCGGTCCGTTGTCGCTCACAAGTTGTTCTGGCAGACCGAAATGACTAAAAAGTCCCCATAGTTTTTGGATAGTACTCTCTGCAGTAGTGGACTGCATTATAGAGACTTCTGGCCATTTGGAATGGGCTTCTATTGTCACCAAGAACATGCTTCCTTCAAGGGGGCCAGCAAAGTCAACATGAATACGTTGCCACGGGTTTTCAGGCCAGTCCTATGGGTGTAGGGGTGCCCACTGGGGTACATTCCTCACACCCTGACATAACATACAAGCTTTTGCCTTCTCTTCAATAGCACTGTCCAATCCAGGCTACCAAAAATAGCTTCGTGCAATTTCCTTCATGGGCACTATTCCACAGTGACCAGAATGTAGCTGTTCTAACATCTGTGATTTCAGTGGTGGTGGAATAATGACACGTCTCCCCCACAACAAACAACCAGATTGGACCGATAACTCCGTCCTCCTGGACATGTAGGTAGCAAGGTCGGGTGAGACTGAAGAGGTTTGTTGAGATTTTCCATGCATCACCAGGTCCATAACGTGGGACAATACTGGGTCAACGCGAGTTGCCTTCTTTATCTGAGTAGCAGTGATGGGTGTATTCTCTATCTGTTCAAAGTAGATTTCCTTTTGGGCACTATCTTGATGTTTGACTGCCAAAGGCAACTTTGAGAGGCCATCTGCATTGCCGTGCAGAGTGGATTTCCGATATTTGATTTCATATGTGTGTGCTGAAAGTAACAATGCCCAGCGTTGCAGACGACTAGCAGCTAATGGGGGAATGCCTGCGTAGGGTCCAAAAACTGACGTCAGAGGTCGATGGTCTGTGAGAAGAGTAAACTTTCACCCAAACAGGTACTGATGAAACTTCCGAATTCCAAAAAAAATTCCTAATGCCTCACGTTCGATTTGGGCATAGTTAGTTTCTGCTTTGCTTAGAGTGCATGAAGCAAAAGCAATAGGTGTCTCTTCTCCCGAAGGCATAATGTGTGACATGACTGCTCCCACTCCATAAGGGGAGGCATCACAGGCCAAATGTAGGGGTAAGGATGGATCAAAGTGCGTTAGAGCTTCAGAATTTAGCAGTGCATCCTTAGCTTTGTTAAATGCAACATCACAGGCTTCAGTCCACTTCCAGGCCTTGTTCTGTCCAAGGAGCTCGTGAAGTGGTTTTAGCAGTGTGGCTAACTGTGAGATGAACTTTCCATAATAGTTCAGTAGTCCTAGAAACGAGCGCAGCTGGCTTACATTTCGAGGTGGGGGAGCCTCCACAATAGCTTTAACTTTTGCAGGGGCCTTATGAACACCTGCAGAATCAATGATGTGTCCCAAATATTCAACAGAGGGCTTGAAGAATTCACACTGGTCTTTGCGAACTCATAGGCTATACTCTTCCAGTTTTTGTAGCGTAGCCTCTAAATTCTTTAAGTGATCCTCTTCACTCCTTCCAGTGACCAGGATATCATCCAGATAGCACTGAACTCCTGACAAGCCACACAAAATCTGGTCCGTAGCCCTCTGGAACAGGGCGGGAGCAGACGTTATTCCGAAGGGTAGGCGATAGTATCGATAAAGCCCTTTATGAGTCACAATAGTCAACAGCTCTTGGGACTTTTCATCGACGTGCATCTGTAAATGTGCTTGACTCATATCAATCTAACTGAACTTTTGTCCCCCAGCCAGGCCTGTGAAGAGGTCATCGATGCAGGGAAGCAGGTATTACTCTGCACACAACACTGGGTTGACAGTGACTTTAAAATCACCGCAAATCCGGAGAGAGCCATCTTTCTTCACTATTGGAATGATAGGAGTGGCCCATGAGCTATGGGTAACTGGTATTAGGACTCCATTGGTGACCAGGCACTCCAGGTCTGCTTCAACTTTTGGCCTGATGGCATATAGCACAGTTGGGCTTTCAGATATTTTGGTGGACTGTCAGGTTTAATGTTCAATGTCACAGTGATTCCCTTCATACTTTCCAAATCATCTCCAAAAACAGCAGCATGTTTCCTTAGTATAGGGGTTAGACTGGTTTCTTCTTTAGTCATCCGGTGCACTTTTGCCCAGTTCAGCTGAATCTTCCCAAGCCAAGACCTACCCATTAAGGCTGGGTAATTACCTCTCACCACATACAGTGGCAATTCAGCAGCCTGTCCATTGAGCTCCACCTTGACATCAATAGTGCCCAACATGGGCACAGCTTCTCCCATATACGTCTTCAGAAAAATTTTTGTTGCCTTAAGCAGAAGATGCTGTAGCTTTCCTTTATACACAGTCTCAGAGACCAGCGAGATGCTGCACTGGTGTCCAGTTCCATGTGTATAGGTTTACCATCCAACAATGGGATTACCCAGCATTCATGTGAGCCCACCGCCAAAGACAAAACATGCAGTGGCACTTCCTCTTGCGATGAGGTGTCACCTTGATCATCCTGGGTCTGCTCTAGGGTATGCAGGGTTCCTCTTTTTGTCGGCCAGACCACAGGCCTCTTTTTTTTCTTTTGTTTACAGGCACACTCAATGTGTCCCTTTTTGCCACAGTGTCGACACACCAGGTCCTTACACCAGCATTCTTATGCCTGGTGACCTGGCTTACCACAGCGGTAACATTCCTGACTCTGCACAGTTTTGTGGGTCAGTTCTTGTGACACTTTTTGCACCCTAGGGGATGCACCGATGTATTGCGCCTCCCTTGTAGCCAGTTCCATGGAGACAGCGATATTAACACCCTTCTGTAATGTAAGCTGAGCCTCTGTCAGTAGGCGCTTCCGTATAGCTTCACTGTACAGGCCACACACTAACCTGTCACACAGGGCATCATTTAACATCTCTTTAAATTCAGTGTTCTGCTAGCTTTTTTAAAATTGCTACAAATTGTACAACTGTTTCATCTTCTTTTTGGTCTCTTTTGTGGAACCGATATCTTTCAGAAATTACCAGTAGTTTTCGGGAAAAATGGGACCCCGGGATTTCCACAATGTCACTGTAAGATTTAGTCTCATGCTTACCAGGGTGTAGTAAGCTGCGTAGCAGGGAGTAGGTTTTAGCTCCTACAACACTTAAGAATATTGGCACCTTCTTGGCTTCTGTAATGTCATTTGCAATAACAAAAAGCTCAAAACGCTCAATATACACAGGCCACTGCACTATATTCTCATCAAAAGGTTCCAGTGGCCCGGTCAGAGTAGCCATGATTTTTAGTTTTACTTTCACAGTCAGTGCAAACAAGCAGTTTGTTTGTTTGTTTGTTCTTTACCTTGACTTCTACTTCCTTCTGTTACTGGAGCAGCACCGGAATCCCATCCTCGTCGCCACTTGTTATATCCTTGGGGGCAGCCGGTTTAGGAAGAAATCACTTGAGGCAGAGATCAGACAGCTAACAAAACTGCCATTTATTTACACACACAGAGCTCCCGTAACCGGCCAAAGCTGGCTAGGCTATCCCCTAATAATCTAACTCAGTTGCCATAGGAACAAAAACCATGACAACCAAATGCACAACGGGTGATTTGGTTGCTAGCTCCCCGAACCAAAAGGAAGGGAAAGAGTCAATGGGAAATAAAGACCCTGAGACTGACAGTTCCCAGGAACAATGGGGAGAGGCCAATGCTCCAGGTTAGCCTGATTGACAAGGGGCCAAGGGAGTCCCACGCTCTGTGGGAGCTGGAATTGCCTGGGTCAGACAAAGCGGGGCAGAGCTAAGGAGAGAGCAGAGGTCGGAGCTGAGCTGGGAGTGGAGCTGTAGCAATCAGAGTCAGAGGGGCCAGAGAAGCAGCCCAGGAAGCAGGTCAGAGCTGGGAGCAGAGTCACAGAAGCAGCCCAGAGAGCAGACCTGTGCTGGGAGCAGAGCTGCAGCCACAGAGCCAGGGGGGCCAGAGAAGCAGAGCATCAGGAGCAGCAGCTGTGCTGAGGCAGAGTGGAGCTGGGGCTGGAGCTGTCTGGAGCTGGGTGCGGTGAACAGCTGGATAGAGTGAAGGGGACCCTGGGCAGCAGGCCCAGCGCAGGGAGATGCCCCCAGCCAAGGAGCCATGCAGGCCAGACTTGGAGGGGATCGTAACCCTGACAGGGAGGGGGTGGTGTTGGGAAGAAGGGTCCTGCCACCTAGAGCCTCAGAGCATGTGGGAACCGCCAGAGCACGTGTCCGACCTGCAGCGTCCCTGCAGCACAGCCAGGGCCGGGGCAGGGTCCTGGGACGTGGGAGGAAGAGACTGAACTTCCCTGACATCCCAGAGATGCTGTTTGTGACGGCCCTGTGCCACAGAGCGGGGTGACGGGTTTTCCTTTCACCTTTTCCATTTTTCCTTATTTTTTAAACAGACTGCTGTTTAATAAATTGTATTTGTTTGAACTGTATGTAAAGATCAGTGGGTCAGAGAAGCATCCAGTGCAGAGAGCACCCTGGAGTGGGGACAACTTTGCCCCTGTCCTAAATGACCACAGCGGGGTTGGGGGTCGAGCCCCCCAGGAATCCTGGGCCCAGCCTTGTTGGGGTTATGAGGACTGTGCCAGACAGGAGAGTGGCAGGGGAGCCCTTGAGGGCAGGCAGGCCTCTGGGTAAAGGAAGTGGGAGTGAGGACTCGGATCCTTTCACTAGCCCACTTCACCAGGGTACTGTGTAAGTCAGGAAAGTTCCTCACAAACTGGATCATTCCCCCGCTTACATTTAGATTGCACTGTTGCAAACAGATTTGAAAGCAGTAAATGATCCTTCATTTTTGCTTTAACAAAATGTGAAATTTTTGAGCTTCCCCCACCCTAGAATTCCCTTAACACATTTTCTCTCTGAATTCCAGATAGCAGGATATTATGGTTTGTGGCATCCAGTTGTAAAACTGATAGCTATAACACTTATTCTAAGACATCACAGCTCCCTGGGTGCAAAGAAAAAGAGAAGTTGGAGAAGCTGCTGGTACTGGCTCAAAACATCAGTTTCAACCATGCCAAGAAAAGATATAATTTGCTTGTGAATGTAGATATAAAGTATATAAAATAGTTCTAATTAGTTTAGAGATTATTAACCCATGAAAGAATTCCATTTTTGTTAAGCGATTGGTTTCACTTGCATTTATACATGGCATTGTTCCCTGCAATAAAATGTACATAGAATACAGCTTACTGGTGCTAAAACTTTAGATTCTCTTCATTGTCTCACAAAATGAGCCCTTCATATTTCAAAGTGTGTTTTAGTGACGTCCCCACTGCCTTTACAAAAAGCCTTCTATAATTGAAACATTAATTCTTTGTTCAGTAAATTTTTTGTCTGGGGATTTCCTTGAATGGTTTCTTTTTTTAATGCCAACAAAAATTTTATACCCACTTGGCATACAAAGTCTGTGTTATGGCGCCCCATTCTGACAGAGTATAAGGGTTCCCCCGTGGTGGGGCTCCCTCTTTTAAACTTAATCCATCCCTATGCAGTGGCTAGGCTAGGGCCAGTTCTACCTGTACAGGATATGGGGCAGTGCGTAATGGGATCCTTTTTACTACCACTGAAAACTTCTAGCATTAGTTGACATTTTATACATGTGAAACTTCAAGTGCTCGAAGTTTGCTTTTAAAAAACTGGCCACAGTATTCCAACTGCCACAGTATTCCAACATATCTACACCAGCGACACCATCACAGGACCTAACCAGATCAGCCATACCATCACCGGTTCATTCACCTGCACATCCACCAATGTAATATACGCCATCATATGCCAGCAATGCCCCTCTGCTATGTACATCGGCCAAACTGGACAGTCGCTACGGAAAAGGATAAATGGACACAAATCAGATATTAGGAATGGCAATATACAAAAACCTGTAGGAAAACACTTCAACCTCCCTGGCCACACTATAACAGACCTTAAGGTGGCCATCCTGCAGCAAAAAAAACTTCAGGACCAGACTTCAAAGAGAAACTGCTGAGCTTCAATTCTTCTGCAAATTTGACACCATCAGCTCAGGATTAAACAAAGACTGTGAATGGCTTGCCAATTACAAAACCAGTTTCTCCTCCCTTGGTTTTCACACCTCAACTGCTAGAATAGGGCCTCATCCTCCCTGATTGAACCTACCTCATTATCTCTAGCTTGCCTGCATATATATACTTGCCCCTGGAAATTTCCACTACATGCATCTGATGAAGTGGGTATTCACCCACGAAAGCTCATGCTCCAAAGCGTCTGTTAATCTATAAGGTGCCATGGGATTTTTTGCTGCTTTTACAGATCCAGACTAACACGGCTATCCCTCTGATACTTGACAGTATTCCAGTAGCAGTCACACCGGTGCCAAATGCAGAGGTAAAATAACCTCCCTATTCCTACTTGAAATTCTCCTATTTATGCACCCAAGGGTCGCATTAGCTCTTTTGGCTGCAGTGTTGCACTGGTAGCTCATGTTCAGTAGCTGATTTTCCCATCCCTCTACACAAATCTCTTTCTGAGTCACTGCTTTGCAAGGTTACGTTTTCCATCCTGTTAGTATCTCCTACATTCTTTGTTCCTAGATGTATACATTTGCATTTAATCAGGTTAAAATGAATATTATTTGCCTGTGCCCAGCTTACCAAGAGATCCAGATTTCTCTGTCAGTGACTTCTCCTCTTCATTATTTACCGCTCCCCCAACTTTTTTATTGTCTGCAAACTTTATCAGTGGCATTTTCTTCCAGGTTATTAATAGAGTGTTAAATAGGACAAAGTGAAAAAATTACTCTTAAAGGACCCCAGTAGAAAAATACCTTCTTGATGATGATTCCCTGTTTACAATTACATTTTGAGACCTATCAGTTAGCAGTTTAAATCCATTTAATGTGTCACATTAATTTTATATCCTTTTAGGTTTTTAATCAAAATGGCATGCAATACCATCTCAAATGCCTTACAGCAGTGTAAGTATATTATAGCAACACTTACTTCTATCAACCACACATTTTAATCCAATAAAAAAAATATTGTTCATTTGACAGGATCTATTTTTCCATAAACCCATGTTGATGAATGTTAATTTTATTAACCACCTTAATTCAGTCCCATATCAGCCCCTCCATTATCTTGCTCTGGACTGATGTCAGACTGACAGTCCTGTA
Organism: Gopherus evgoodei; assembly: GCF_007399415.2. Classification (NCBI taxonomy): domain Eukaryota; kingdom Metazoa; phylum Chordata; order Testudines; family Testudinidae; genus Gopherus; species Gopherus evgoodei. Next base: position 2,916,046 of record NC_044325.1, on the reverse strand, counting down.
ATTACGCGAGTCATCTTGTTTGCCCTTTTTAGATATTGGCCCAACATTAGCTTTCTTCCAGACCCCTGGAACTTCCTCAGTGTCCCAAGACTTACTGAAAATGAACATTAATGGTGCTGTGAGCTCCTCAGCCAGCTCTTCTAATGTTCTTGGATGCAAGTTACCTGGACCTGCTGATTTTTAAAATGTCTAATGTCAGTAGCCGCTGTTTAACATCTTCCTGAGATACTAGTAGAGAGGAAAGAGTGTTCAAATCCTTATCTCCGCCTCCCTCCCTCCCTCCCTCCTCATTCTCCTATTTTTCTGTGTGCCCTTGCCTCCCCCAGATCTTCCTCCCCACCTCTCTACATGAGATGTGACAGTTGGCCTTGCTGGAGCCCTAGGCATGACTAACAGTGTGAACCAGAGTAGGCCTGGCCTTGGCACAATAACACAGTAGGTATTTGCTAACATCGAGTGAGCACATGTCTGACCAGAGAAGATGGTACAAAACACAGTGATTGCTCAAGTAACTCCATAAACAAATTCCCAAGAGATGGTGCAGGAACACACTGACCCCTTGTAAGATAAGATGGGATGCCAAGATAAAGGCTAAGGATGTTTTGTTCAAACTATCAAGTATGAGGATTAGGGTGGTAACTAACAATGTCTGGAGTGTGATATGTAGCTTCTTTGTTTCAATATATAAATGGAGAAGTTTATAGAAGGGGCTAGTTTAGGCTGATCTAGGTGATAGGACTCTGGTGTCCTGGCTGAACCCATAGCATTGTCACAGGTGTGTGTTTTAGTGGAGCTGTAGCGCCTACGGGATGCTAGTACTGTGCTTAGTTGGCATTAACCTGGCCGGGCGCTTTCGGCACCAGACAGTATCTATAGTCTTTCTTGTGAATAACATTGAGATATGCTGAATTAACATACCACATTGTCTACTAGCGCTGTTACCCGGGGTTTCAGAAGCCAAAGCAGAGGCAATTGAACTTTCTCTCTAGGCAATGTCAGGAATAAATTAATGGGGACACAACTCCTCCATCTGATATATGATTGATATCAATCGGAGTGGTTTTACCTAAAACTACTTTTTATTAGGTCTCAAGCGTGAGCATACACACCCACACACATGCTAAAGCAGTAGGTTCACAACATTCCAAACATTTATAGTTACCCAAAAAGTCTTGCGTGGTTTTGAGGATTCAATGGTCAGGCTTCTGGGGGGCCCCCACCTTCAATCTAGCTTCTAGGGAACTTAGATGTCAGATCCTTGTCCAAATAAAACTTGGTCAGACTGCTCCAAAGTACACTTTCTAACTAAACTTTTTATAAATTGTCTCCAATCAAAGCACATAACTCATAATAGCCCCTAATAGTGTAACAATTTCTCTAGGAACAGCCAATAACAATTCATTATTCTCCTTATCAGCAAAGCATTTCTAATTATAATACATTTACATGTCAGAGGTGCCCAAAACCAAGATCGTCTGTCCAAACATTCCTTCTGTTTTCATGGAACCGTAACTCCCTGTCCCAGCCTCCCATTCTGCAAACAGGCAGGTGCACTGCCTTGCCTTTCAAGGCCTAAGATTATTTATAGCTATGTGATGTTTGGGTTTCAGCTGGCAGTGGCTGAATATACAAAATGTCTGACTGCAGTACTGTCAAATTCTGGGCTAACTGGCAGGAAAGTCAAATTCCAGGGCTACAGCACAGCTGACATTGGAGCTCTGGTCGCAGTAGCAACCTTGGTTAGAGTATTCACCTGGGGCCTGCAACACTCCGCAGCACGATCAGCAGTGATGAGCCAAGGGAAATGAGTAAAAGATCAACAGGTAACTTTCTCAGACCCCATAACGCTGCAACCCCTTTTCTTAATCCTTTCCAAACTTCCTAGAAACCACCTGCCGTGGAAGAGATGTGGCATGTCAGATTTCAGAAGCAAGGCCGGCTCTACAGTTTTCTCCACCCCAAGTAGTGCAGCGAATTGCCACGGCTTCAGCTAAACATAGAAGCTGCCGCCGAATTGCCCTCACCGTGGAAATGCGCGTGCTGCCCTAAGGGCACACGGACTGCCCCCACCACCCATGGCGGCAATTCGGCGCGCTGCTTGGGGGCAAAACAACAGGGACTGCCGCCCCAAGCACCAGCTTGGAATGCTGGTGCCTGGTGCCAGCCCTGTTCAGAAGGATTGGTTTCTTTTTGGGAAAGTTAAGTGAGTGGAAAGGGTTGAAAATCCTATTTCCCAGTAGGAAGGTCAATGTAACATTCACTCTGCTTATGTAGCAGTAGCTGCTCCATAGTAGTCAAATAAATCAGCTGCAGAGTTACTAAGCTAGTTACTGAAATCCTATTATGAGGATGCACAGAATGTCTCTGTCCAATAAAATAGAACTCTATGAAATAAAACAAAAAAGCCAATGCATTATGGTTTACCTTAAAAAGAAATCTGCTTTAAAAGAATGGAAAATCTCATCAGAGATCAGCCCATGACATCCTGCTCCAACACCTTGTAGCACTGCAGACGTACTGCGTACCAGTTGGACTGATTGCAAGAGTTGAGAGAGTAACTGATTTTTCAGTTTGCTGTCGGTGCCGAAAAAAAACGCTCAATCTGAAACATTTTTCTTTTGGGTTTATGTACACAGCTAAACAGTCAGGATGATAGTGGCTCCTCCTCCAGCCCTTATGTGGCTGGCATCCAAGTCCTGAAAAAAAAAGTTTGTACCAAATAGTTTTACACGGTTCATGTCAAATTTTCAGATCATTTTGGGTTGATCAAAACTGCATTTTTCAGCAAATAAACTATTTGCCTGAAAAAGTTTGCCTAGTTCTTTTTATAATAAAGAACTTTGGGACACTAGAGAAGATCTGCCTAGCTTTGAGCCTGCTAGACAATGTTCCTGTTGCCTTCACTTCAGTAGGAGCAGGTGTGAGCCCCCATCTCTCCCTGGGACATAGTGATGCTAGAATAATGCTTTGCCATTTGAATATCTGATGATCTTTAGTACAATAGTAAATTACTGCCGTTCCTCCAGCAGCCAGTCAGAATACAGAGACCAGAACTTTCAGCAGGTTTGTAAACCAACACAACTAGTGGTAACATGCTGAGAGGGCATGAATATAGCTTTGTTTCCATGATTAATCAGCTTGTGTGTAGCATGGTTGTGCAGAATGGCAGGTGTCCAGTATCCATCAGTCAACGGTCAATGCACATTTATTACATACAACTGAACATGGATTTGTGCAGTGAGCTGGACTGATGAGTAAAGGATTGCTTCATTATTCTTTATATTTTGCAGGCATCCAGGCCTCTGACTGGGTTCTGGGACTGATAGAGCAAGGAATTGCTCAGTCATAGAGGCTGACAAGTTCTCTTCCCTACAGGACATATAGTTCTTAGATTAAATGTTTATATTTTCTCTCATTGTAAGAACATAAGAATGGCAATACTGGGTCAGACCTATGGTCCTCTAGCCCAGTTTCCTGACTTCCAACGATGGCCAATGCCAGGTTCCCCAGAGGGAATGAACAGAACTGGGAAATTGAGCAATCCAACCCCTGTTGTCGAGTCTCAGCTTCTGGCTGTCAGCGGTTAGGGACATCCAGAGCATGGGGCTGTGTTTCTGATCATCCGAGTGAATAGCCATTGATGGATCTATCTTCCATAAACAGATTTGAATTCTTTTTTGAACCCAGTTATAGTTTTGACCTTGACAACATTCCCTGGCAATGAGTTCCACAGGATGCACGTGTGTTGTGGGTAGAAATACTTCCTTTTGTTTGTTTTAAACCTGCTGTGTATTAATTTCATTTTGTGACCCCTAGTTTGTGATGGGAGGGGCTAAATAACACTTCCTTATTTGCTTTCTCCACACCAGTCATTTTGCAGACCACTATCATTCCTCCCCCCAGTCGTCTCTTTTCTAAGATGACCCATCCTAGCCTTTTTAATCTCTCCTTATATGGAAGCCGTTTCATACCCCTCATCATTTGTTACCCTTCTCTGTGCCTTTTCCAATTCCAATATCTTTTTTTTTTTGAGATGGGGGACTTTTATTCTGTTTGAATTCTAATGGGCAAAGATTCCTAAACATGAGCAAGAGATCTCCAGGATTAACCTGGGTTAGCCCAAAAGGGCATATAAAGATGGCATATTTTAGCAGCTCTATCACTGTCGGAAACCTAAGACTGAGACTCATTTGTGTGTATATGTTCATCTATTTTAATCTTGTAAATAACTCTCCTTTCATTTTCTTAGTTAAAAAATCCATAGTTAGTTTACTATAGGATTGGCTATAAGTTTTGTCTTTGGTGTGAGATTTCCAGTGCAAACTGACTTGGGGTAAATTACTGGTCTTTTGGGATTGTGAGTAACCTGAATAATTTGTGATCTTTGGTGCAAAGTGAACATCTATCACCGAGTCACAGTGGGAAGATAGCTTGGTGTGCCCAAGGAGACTATCTGTAACTCCATGTTAAGGCTGTTGCACTGCCTGAGGAGTGGGGCTTGTGCTCTGCTTCTTAAAAGTCTTTCCTGAAGTTGGTATTCTCACTCATGAGCCACTGTAGACAGAATTTTGTCCCCTAGACTCCAAACAACATAAAAAGACCCTTGCATCTGAGGAAGTGGGTATTCACCCACGAAAGCTCATGCTCCAAAACGTCTGTTAGTCTACAAGGTGCCACAGGATTCTTTGCTGCTTTCATAAAAAGACCCTAATTCCTTTTGGTTGGGGACTCTTACTCTCATCTCCCTAGAGTCCAAGCTGATGGGACGAAGCACTTCTGCACATCCCCTCTTCATTGATGTGCGGGGAGTAATCAAAACATTCTTGTGCTTTGGTGGCTTACAATGGCTTATTTGCATTCAGCAGGCCTACCTGTTTGGCCAGAGAACTGCTCCTCGTGGGTGCAAACCAGTGTTTCACCCTGGGGGATGTTTCTTTCCTGACTGCATTTACAGTTTCAGAGCAAATATTTTTAGTTACAGATTAAACTCTGAAGTATTACCTTGTAGCATGGGTTACTGATATTATAAGTGAGATTAATGCTTGCAGCATCTTACAAGCATTTCATAAAGTCTGCACGCTACACAGGTTGTTGCAAGTCTAATACTTATTTTAACAATACTAACACACAGATGAGTCAGACTGGTTTCCAGCTATACATTTTATAGTGTTTACTTGAAGCCTAGGGATCATGGCATGAGATGGCACCTGGTCTGCCCACATCATAAGGGGATCTCCCCAATATCCTCTACAGTGACAACAGATACAAGTAATTCATTTAGCTTCTCCGCAATGGCCTTTTCTTCTCTGAGTGCTCCGTTAATACCTCAGTTCTCCAGTGGCCCCACTGATTGTTGGGCAAGCTTCCTGCTTCTGATGGACTTAAAAAAATTGCTGTAATGTTTGTCTTTCACTCGTTGCTCTTTGCATTTTTTTTGGCCTGCATATTTATACTTTTACACTTGACTTGCTAAAGTTCATGCTCCTTTTTATTTTCCTCGGGAGGAGAAGACTTCCAATTTTTAAAGGATTTCTTCTTTTCGTCTCTGTCGTTTTTACTGTGTTTAGCTGGTGGAGGTTCTTTTGGTCCTCTTACTGTATGTGTACGTGTGTATATACATAATATGAGGTATAGCTTCAGGCACTATTATGGTAGTTTTTAATGGTTTCCATGCAGCTTGCAGGCATTTCACTCTTGTGATTATTCCTTTTAATTTCCATATAACGAACCTCCTCATTTTGGTGTAATTCCTCTTTTTGAAGTTAAATGTTAATGTGGTGAGTTTCTTTGGTGTTTCCCCCCCCTCAAGCATGTTAAATTTAATTACATTATGGTCACTATTATTACGGAGTGGTCCAGCTATATTCACTTCTTGGACCGGATCCTGTGCACCACTCGGGACTAAATTAAAAATTTCCGCTTCCCTTTTAGGATCCAGGACTAACTGCTCCAAGAAGTAGTCATTAATGGTATCGAGAAACTTTAGCTCAGGGAGGGATAGCTCAGTGGTTTGCACATTGGCCTGCTAAACCCAGGGTTGTGAGTTCAATCCTTACAGGCGCCTCTTAAAGATCTGGGGCAAAATCAGTATTTGGTCCTGCTACTGAAGGCAGGGGGCTGGACTCAATGACCTTTCAAGGTTCCTTCCAGTTTTAGGAGATAGGATATCTCCATTAATTTAAATTTTAAAATCCTATCCTGAAGTGCCATGTATCCAGTCAATATGGGGATATTTGAGATCCCCATTATTATTGGGTTTTCTATTTTTGTAGCCTCTCAGATCTCCCTGAGCATTTCACAGTCACTATCAGCATCCTGATCATGTGATTGGCAGTATATTCCTCTGCAGGGATTGCAGGATTAGTCCCTTAATTTGAACCCAAAGACTAGCACGAGGTTTATTACTGCAGCTGAGAAATGCTTTCTGGAGGTTCCCCTTTTTCTATAGTTTATTAAACTAGCTCTAATAGTTATGAAAATACTGTCTCCTTAATCATGTAGGGCTGTTGTTCTGATTCATAATCCCAGAAAAAAAATCTGGGCTAGAAAGAAGCAAGTTGTATTCTTAGGTAAAATGACCCTATGAGCACAGCTCAGAACTCTGATTTTTTTTAAATTATTTTTATTGCCCTTCAATGCACACAGTCATTGGAAAAGATTATAAAAAGGGAAAGAACAAGTTAAAAGTTACTTAGACAAGTTAGGGGTCTTCAAGTCACTAGGGCTGATGAAATCCATCCTAGAATACTCAAGGAGCTGACTGAGGAGATATCTAAGCCATTAGCGATATCTTTGAAAAGTCATGGAAGACGGGAGACGTTCCAGAAGATTGGAAAAGGGCAAATATAGTGCCCATTTATAAAAAGGGAAATAAAAACAACCTGGGGAATTACAGACCAGTCATCTTAACTTCTATCCCTGGAAAGATAATGGAGCAAATAATTAAGCCATTAATTTGCAAAAATCTAGACTATAACAAGGTGATAAGTAACAGTCGGCATGGATTTGTCAAGAACTAACCATGTCAGACAGAGCTTTCTTTGACATGATATCAGACCTTGTGGATGTGGGGGGAAGTGGTAGACATGGTACCTTGACTTTAGTAAAGCTTTTGATACTGTCTCACATGACCTCATAAATAAACTAGGGAAATGCAACCCAGAGGGAGCTACTATAAGGTGGATGCAAAACTGGTTGGAAAACCATTCCCAGAGAATTATCTGGTTCACAGTCATGCTGGAAGGGCATAACGAATGGGGTCCCACAGGGATCAGTTCTGGGTCCAGTTCTAGTCAGTATCTTCATCAGTGATTTAGATAATGGTATAGAGCAGGGGTAGGCAACCTATGGCACGGGTGCCGAAGGCGGCTCATGAGCTGATTTTCAATGGCACTCTCACTGCCTGGGTCCCAGCCGCCGGTCCAGGGGTCTCTGCATTTTAATTTAATTTTAAATGAAGCTTCTTAAACATTTTAAAAACCTTATTTACTTTACATACAACAATAGTTTGGTTATATATTATAGACATAAAAAGAGAGCTTCTAAAAACATTAAAATGTAGTACTGGCATGCGAAACCTTAAATTAGGGTGAATAAAGGAAGACTCAGCACACCACTTCTGAAAGGTTGTTGACCCCTGGTATAGAGAGTACACTTATAAAGTTTGTGGACTATAACAAATTGGGAGGGATTGCAATTGCTTTGGAGGATAGGATTAAAATTCAAAATGATCTGGAGAAATGGTCTGAAGTAAATGGGATGAAAATCAATAAGGACAAATGCAAAGTACTCCACTTAGGAAGGAACAATCAGTTGCACACATACAAAATGGGCAATGACTGCCTAGGGAGAAGTACTGCGGAAAGAGATCTTTGGGTCATAGTGGATCACAAGCTAAATTTGAATCAACAGTGTAACACTATTGCAAAAAAAGCGAACATCATTCTGGGATGTATTAGCAGGAATGTTGTAAGAAAGACACAAGAAGTCATTCTTCTGCTCTACTCTGTGCTTATTAGTCCTCAACTGGAGTATTGTGTCCAGTTCTGGGCGCCCATTTCAAGAAAGATGTGGGCAAATTGGAGAGAGTCCAGAGAAGAGAAACGAAAAATGATTAAAGGTCTAGAAAACATGACCTATGAGGGAAGACTGAAAAAAAATGGGTTTGTTTAGTCTGGAAAAGAGGAGGCTGAGGGGGAACATAACAGTTTTCAAGTACATAAAAGGTTGTTACAAGGAGGAGGAAGAAAAATTGTGCGTTTGAGGATAGGACAAGATACAACAGGTGGTTTAGGTTGGACATTAGGAAAAACTTCCTAACTGTCAGGGTGGTTAAGCACTAGAATAAATTGCCTAGGGTGGTTGTGGAATCTCCATCACTGGAGATTTTGAAGAGCAGGTTGGACAAACACCTGTCAGAGATGGTTTAGATAATACTTAGTCCTACCTTGAGTGCAGGATGGCCACCTTAAGGTCTGCTATAGTGTGGTCAGGGAGGTTGAAGCAGACCTTAAGGTGGCCATCCTGCAGCGAAAAAACTTCAGGACCAGACTTCAAAGAGAAACTGCTGAGCTTCAGTTCATCTGCAAATTTGACACCATCAGCTCAGGATTAAACAAAGACTGTGAATGGCTTGCCAACTACAAAACCAGTTTCTCCTCCCTTGGTTTTCACACCTCAACTGCTAGAACAGGGCCTCATCCTCCCTGATTGAACTAACCTCATTATCTCTAGCTTGCCTGCATATATATACCTGCCCCTGGAAATTTCCATTACATGCATCTGACGAAGTGGGTATTCACCCACGAAAGCTCATGCTCCAAAACGTCTGTTAGTCTATAAGGTGCCACAGGATTCTTTGCTGCTTTAACTTCACATGTGAAATTCCTGCCAGAAGTCCTTTGGTTCTCCCAAAATCGATTTTGTTTTTGTTTTTTTAAACCACTTACTGCAAAAACCTTGAAGCTGGAAGGCCATCTCCATCTATGTCCCCTGTAGCAGCTAGGGCCACTTGCCAACGGTAGAGACAGGCCAACTTTGCTTTTTCAGCACACAATCTCTTCCTTTTTCAGTCTTCCTTGGCTTGCTACTGTCTCTGCAGGAAACACTGCTCAGCTGGTTCATAGTTGGCTTCTTTTCTTTTCCAGATGTTCACACCGTATTTCAGATCACTTATCTTAAAACAATGTCTCATGTTCGGCTCTGGAGAAATAAGCCGTTATGGAGCTATCCTGTTATTTTCTTAGCCTTTGTGATGTTGGAAAAACAGCTTACTGTAAACCAGGGTTTCTCAGCCTGTGCGTCAGGACCCAAAATTGGGTCTCCGAAACGTTTCAAAGGGTCATGTGGTAGCTCCTGTTCCAGGGGGCTGGCTGGGCTCGCCTCCCTGCTCCAAGCACTGCACCCTCATTCAGGACTGGCCCAGCTGTCACAACGACAGGAGTCGGGGAGAACAAATGCGAGTAGGTGGCACTGCAGCCCCGTGAGCCAGGCCACAACTCCACTCATACACAGTTCATCTAGTTGGGGCAGGGTCAAACCTGTGAGGCGCTGCAACAGCAGGCCGGGAGAGGGAGCCAAGTCCAGCCAGTGCCACAGCACAGGAGCTGCAGGAGCCGCCACGTGTGAAATGGCTGCAGTAATACTTGCCTGCCTTGCAGGAGCGTTGTGACGCTGTGAGCACCTTGAGAGCCTTACGGGCAGGCGCTGCTTTAAGCATAAGGTGCCTTCGTTGTTACTCTTCCAAGTGGTTTTGTTCTGCTATTTCTTCACACTTACCATTGAGATAGAAATGAGACAGGGTGGTGAGCTGCAATAGAAAATGCTCTGTTCATGATAGGCTGCAGTGGTCAGGAATCAATCCCATTCCTGCCCCATCTCTGGCTGCAAGAGAGTCGCAGATAGGTCATGTGACACGAGTCGTGTCAAGTCTTCAACAATCTTTGTAATCAGAGAACTTTGCTGCTATTAGCTTTATGATGGTCACGGCATCCAGCCAAAAGTTAGCAGCCTTACAATTTAATAGAGATATTAGATTAGATAAGGAATAAAATCAGTAACACGAGGTTCTTTCATGTATAAATCCACAGAGAGCGATGCAATGGAAGAGAATCCAGCAGCCCCACTAAACTTGTAAGTTAATGACAAGTGAGGCAGTTATGCTGAGAGCATGATTGGAATTTGCATTTTTATCCTTCAGAAAAACCAAAAGGTCATAGAATGTTGTGGAAACACAGGTATGTTGTTCTAGAGCAGGGGGTTCCCAAACTTGATTCGTGGCTTGTTCAGGGTAAGCCCCTGGCAGGCCACGAGATGCTTTGTTTACCTGACCGTCCACAGATACAGCTGCTCGCAGCTCCCAGTGGCCATGGTTTGCCGTTCCCGGCCAATGGAAAGAAAAGGAAAGAGTTTGTTCGTACTGGAGCAAAAAGTAAGAAAATTAGAAGATTTTTGAAAATTGATATAATATCTACGGGCTGAACTAAAGCCCACTGAAATCAATGATAGTCTTTCCACTGGCTTCAGCGAGCTTTGGATCAGGCCTGTAGATCACATGAAAATCACACACTTGTGTTTTCAATGGAAGTGATGAGGGAAATGCATTAAAAAAAATAAAATACTCAAACCTATCAACTCTGGTTTCTGAGCAACAGGCTATAAAGAAAAACTGGTGCCATTTCCTTTAACGCTCCCTGTAATAATGTTAAGCAATCGTGCTGATCACTTCTGTATACATGTGGATGGTATATGTAATGCAGTGGGAATTCCTCTTTAATCAGACACTCTGAATAGTTGCTCATTTAAAGAACGACTGATTTTTATTTTTTGAAGTCTCACAAAGCTTTGGAGAAAAGCATTGGAGTACAGCTCATTGAGCCTCATGCATTCAGCAAGAGATCAAGAAAACATACACAAATGTATTGACCTGGGAATATAGCTTGGAGTTACTTACAGACGAAGCCTGAATGTGATATGGAGAGCTACTAATGAATAGTGCCTTTAAACTGGGCTTCAGTGTGCCAAGCAGACAGTGGGCAATTGCCTGTGAGATAAAAACCCCAAGGGCCTGGCTGTTTAAAAATTAAGCACCTTTGCCATAATGGATTTCAGGAAGGCGGATTTTGGTAAGCTCAGAGAGCTGATAGGTAGGTCCCATGGGAATCAAGACTGAGGGGAAAAACAACTGGGGAGAGTTGGCAGTTTTCAAAGGGACACTATTAAGGGCCCAAACGCAAGCTATTCCGCTGGGTAGGAAAGATAGAAAACGTGGCAAAAGACCACCTTGGCTTAACCACGAGATCTTGCATAATCTGAAAAATAAAAAGGAGTCATATAAAAAATGGAAACTAGGACAGATTACAAAGGATGAATATAGGCAAACCACACAGGAATGCAGGGGCAAGATTAGAAAGGCAAAGGCACACAATGAGCTCAAACTAGCTATGGGAATAAAGGGAAACAAGAAGACTTTTTATCAATACATTAGAAGCAAGAGGAAGACCAAGGACAGGGTAGGCCCACTGCTCAGTGAGGGGGAAACAGTAACAGGAAACTTGGAAATGGCAGAGATGCTTAATGACTTCTTTGTTTCGGTCTTCACCGAGAAGTCTGAAGGAATGCCTGACATAGTGAATGCTAATGGGAAGGGGGTAGGTTTAGAAGATAAAATAAAAAAAGAACAAGCTAAAAATCACTTAGAAAAGTTAGATGCCTGCGAGTCATCAGGGCCTGATGAAATGCATCCTAGAATACTCAAGGAGCTAATAGAGGAGGTATCTGAGCCTCTAGCTATTATCTTTGAAAAATCATGGGAGACGGGAGAAATTCCAGAGGACTGGAAAAAGGTGAACATAGTGCCCATCTATAAAAAGGGAAATAAAAACAACCCAGGAAACTACAGACCAGTTAGTTTAACTTCTGTGCCAGGGAAGATAATGGAGCAAGTAATTAAGGAAATCATCTGCAGATACTTGGAAGGTGATAAGGTGATAGGGAATAGCCAGCATGGATTTGTAAAGAACAAATAGTGTCAAACCAATCCGATAGCTTTCTTGGAAAGGATAACGAGTCTTGTGGATAAGGGAGAAACGGTGGATGTGGTATACCTAGACTTTAGTAAGGCATTTGATACGGTCTCGCATAATGTTCTTATCAATAAACTAGGCAAATACAATTGAGATGGGGCTACTATAAAGTGAATGCATAACTGGCTGGATAACCATACTCAGAGAGTAGTTATTGGTTCTCAATCCTGCTGGAAAGGTATAACAAGTGGGGCTCCACAGGGGTCTGCTTTGGGACCATCTCTGGTCAATATCTTCATCAATGACTTAGATGTTGGCATAGAAAGTACGCTTATTAAGTTTGCAGATGATACCAAACTGGGAGGGATTGCAACTGCTTTGGAGGACAGGGTCATAATTCAAAATGATCTGGACAAATTGGAGAAATGGTCTGAGGTAAACTGGATGAAGTTTAATAAAGACAAATGCAAAGTGCTACACTTAGGAAGGGACAATCAGTTTCACACATACAGAATGGGAAGAGATTGTCTAGGAAGGAGTATGGCAGAAAGGGATCTAGGGGTTATAGTGGACCACAAACTAAATGAGTCAACAGTGTGATGCTGTTGCAAAAAATGTAATTCTGGGCTGCATTAACAGGTGTGTTGTGAGCAAGACACGAGAAGTCTGTCTTCTGCTGTACTCTGCGCTGGTTAGGCCTCAACTGGAGTATTGTGTCCAGTTCTGGGCACCGCATTTCAAGAAAGATGTGGAGAAATTGGAGAGGGTCCAGAGAAGAGCAACAAGAATGATTAAAGGTCTTGAGAACATGACCTATGAAGGAAGGCTGAAAGAATTGGGTTTGTTTAGTTTGGAAAAGGGAAGACTGAGAGGGGACATGATAGCAGTTTTCAGGTATCTAAAAGGGTGTCATCAGGAAGAGGCAGAAAACTTGTTCACCTTAGCCTCTAATGATAGAACAAGAAGCAATGGGCTTAAACTGCAGCAAGGGAGGTTTAGGTTGGACATTAAGAAAAAGTTCCTAACTATCAGGGTGGTTAAACACTGGAATAGATTGCCTAGGGAGGTTGTGGAATCTCCATCTCTGGAGATATTTAAGAGTAGGTTAGATAAATGTCTATCAAGGATGGTCTAGACAGTATTTGGTCCTGCCACGAGGGCAGGGGACTGAACTCGATGACCTTTTGAGGTCCCTTCCAGTCCTAGAGTCTATGAATCTATAAAATGATACTCCATAGTGCTTCTGCAGCTACCAAAATGGGTAAGTAACTGGGTTGTGGCTGAGAAAAGGGAGACGTGTTTTTGTCTCACTATTTAAATAAGCATTATACTATAAAAGTTGGTGTGATGGGGTGTACAAACGCAATGGGGCCACCAGGGGTTAAGGAATTACTTTGGATCCAGCCAGCCCCACCCTGCTGCGCCTGCAGCAAATGCTCCACCTGGTGGAGGAATTAAATGATCTGGAGATTGCTCATTTGGGGGCAGACCTGGAAGAGAGCAGACCTGCAAACCCCAGCCCCGTAGTGCAGAGGGAAGGCTGAAATCTCCCAAAGGGACCTCTCTTCCCTCAGTGAGGGCCCACCCCAGGAACAGAGGGAAACATCCCTTTCTCCCCTGCATATGGGCCCTGGAGATTGGTAATCCCTTCTCATTTTCTTGATTGGGACTGCCCCAGCAGGGGGAGGCCTTGGACTGAGCTGGCCTGGTGACACGGGTAGTAGGGGGGAGAGGAAGTGGCCCAGGGAGGGCAGCCTCAGCTGGCCTGGCTGTGTCATAAACAGATAGCTAAGGGTTAATGTCTCTTTCACCTGGAAAGAAGTAACCTGAAACACCTGACCAGAGGACCAATCAGGAAACAGGATTTTTTTCAACTCTGGGTGGAGGGAATTGTGTGTCTGAGTTCTTTGTCTTCTGCCTGTATGCTCTCTCAGCTATGAGGGGATTTCTATTTCCTGCTTTCTAATCTTCTGTTTCCCAGTTGTAAGTACCAAAGATCAGATAGGATTTATATGTTCTTTTGTATTTACATGTCTATAGTTGCTGGAGTGCTTTGAATTGTATTCTTTTTGAATAAGGCTGTTTATTCATATTTCTTTTAAGCAATTGACCCTGTATTTGTCACCTTAATACAGAGAGACCACTTGTATGTATTTTTTTCTTTTTCTATAAAGCTTTCTTTTAAGACCTGTTGGAGTTTTTCTTTAGTGGGGAACTTCAGGGAATTGGGTCTGCAGCTCACCAGGGAATTGGTGGGAGGAAGAAGTCAGGGGGAGGTCTGTGTGTGTTAGATTTACTAGCCTGATTTTGCATTCCCTCTGGGTGAAGAGAAAAGTGCTTTTGTTTCCAGGACTGGAATTACAGAGGGTGGACTCCCTCTGCTTAGATTCACGGAGGTTGCTTCTGTGTATCTCTCCAGGAGCACCTGAAGGGGGGAAGGGAAAAGGTTTATTTCCCTTTGTTGTGAGACTCAAGGGATTTGGGTCTTGGGGTCCCCAGGGAAGGGTTTCGGGGGGACCAGAGTGCCCCAAAACACTCTAATTTTTTGGGTGGTGGCAGCAGTACCAGGTCCAAGCTGGTAACTAAGCTTGGAGGTTTTCATGCTAACCCCCATACTTTGGACGCTAAGGTCCAAATCTGGGACTAGGTTATGACAGGCTGTATGGCCAGAATGTCACCCTGTCTGTGCAAACCAGGAGCACCTTTGTGAGTGGGGTTTGGTGGGCAAGATGGTGGCAACTTTGTCAGGTTTTTGACAAAGGAAACGAATATGCTCATGGGCTGTATCAGGACCCAACGTCCGTGGTCTCTTTACAGCAGTGCTTTGGGCTGCTCGATGCGTAGGAAGAGCGGCAATGTTAATATGTGATGCTGCAGTAGCGTGTCAGGGTCCCGTTGTGCTAGTGACTCTGCAGACATGTAACATGCCCCCAGGAGCTTACAGTCCACAGGTCAGATGACAGACCACAGGTGTACACGCCAAGGGGGGAAGCGCAAGCAAAGAAAGTGACCAGTATGATGAGCAGTGGTCTCAGCACAACAGCTCGTTAACAGTTGCCTAAGGAGTGTCACAGATTTAACTACTCAGAGGAGAATAAATTATTGCCGTGAACAATGACATGACAACATAACACTTAACAATGGCTGACCAAAGATGAAAGTAATCAGGTCAGTGTCACTGGGCCAGCAGCCTCTCATGAACTTCCTGGTGGCCTTGGTCACACTACCGGCAGTCGGCCTCAGTTTCTCCTCTTGGACTGTTCAAATTAAACTTCATCAGGCTTTTTGTAATCAAAAATATCCTTTCTTGACAGGCCACTCCCAGGCCCTACTGAGCTGGAGTGTCTCTCCTAGCTCCCTGGACTCTGCTGGAACCTTGCTCACTCCTTGCAATGTCTTATCTCTGAGCAGCCCTGTTGCAGCCTCCTGCTGATGTTTATAGGGGAAACACCTGGCTCCTTACATGGTTAGCCCAAGACCCTCCAGCCATTAACGGGGGAGCCGCCCTGTTAGTTACATTCATGAGTTTGGAAAGGGTCCCAACCTCTAACTACCTCACGTGTTTCTGGCATCCCTGCTGAGTTGAGTGGCACTGGTCAAATAACATTTGAACAATTTATTTGATGAATTTTTCTGATAAAATATTTGACTCATTTGCCTTTGCAAATAATTAATTTGAGAATTGGAGGGGATTATCAATATTTGTGACTATTTATGAACTTCATACAATAATCCCATCTTTTTCCCCTATTATTCACCTCAATCTAGAGCTGAGGATTTCTTGGGGGGCAGGAAGGTGTTACGAGCAATACAGGACTTTTTAAAATGATATCCACGAAATCACCGGCTGGTCCTGAGCTCCACAAGGACCTTAGTTGGATTTTTAAATATTTGATGTGCATTGCAGCAGCTGGTGATGCAAGCAAGCAGGGAGGTTGCACCTAGTTTCTTCTTTCGGTTTGGGGTATTGTGTGTGCCTGTAGACTTCCCGAGCCAGGCAGGGTGATTCAGCTCAGCCAGAATCATTCACACATTAGGCGATGTGGGCACTGGACAGGTTCAGCAGTTGTTTGAAGCTGCTTGGGTGATTTCCATTGTGGGCGAGCAGCCTGGTGGGGCACCCCCAGAGTTGCTCTGAGATTGGAACCAAAAGGAAGTTGAGGGGAGGAGAGTGACAACCAGACTGAAAGAGCCCAGCCATGGAGCAGTGCATGGCCCAAAGGCTCCACTGTAAGGATTATGTTCCACGGACTGTGTTCCAGCTTGTTGGATTTAGACCGCAAGCTCCCTCCCCCGCTGGAGAAGGCACGGACTCCAGCTGCTGCCGGCTCTGCAAATTGCAGTGTGTCATTGCAAAGACTCAAGGGGAGTTTGAAGGAGGCCATAGGTCTGTCACTTGTATCCCAGACTTTAAGTAACTGATGTGCCCTAGAGAGGGTGTGGACACCATTCCCCAGAGACTGAGAAAGGTGAGTCCTTCCAGAGGCGAACTCTAGGGGAGGGTGTGTGCTTGCATAATTATATATCACATTTAAAATTCTGATAGTATTAAGACTTGGGAAAATATCTTTAACAGAGTTCTTGACAAAATTCCCAATTTTTTCAAGGGTTATGAGGAAGCGTGCATGCAAGTATGTGTATACAAGTAAATACAGGGTGTGTCATGGTATAAACCCCCACTCTGAACCTTAGCGTCCAAGAGATGGGGTACCAGCATGAATTCCTCTAAGCTCAATTACCAGCTTAGAACCTGTAGCGCTGCCACCAACCAGGAATTCCAGTGCCTGGTACACTCTGGTCCCCCCAAAACCTTGCCCAGGACCCCCAAGACCCAGTCCCTCTGGATCTTAACACAAGGAAAGTAAACCCTTTCCCTCACCGTTGCCTCTCCCAAGCTTCCCCTCCCTGGGTTACCCTGGAAGATCACTGTGATTCAAACTCCTTGAATCTTAAACCAGAGAGGAAAATTCACCTTCCCCCCCTCCTTCTCTCTCCCCCTCCCAGACTCTCCCTGAGAGAGAAAGTAATCCTAACACAGAGAGAAATTAACCTTTCTCTCCCCCTTCCCTCCTTTCTCCCCACCAATTCCCTGGTGAATCCAGACCCAGTCCCCTGGGGTCTCACCAGAATAAAGAAGCAATCAGGCTTTTAAACAAGAAAAGCTTTTAATTAAAGAAAGAAAAACAGTAAAAATTATCTTTGTAAATTTAAGATGGAATATGTTACAGGGTTTTTCAGCTATAGACACTGGGAATACCCTCCCAGCCTAAGTATACAAGTACAAATTAAAATCCTTCCAGCCAAATACACATTTGCAAATAAAGAAAACAAACATAAGCCTAACTTGCTTTATCTACCTAGTACTCACTATTCTGGAGATAGAAGAGCCTGGATTGGAGAGATTGGAGAGAAACCTGGTTGCACGTCTGGCCCCTCTGAGCCCCCAGAGTGAACAACCACCAAACACTAACAGCACACACAAAAACTTCCCTCCCTCAAGATTTGAAAGTATCCTGTCCCCTGATTGGTCCTCTGATCGGATGACAGCCAGGCTCACAGATCTTGTTAACCCTTTCCAGGCAAAAGAGATATGAAGCACTTTTGTTTTATTAACTCTTATCTGTTTATGACAGGGTGTCTTCACACTCACAACACAATTTGTTCCTCAGAATTGTGTTGTAAGTTGAAATGTTGCAAGTCAAAACCGCTTTCCCCATAAGAATGAATGGTATGAAGGGGGCATTGGTTCCTGAACCAAGGCTTGATATGCTATTTTCACCACAATAACCCAGATTTTTGTGCTAAATGAATTATAGATGACTAATGTTGCGACATTAATTTACTGTACACTGTATTTTGTAAGCGGCATTCAAATGAATGTATAAACTCTCCTATGCTGCTCAGGAGGCCAGGAGAAGGGCTGAGCCTCAGCCAATCACTGTTCACGCTTTCTGATTGGCTGAGCCTGGGGCCAGGAGCCAATCAAAAACGAGCAGCAACCCTACCTGGCAACAAGCTACCCTAACGTCTCAAAACCAATCAGAAGTGACCCCTGCCAGCTCCATACCAGTATAACGCAACCAAGAAATGATTTCAAGCAAACTTTATGCAAATCGAGCATTGTAGGGGCGAAACAGGCAGTCAAGTGGCGTCCGATGTAAGTCGGGCCTCGTAAGTCCGAGGACTCTCTGTATATCTATTAGCAAACATTTTCCTTTGCAGATTTTGTGTCACTCTCCCTCTATCCGGGATTTAACATTCTCCCTCTCGCTCACTGTACGTATATTGTGGAAAGCCGAAGCTCTGGTGTGTTCTGCAGTAGAGAGGTAAGCTGGATTGCAGAAAGAGGAATGAAATACTATCCCTGACATTCGCATCCTGCGTTCCTCAAACCCGTTGCATATGCAACACTTGTGCATGTCTACGGCTCCTGAAAGCTAATTAGAGATTGATAAAGGGAGGCTTGTGATTGGTGTGAATATTTCTTCTAACCTCAGCAGCAGATGTCAGGCAAAGAACAGTGAGTAAGAAAGCCAAAACAGATGTTCAGAAAACTCAAAACGAGCAATTAAGGTTGGCTAGACATCCCCCCCCCCTTCGATGATATATTATCATGGACATATCTTGTGGGATTGAGAAGATCATTTATTGTTTTGGGATGTGAAATAATGGAGATCGCTTCTACCAACAGACTGACAGATCACAGGACTCTCCCAACCCACTGTGCAAGTCTCTGCAGCAGGTGCCTGAGTGACTGTCCCCAGGGACACCAAACCGTGGACTTGACTGTCTCTTCTACTCAGGTTCGGATATACTTTTTGCTTATGCGTGCCTCCCTGCTAAGGCAACAGGGCAGCCGTTTCAAGCCTGTTCTCTTTAGTTCTTGAGCTCTCCAACAGCCCCACTATGCTGCTTGTCTCCTTTGGGCCTGCTTGTAGGCTCTGACCACATTAGCTGATGCTGTCCCTTGGAGAAGCACGGAAAGGCTAACTTTTTCACTGGTATTTTGTACTGTTTTGGCTACATTTACTCACTCAGACTGCAGCCCATGGGGCTAGCCTCTTTGTTTGCTTTATTATAGCTTTTCTTGTGGGTTTGTTTTATTATAATAGACAATAGATTTCTAGCTATGTCCTGGAGTAGTTTTCAGCAGTAACGCAAATACAGGCCACATCCTATATGATGCTAATTTGCTTTAGCTCATAACTATGTTCAACTTAACATAGATAAGTGATGATGGCGAAAGCAAGTTAGTATACTTAGAATCATAGAATATGAGGGTTGGAAGGGACCTCAGGAGGTCATCTAGTCCAACCCCCTGCTGAAAGCAGGACCAATTCCCAACTAAATCAGCCCAGCCAGGGCTTAGTCAAGCCTTAAAAATTTCTAAGGAAGGGGATTCCACCACCTCCCTAGGTAACCCATTTCAGTGCTTCACAACTCCCTGGTCTACACTGGGGGGAGGCAGGAGGTCGATGTAAGATACGCAACTTCAGCTACGTGAACAGTGTAGCTGAAGTTGACATATCTTATTTCGACTTACCTCCCATTCTCACAGCGCGGGATCAGCGGCCGTGGCTCCCCAGTCGACTCCACTTCCGCCTCTCGCCCTAGTGGAGTTCCAGAGTCAACGAGAGCGTGTTCGGGGATTGATATATTGCATCTAGAAGAGACACAGTAGATCGATCGCTACCTGCCCATCTGGCTGGTAGTCTGGATGTACCCTTAGTGAGAGTTTTTCCTAATAGTCAACCTAAACCTCCCCCACTGCAACTTGAGACCATTGCTCCTTGTTCTGTCATCTGCTACCACTGAGAACAGTCTAGATCCATCCTCTTTGGAACTTGAAAGCAGCTATCAAATCCCTCCTCATTCTTCCCTTCTGCAGACTAAACAGTCCCAGTTCCCTCAGTCTCTCCTCAGAAGTCATGTGCTCCAGCCCCCTAATCATTTTGGTTGCCCTCCACTGGACTCTTTCCAATTTTTCCACATCCTTCTTGTAGTGTGGGGCCCAAAACTAGACACTAGGACTCTAGATGAGGCCTCACCAATATCGTATAGAGGGGAATGA
Source organism: Gopherus evgoodei (assembly GCF_007399415.2). Classification (NCBI taxonomy): domain Eukaryota; kingdom Metazoa; phylum Chordata; order Testudines; family Testudinidae; genus Gopherus; species Gopherus evgoodei. The sequence continues at coordinate 2,895,952 of NC_044325.1, read as the reverse complement.
TCACATCCCTCGATCTACTGGCAATGCTCCTACTTATACAGCCCAAAATGCCGTTAGCTTTCTTGGCAACAAGGGCACACTGCTGACTTGTATCCAGCTTCTTGTCCACTGTAACCCATAGGTCCTTTTCTGCAGAACTGCTTCCTAGCCGTTTGGTCCCTAGTCTGTAGCAGTGCATGAGATTCTTCCATCCTAAGTGCAGGACTCTGCACTTGTCCTTGTTGAACCTCATCAGATTCCTTTTGGTCCAATCCTCCTTGTCTAAGTCCCTCTGTATCCTATCCCTACCCTCCAGTGTATCTACTACTCCTTCCAGTTTAGTGTCACCTGCAAACTTGCTGAGGGTGCATTCCACGCCATCCTCCAGATCATTAATGAAGATATTGAACAAAATCGGTCCCAGGACCGACCTTTGGGGCACTTTGCTTGATACCGGCTGCCAACTGGAGCCATTGATCACTACCTATTGAGTCCGATGATCTAGCCAGCTTTCTGTCCATCTTACAGTCCATTCATCCAGCCCATACTACTTTAACTTGCTGGCAAGAATACTGTGGGACACCGTATCAAAGGCTTTGCTAAAGTTAAGGAATAACACATCCACCTCTTTCCCCTCATCCACAGAGCCAGTTATCTCCTCATAGAAGGCAATTAGGTTACTCAGGCATGACTTGCCCTTGGTGAATCCATGCTGACTGTTCCTGATCACTTTCCTCTCCTCAAAGTGCTTCAGAATTGATTCCTGGAGGACCTGCTCCATGATTTTTCCAGGGACTGAGGTGAGGCTGACTGACCTGTAGTTCCCCGGATCATCCTCCTTCCCTTTTTTTAAAGATGGGCAGTACATTAGCTTTTTTCCAGTCATCTGGGACCTCCCCCGATCGCCATGCGTTTTCAAAGATAATGGCCAATGGCTTTGCAATCTCATCTGCCAAGTCCTTTAGCACCCTCAGATGCAGCGCATCCGGCCCTATGGACTTGTGCTTGTCCAGTTTTTCTAAATAGTCCTGAATCACTTCTTTCTTCACAGAGGGCTGGTCACCTCCTCCTCATACTGTGCTGCCCAGTGCAGTAACCTGGGAGCTGACCTTGTTCATGAAGATAAAAGCAAAAAAAAACCATCAAATACGTTAGCTTTTTCCACATCATCTGTGGAAATTTGTGTTTTGTGAACTTTGGCATAGATAAGTGGCCAACTGATTGCCCTCTGTACCATTAAATTTATAAAGGTAACTGTTACAGCACAGAGAACATGGAAATAATCACCATCAAACCGGTTCAGGCCAGAAATAACAGATGGAAGGGTTAATTGTCATTGATACATATGCACATGCCAGACTCTAGAGGAAACTCACCTCGATATTACATGGGTGAGGAAATTAAGTTCGGACATGGAAGGTGGGAAAATGGTGCTCAGGCTGTATAAGGGGGCAACCCACCATGTTAATAGGTTAATTTTAGTCAAGTTTTAAGTTTCTCTTGGGTCTTTCCATAGCTCTCTAGCTTGAGAGCTGAGGAACCTGGACCATTGGACTCCTTGGCATGCCAGAGGCGACAGGTTACCAAGGAAGCGTGTGTGGGGCTGGTTAATTTTCCATTAGATCACTGTTCCATGTATCTCTATACAAATCTTAAAGGTTGTGTTTTTTTTTGCTCTCAGTGTGAGTGTCCTTGTCATACATCCCAAGGGGCCTTGAAAAACTCTGTGTAGCCTAGTTCTGGGACAAAAAACTTTTATCTTCTGAGACTCTAACCATGCTATATAAACCATAATATTAATCCCCTAAAAATCAGGCACCAAGCCCAAGTCTTGTGTGCTAACTTCCTGGTCTGCTTCCTTCAGGCCCTGCTGCATACAACATGGGAGCAAGGAACTGCTTGGTTTTCTTCAGTCAGCCTATCAGCTTCTAAACTAGAGGTGGGCACACTATGCCCCGTAGGCCATGTCCTGCTTGTGGGTCTATGCTGCCTGGCCCTTGAGCTCCCAGCCAGGGAGGCTAGCCCCCGGCCCCTCCCTCACAGCCATACTATTACACGGACAGCACTCTGAGCGGTGGGGTTGTGCGCTCCTACTGAGTAATGCGGTAGCAGGTCTGGCTCCGGCCAGGCGGTGTGGCTACCAGACGTGCTGTTCTGAGCAGCATGGTAAAGGGGCCACGGGTCGGGGGTCCCAGGGGACAGCCGGGGCAGTTGGATGGGGTGGAGGTTCTTGGGGGTGGTCAAGGGGTGGGGGGGATTGGATAAGCGTGGGAGTCCCGGGGGACCTGTCAGGGGCAGGGGTGTGAATAGGCATCAGGAGATAGGGAACAGGGGGGCAGTTGGATAGGCCTGGGGTTCCAGGGGGGTCTGTCCAGGGGTGGGAGTGTGGATAGGGGTCAAAGCAGTCAGGGGACTGGGAGGAGGGGGGTTGGATAGGGGGTGGGGTCCCTGGGGCGGTTGGGCCAGGGGGTTCATAGGAGGGGCGGTTAGGGCACAAGGAGTGGGGGGGTTGGATGGGTCGAGGGTTCTGAGGGGGGCAGTCAGGGGGGCAGAAAGTGGGGGGGTTGGGTAGGGGGTGGGGGCCAGGCTGGTTGGGGAGGCACAGCCTTCCCTACCCGGCCCTCCATGCAGTTTTGTAACCCCAATATTCACCTTAGGCCAAAAAGTTTGCCCACCCCTGTTCTAAACCATCCTCTCTGGCTGTTTTGTTTTGCTCCCAAGTGGTGACAGTCACCTGGGGCCAAGGCTCTTCCCTCAATGGAAACAAGTTTAAATAGCTGGCAGAGCTGGGTTAGAACTGCAGGTGGCTTCATTGTGGGGCTCTTCTGCATGTGCTTGTTAAGGGAGCTCTCCAAAGCTTAGCTAAACAGCTGTTGCTTACTGCGACTGTTGGGCTGTTAAATACAGCTCAGGCTGAGTCTCCGAAGTCCCACAGCAGTGGGAGCTGAACTGCACAGTCTGGAAGACAATAATGCTGTGCTCTTTAATTAACGCCTGCAAGGCACAGGGAATTAGGAGGAACACACAGTTAGTTTGCTTTAAATTTATTTTTTGATATTCCTGAGCAGGGCATTACCCCACCTGGCCTAATGTCAGAACCACTGCTCTGGCTGCAATAACATCAGGTTTCTCAGTTAGTCAGTTTGACTGGAAAGACCTTAACAAACCTGGGCTGAATGGTATCATTTCCTCTTCAGCTACTGCCAGCTAGTCTAATCTCTGCTCCCAAGTCACCCATGAGAAGACAGAAGAACTGGAGTCCACTATGCGATTTACTTAATTGCTTTTGGCACAGTCCATTGTTTTGTAATTGCTAGTGGGAAATTGCAAGATGTGAATACACTCTAAGTAACAATTTATGAAAGTGACACTTAGATTAATAATACAATGAAATACTTTGATTTTGTTTTAGAATTTAATGGCACCGTTTACCTCCCGAAAAATGCAGATTGTGCATTTCAAATGCGCGATTTGGCAAATGCGTTCTGTTTTCCTTTTATAATGTACTGCATGAAGTTTCCAGAGAGAAATTAAAAACATATTATGAACAGCACAGATCATTCAGCAGCCCAACATTTAAAACTTGCAAAAACTACACAGCCACCCCCTTATTATGTGGTTATTAAACTTGCACGTGTGAGCCTGCTATCAATGACCTCATCTCAACTTTTCAAAAATCTAGCTTTGTAAGAGGAAGCAGAAAAGAGAGATCTCAAATGTCTCTCTTACCCCTTGTTCTCAGACACTTGGACTTAAATTAATTAATGGGCACTTTTCACTTGGCCTGTACTCTGGGCAGGAATTCCTTGTACAATTCCAGTATATCTCCAGTACTAGCGTTTTGCACTGTGTGCGGTGTGTGCGTCTATCTGTATTACGCATGCAGGTTATATTTGCCATAAATAAGTATGTAAACGAACTTTGCTCTGTAAATCATTAGTTAGAAATATCCTTTCCTAGGCTTGCCTGCACAGCTTTTGGTGTCATTTATGCAGCCATTACCACAAAGTTAAAGAGCTTTTTAGGAAAAGCTGTGACTTTTTGATCTACTCATTTTCTTTAGCAAAGCTGAGCATCCTCACCAATGGTGTACAAAACCTCCTTTATCCACTATGTCTTCTAGGGCCAAGGTCCCTCCTGTAGCCTTCTATTCCTGCGCAAGATTCAGTATACATCTGGCCTTCACTAAAGCACTTGAAATGAAGAAGTGACTACTGAGCAGGCTGGGAAGCTGGGGTTGAATTGTCTTGAGACATTGGGGCGGTACTAAGGTTTGGCAAGATTCAGGGGTGAGGATGTAGGGAGGGACTCTCAAAAGTGCTCATTGTTGGCTCAGCTGGTTGCAACGAAGTTAATGCTATTGTGTCCAGTAGGAGCAAGGTTAGGCCAGCACAGAGCACTCTTGAATATTCCACCTTTGGTGAATAGCACAAATTAAAATATTATTTTAGCCTTTGTGCTTGGGAAGAGAACCTCTCAAATGGAAAACCAGCATGAGGTGATGGAGTGTTTTCCTTAGAAGAGGGACAGCTTGAATGGTAGCTCTGAGAGATGTTAACTCCTCATTCATCTCATTGTGGTGATAACTCTGAAACTGATGCTGACAATTGAAATATTTAAGTTTTCACTAAAAATTTAGCAGTGATTGGGTGACTAAGATAGTGCACTTCAGTGTAAATGAGGTAGGATCTGACACTAAAATGGGAAAAGAACAAGTCTAAGTAATTCTTTACAAGTCACATGTCATCAAGTCAGCAGAGCCTGATGAAATACATCCTAGAATACCTAAGGAACCGACTGAAGAGAACTTTGAGCCATTAGTGAATATTCAGGCTAAGATTGTCACAGAGGTCATGGAAATCATGGATTCCATGATTTCCAGTGACTTCCGTGACACCAGCAGAAGCCCACCCCTGCGGGGGGAAGGACCCTGCAACAGACTAGCTGCTGGCAGCAATCTATGAGCTGTCCAGCAGCTGCTGCTTACAGAAATCCCCTCTGCTTCCATGGGTCATGGGGAACTCCCCTTGCAGCTCCCAGCTGCTGTGATCAGCCAGCTTCCCTCCCCCACAGCTGCCACCTGCAGCACCTGAGGGACCCTGGAACTGCTCAGTGGCTGTGAGCAGGCCCCCCCCGCAGCTCCCCACACTCCCCTGCTGCCATGGGTGGTGGGGAACTCCCCCTGCAGCTCCCAGTCCTGCACAGCAGTTGTGGGGGGGGACCCTCCCAGTTACTGGGAAATGGGATCCCTGCAGCGTCCAGCTGCTGCAGGGGAGGGGGCAGAGTGCTGGACCCTCCTTCCCTCCTCCTTCCCATTTTGTCATAGTATAGTCATAGTATATCAGGGCTGGAAGGGAACCTCAGAAGGTCATAGAATAACAGGGTTGGAAGGGACCTCAGGAGGTATCTGTTCCAACCCCCTGCTCAGAGCAGGACCAATCCCTGGACAGATTTTTTGCCCTAGATCCCTAAGTGGCCCCCTCAAGGATTGAACTCACAACCCTGGGTTTAGCAGGCCAATGCTCAAACCACTGAGATTTTTAGTGAAAGTCAGGGACAGGTCAGCGCTTCTGTGCCTCTTTGTTTATTTCCCATGACCTGTCCCTGACTTTTACGAAAACTATCAATGACACAATCCTCACCTTAGTGATTATCTCGGAGAACTTGTGGAGCATGCAAGAGCTACGAGAGGGCTGGAAAAGGCCACGATAGCACCTACCTACCTCTGTAAAGGGAAATCAGCACAACCCAGGAAATTACAGACCAGTCAGTTCAACTTTGGTACCCAGAAAGATAATGCAGCAAATAATCAAAGAATCCGTTTGTAAGCACCTAGAAGAAAATAAGGTCATAAGTAACAGTCAAGAACAAATTGTGTCAAACCAACAAAATATCCTCCTTAGGCCAGGTAACAATCCTTGTGGATGAGGGGAAGAAGTGGATGTGATGTAGTTTGATTTTAGGAAGGTTTTTGATAGTGTCTCACAGGCCCTACTCATACATAAACCGGAGAAATATAGGTTAGACAAACTTACTGGAAGGTGGGTGCACAACTGTCTGGAAAACTCTACTCAGGGAGTTGTTACCCATGGTCCACAATCAAGCTCGAAGGGCATAACTAGTGGGTTGCCCCAGGGATATGTCCTGGATCTGGTTCTATTCAGTATCTTAATGATTTTGATAATGGCGTAGAATCAGGGGTGGCCAAACTTACTGACCCTCCAAGCTGCATATGACAGTCTTCAGAAGTTTGAGAGCCAGGCTGCACCTGACAGGGCTCAGGGTTTTAACCCCGCTCCCACTGAAGCCCTGAGCCCCAGCGGGTGCATCCTGTGGGGCTGAAGCCCCAAGAACCTCCCCACTGAGCAGAAGCCTCTACCCCGCTGCAAGGCAGAGGGCCTGAGCTGCACCCTCACCCCCAGTCTGGTAGCTGGGACATGTGGGGGAGTCTGGGGGGCTCCATGAGCTGCACTTTAGTGGTAAAAGAGCCAAATGTGGCTCTCGAGTCAGTTTGGCCACACCTGCCATCGAGAGTACACTTGTGACGTTTGCGGCTGATACCAACTTGGGAGGATTGCAAGCGCTTCAGAGAACAGGAGAAGAATTGAAAATTATTTTGATAAACTGGAGAACTGGTCTGAATTAAAAAGGATTAAATTCAATAAGGACAAATGCCAAAGTACTCCACTTAGGAATGAGCAATTGGTTGTGCACATACAAAATAGGAAATGACTGCCTGGGAAGGAACACCACAGAAAAGGGAGTGTGGGTCATAGTGGACCACAAACTAAATATGGGTCAACAGTGTAACACTGTTACCAAAAAAAGCAAACATCCTTCTGTGCTGTATTAGCAGGAGTGTTGTAAGCAAGACATAAGAAGTAATTCTTCCGCTCTATTCAGCGTTGATATAGCCTCAGCTGGAGTATTGTGTCCAGTTCTGGGCACCACCATTCAGGAGAGATGTGGACATACTGGAGAAAGTCAAGAGGAGAGCAACAAAAATGATGAAAGGTCTAGAAAAGCTGGCCTATGGGGGGAAAAAATGGTTTGAGCAGTCTGGAGAAGAGCAGACTGAGGAGGGGGGACATGACGAAAAGTCTTCAAGTCCATAAAAGGTTGTTACAAAGAGGAGGGAGATATAAATTGTTTTCCTTAATCACTGATGACAGGACAAGAAGTAATGGGGTTAAATTGCAGCCAAGCAGATTTAGATTAGACATTAGAGAGACCTTCCTAACTGCCAGGATAGTTAAACACTGGAATAAATTGCCTAGGGAGGTTGTGGAATCTCCACCATTGGAAGTTTTTAAGGACAGGTGAGACAAACACCTGTCAGGCATGGCCAGACCTCAGTGGTTCAGGAGCCAAGTTAGTGCTCAGCCGTACCCAAAGGAGCCACAGCTATGTGAATTCATGGTTTCATTTCCTATAGTGTATATTATTATTATTTATTATTTATTATTTATTCTCACAGCAAATAAGTTAAGTTAATGTAAGTTGATATCTTAATTGTTTAATAACATCGTAAAGGCATCCTGACTGGCTAATAACTTAGACTGGTGAATAATCAACTCTCACTGTTTTAGTATCATGTGCTGCAAAGAGCCATGGGGGCCACATTAAAGAGCCACTTGCAAGACACCCCAACATTACCACCAGACCATAAGCTGGCATAAGGGGAGGAAAGCCTGGCAGTTGGAGCTGGGTGAGAAGAGGAGAGAACAGCATCATTGTGGGACAAGGAGCTCAGCTCAAGCTAGGAACTGCCAGAGGTCCTGGGTATGAGGCCAGACCTGGCCTGGGTGCTTGCAGCCCAGAAGCTGCCGGTTAGACAGCGAGATGGGCTGTTGCTGCTGGGTTCCTGCCTGAGAGGAAGGGGGCTGAGCCCACCAGGGCCAAAGACTTTTGTATTCAGACTGAGCCTATAGCACTCCATTGCCCTGAAAGGAGGTGAATGTGTTAAAGTGGCATGGCCAGAAGGCCCAGCCACCGTGATGGTGGGAGTAGACTGAAGATCATTGTGGGGAAACTGAGGCAAAGTTCTGGGACACTGAGTTTTGCCAGAAGGGGAATGTTCAAATATAGGAATCTATTGATCTGAGAAGCAGGTTAATTTCCACAAGCACATAAAGGTAGAGTATAGAATGCTGCATAGTGGGGTGATTATGCTGAATGTTGGGTAACCTTTTACTGACTAGACTTTAAAATGTCTGTCTGTTCTGGGGAGAGATTCCCTGATCAATAGCATTGCTGTTGCTGAACAAAAGAGACTTCCTAATGAAAAGGGGAAATTGGAACCTTCTGAAATATCGCCATTCTGCAGCGTGCTTATGGGACGGAGCAGAAATCCCAGCGAAAGGTATGCGAGAGAACACAGTACCAGTCAGAGGTATAACACAAAGGGTCTGCTTCAGTCCACCTTGATCATCACAAATGTTGTTTCTTCCTCCTCTGTACATGCTTCTAGGCAAGCAGCAATCCACGCAGGACCACTTTGTCTTGTCTCAAGTCATTGTGGCTGGCGGCTGTAGTTCCTCTCTTCTCTGCAATTTAAGTCGGAGCATATTGTCTCGTAAAAGTGTGATCTTGTTGCTTAATGCAGGGCTTTTATGTGTGTGGTGTTGCCCCTTGCCAATCACGGCTCCTGATTTGTGCAGTTTGTACCACAAAGAGGCAGCCTGGGATGAACAGAAGTAATGTCTCATTCTCTCTCCACTCCTCTCAAATAGACTAGAGCATGAAAATAGTGTTCTTACTGATAGATGCGCTGACACTTCACGCTCCATGCAGAGCATACTCCACTTGATAGAATAATGGGCAAACGTGTCTGGCTGCAGCTTTACTTTCTGACCTTTTCAGCGCACTCCTAAAATACCCAAGCAAAAAACCCTGAAATCATATAAAGGGACTGAGATGGGGCTGTGCGCCAAACTTTCCAGAGCCACTAGACAGACAAGGGGAAATCTTGTGAAGTGGCAGTCACAGCTCCTTAGTGCTCATGACACGAGATGCCAGCCTGAACTTAACTCTTCGCTGCACTGACTCTCAGGCGCATGCCACTTCCGACTGGATAGGAAATCGGACAGTTCAGTTTCCATTTCAGTGCCGCCAATCAGGGGAGGAAACCTGGCCTCCCAGGCCTGGTGCAAGGATGTTTCGTGCCCCTTCCATCTTGTGCACCCCCGCACCCCTGCCCTGAGGTGCCCCCTGCCCGCAGCAGCTCCCCCCTCCACCCTGAGGCACCCCTCCAACTCATCCCTGCTCTGAGCATGAGCACCCCGAACACGTCGTGGCTGCTTCACTTCTCCCACCTCCCAGGCTTGCGGTGCCAATCAGCTTAGGTCCTGCAAGCCTGGAAGCCGGGAGAAGTGAAGCAGCCACGGCGTGCTCGGGGAGGAGGTGGGCCAGGGGTGAGCTGGGGTGAGGAGTTCTCCTGCGTGCCACCCCCCACCCCTTACTTGCTGCAGGCAGCCCTCCCTGCACTCCCCTGCCCCAGCTCCCTCCGCCTAAATGCCGGTGACCTGGGCGACCGAAGATCCGGCCACCGCTGTCGCTGCCAAAGAAAATGGCGCCCCCCAAATCCCAGCGCCCTAGGCAACTGGTCGCCTAAATGGTTGCACTGGCCCTGTGGCCTCCTGCCCAATGGATTAAAACTGGCTGATGGATAGTCAATAAAAGGCCATAATGAATGGTAAAGCTGGGAGATGTGATACAGTGAGGAGCTTTGTAATTCCAGGTGCAGGAGGGAACAAAGAGCCTGGGAGTGAAATGATAAAGAAAATAAACCCTAGGCCCTGGAGCCAGGTCTTGATTAAGCTAATAATTACATCAAGGCCATAGGCCTCAATCATACTAACATATAGTATACTAACATATAGAAAATAAGAAAATAATCATTACTAACACGCCTGAGGCTAACTCTCTCTGATTTTATTATACACAAACTATGAATAATGCTGCTAAAAAGAGGAAGTAACCAGCCCACCACTGCCGGAATGTACTAACAGCTTCTGGTTCATTATAGTTCATTAAGGTGCTTGTGCAAACATAAAATATAACTCATAATCATTTGACTAAAGGTACACCAATATGTATTTTTGGGTACGAGTTCCTCAAAAAGCTCAAGCAACGTATAATAGCTTAACCGCAAGTAGGGGAAAACCAGGTGTCAAGGTCCTGACCATTACGAAACCTCTGTATGGGAAAGTAGGAAAGAACAGGCTTACAGTTTTAGCTCATTAGCTCACAAATGATTTATTAATAGCAATTGTTTTTAGCAGATGTTTAGAAGATGTCATGTATTAGCCAAATAAGGTAATATCGGATGTATAAGCTCATATGATAATTTGTGGTTTTAAGCTTTATAAGCACAGGTATCACTGCTGTAAGGCAGAGCGACTTACCCCTTGCTAGGGGACTTGTCGTCTCTCCGTGCGTACGCATGTATTCTCTGATTAATCAATAAAGGAGCCTCAGGCTGTCTGATCAACTCAACACGGTGGTGGTCCTTTTCCACGACAGAAATATGCAGTTGATACTAAGTGGGAAGGAGCTTTAAACAATGTACAGATAAGGACGAGTAAACTTTTCCAGAGTGTTGCTGAAAGATATTTGCTGGGTGTGAGTGGGCAGCCAGCAGAGTGATCTGAAGTTTCTAATACGCTGTGGCAGGAAGAATGGCTTGTGTATTTTTGAGTTTCGGATACACAGGTATCACAGCATGCGGGAAGGCAGTAACCAGCCTTCTGTAAGCTTCTGCTATCTTTGGTATATTTTCTTACCCTCCAGATATTGGCAAATTTGAGAGAGTTCAGAGAACAATGGGGATGTTAAAGGGACTGGAAAAATGAATTTACAAGTCACGATGAAGAGCTGAATAAGTATAGTGGATAGGCTAAATGACAGGAAACATGATACCAATCTATAATATTCTGAGTGTGAACAGCAAGAGGGAGATGAATATAAGTAGGAGGAAGAAGTTAAAATTCAGAAAGGGGAAATGCTGATCAGATATCAAGGCATTTTACTTGACATATAGAGATCAATTAACCTGTGGAATAATCTCTGAAGGGAATTGATAGGAGCTGTAGTACTGGTCTTATTTAAAACTAGACAGGATACACTGGTAAATTCACAGCAGGGAGCCAGCTGTCCTGGCAGGGAGATGGAGCAGCAGACCTGTTTCATTTCTAGATTCCTTACCGAGAATTAGAAGTCTAGGCTGTGTTTCAGACCCCAATAGAATAACAGCTAATTTAATGACCCTCTTCTGCAGAAGTAAACATATTATGACAGATGGCAAGTCTGTAGGATTGACTTTTTGATATACTGAGGCATGGCATGAGAAATCAATGGTTCAATCCTGCAAATATTAATTAATGAAAATACAAAGCACTATGTGGAATTCTCAAGCTGTGGGCTTGTCTCTTTTGCGCACATTTATTTTCTGTTCTCATAGTTCAGTCTTCAGAGAGCAAACATAAACATGCTCAACTATACCTTTTAGATGCTAGAAGGATAACTCCTGGTTCCTCTCAACTGGTCTTCAGCTAGTTTGTACCGTTAAGCATTTCACATGCCGTAACATTCACAATATTCACTACAGACGTTTTTTGGTCTTTATTTCAAGTGCTCTAGAAAGAGGCTTTACTGACAGCACTGTAGGCCCCTATCTATCCACAAAACACATTGTGATGCTCTGTACCTCAGGGGAACACCCTACAGCCCCGCATCATCTTTATAAAATGATTGTGTGGTATCCAGTGCACAGTTTGTTAGGTCGGGTGTCTTCGGAAGGCTCATGATGCACAGCATGGTTGTTATAATGATGTTATAGTAATTGTTACAGTATTGTTATAGGTAATAATTTCATCTATATAGTTATGAGTCTGAAAATGTGTCCTCGTGGCTTAAAATAAGCCCAGACAAAAACTCTCCAAGAGCAGAGAGGCAGTTCACACCTTATCAGGGCAGGTATGGGACAAACCCAGACCAGCCTCAAAGGAGCAAGAGACGCTGGCCTAGGCACCAACAATAGAATCTGTTGGACTTTGAGGGAGTCACCCCCCTTCCTTTGGTCAGTTTGGAACTGCGATGAGGTAATGCTCATCTGACTCCTAAGGGCGGGAGGGGGCAAAGCCAGGACAGGGGCTGCTAACAGGGAGTTTCGCAAGGGAGTTCTCCAGGTGAAGGAGGAGCACATGCAGCATCTGTGGGGTAAGTGACTGTCTGCAGTGTGTGTGTTTGTGTTTGGGGGTTACTTGCTGTGTGCTGAGCTTGTGTTTGTCAGTCTGGTTGGTTGGTTGTTTGAAGGACTGTGTGCTGTGGCTGGCAGTTGGAGGCCATGAGCTTCAAAGGAAGGTTTGAAAGCTCGAAGCCTTTGGTAATTGGCTGAGCCTTAATCAGTGGGCCGGCATTCACTCAGGTCAGGGCTTTATAAAGTCATGCACACGCCTTGCGAACAGGGGCTGCTAACAGGAAGTTTTGCAAGGGAGTTTGGAAGGGGACTGGGAAGGGAGCAGGGGTCCCATGTCGGTCCTACCTGTTCCTCTGTAGTCCCTTTAAAACCTATAATCCAAACCATATTCCAAAACCCCTTTCATTAACTAGGAGACAATGCAGGCAGAAGCCCAGCAGCAGAGTGGGGGCTATCCAGTTTATTGCGCTGAGTGTAGCATGTATGATTACCTGCCCTGTGGGCGGGTGGCGTATGTGTGCTGTCGGTGCAAGGAGCTCCTGGCCCTTGGAGACCAAGTACGGACTTTGGAGGCCAGGGTGGCGGAACCGGAAGATCTAAGAGAGGCAGAGAGGCATGTTGATGAGGCTTTCTGGGTCACTGTAGAATTGTCCCACCTCCGCTCAGACAGCCCCTGTGCTGTTGAGGAGGAAGAAAGGCCCAGGGAAGCAGAGCAGTCAATGGGAGCAGAGGGAAACCTTCCCATAGTTGGGACCCTCCTTCCAGATGGTGCTGGGGTTGCCTCTTGCACTGAGGTTACCTCTCTGGGGGAGGGAAGTCCAGTTTCTAGGAAAAGGCAGGTGTTAGTAATGGGAGATTCGATCATCAGAAACGTAGATAGCTGGATTTGTGATGACCGGGAGAACCGTATGGTGACTTGCATGCCTGGTGCGAAGGTTGTGGATCTCTCGAGGCATCTAGACAGACTTATGTGTAGTGCTGAGGAGGAGCCGGTGGTCGTGGTACATGTAGGTACCAATGACATGGGGAAGGGTAGGAGAGATGTCCTGGAAGCCAAATTTAGGCTGCTAGGGAAGAGACTGAAATCCAGGACCTCTATGGTGGCATTCTCAGAAATGCTCCCAGTTCCACGCGAAGGGCCAAGTAGGCAGGCAGAGCTTCAGAATCTCAATGCGTGGATGAGACGATGGTGTAGAGAGGAGGGGTTTACGTTCATTAGGAACTGGGGAAACTTCTGGGATAGGGGGAGCCTATACAGTAGAGATGGGCTCCATCTAAACCAAAGTGGAACCAGACTGCTGGCACGAAACATTGAAAAGGTTGTAGAGCAGTTTTTAAACTAGGAGATGGGGGAAAGCCGATTGCTGCAGAGGAGCACGTGGATCGGACACAGACTTCTCTCAGGGGAGAGTCTGATAATAGGGAATCTCCAGGTTATAGTCAGGAGCAGAGGACGGAAGAGGATAATGTAAGGGCCGGATCAGATGATAAACAGTCACATAAAAAAGAATCTGGCACATCAGAAGAGGGCAGACAAATAAACAGGGACAAGTTTTTAAAGTGCTTGTACACAAATGCTAGAAGTCTAAATAATAAGATGGGTGAACTAGAGTGCTTCGTGATAAAGGAGGATATTGATATAATAGGCATCACAAAAACCTGGTGGACTGAGAGCAATCAATGGGACACAATCATTCCTGGGTACAAAATATATCGGAAGGACAGAACAAGTCGTGCAGGGGGAGGACTGGCACTATATGTGAAAGAAAATGTAGATTCAAATGAAATAAAAATCTTAAGCAAATCCACATATTCCATAGAATCGCTATAATAATGGGGGATTTCAATTATCCCCATATTGACTGGGAACATATACTTCAGGACGAAATGCAGAGATAAAATCTCTCGAAACTTTAAATGACTGCTTCATGGAGCAGCTGGTAAGGGAACCCACAAGGGGAGAGGCAACTCTAGATTTAATCCTGAGTGGAGCGCAGGAACTGGTCCAAGAGGTAACTATAGCAGGACTGCTTGGAAATAGTGACCATAATACAATAGCATTCAACATCGCTGTGGTGGGAAGAACACCTCAACAGCCCAACACTGTGACATTTAATTTCAAAAGGAGGAACTATACAAAAATGAGGGGGTTAGTTAAACAAAAGTTAAAAGGTAGAGTGACTAAAGTGAAATCCCTGCAAGTTGCATGGCCCCTTTTTAAAGACACCATAATAGAGGCCCAACTTCAATGTATACCCCAAATTAAGAAACACAGTAAAAGAACTAAAAAAGAGCCACCGTGGCTTAACAACCATGTAAAAGAAGCAGTGAGAGATAAAAAGACTTCCTTTAAAAAGTGGAAGTCAAATCCTAGTGAGGCAAATAGAAAAGAGCACAAACACTGCCAGCTTAAGTGCAAGAGTGTAATAAGAAAAGCCAAAGAGGAGTTTGAAGAACGGCTAGCCAAAAACTCCAAAGGTGATAACAAAATGTTAGGAAGCCTGATAAACAACCAGTGGGGCCCCTTGATGATCAAAATACAAAAGGAGCGCTAAAAGACGATAATGTCATTGCGGAGAAACTAAATGGATTCTTTGCTTCAGCCTTCACGGCTGAGTATGTTAGGAAGATTGCCAAACCTGATCTGGCTTTTGTAGGTGTCAGATCTGAGGAACTGTCACAGATTGAAGTGTCACTAGAGGGGGTTTTGGAATTAATTGATAAACTCAACATTAACAAGTCACCGGGACCCGATGGCATTCACCCAAGAGTTCTGAAAGAACTCAAATGTGAAGTTGCGGAATTATTAACTAAGGTTTGTAACCTGTCCTTTAAATCAGCTTCGTTACCCAATGACTAGAAGTTAGCTAATGTAACGCCAATATATAAAAAGGGCTCTAGAGGTGATCCCGGCAATTACAGACTGGTAAGTCTAATGTTGGTACCGGGCAAATTAGTTGAAACAATAGTTAAGAATAAAATTGTCAGACACATAGAAAAACATAAACTTTTGAGCAATAGTCAACATGGTTTCTGTAAAGAGAAATCGTGTCTTACTAATCTATTAGAGTTCTTTGAAGGGGTCAACAAACGTGGACAAGGGGGATTCAGTGGACATAATGTACTTAGATTTCCAGAAAGCCTTTGACAAGGTTCCTCACCAAAGGCTCTTACGTAAATTAAGCTGTCATGGGATAAAAGGGAAGGCCCTTTCGTGGATTGAGAACTGGTTAAAAGACAGGGAACAAAGGGTAGGAATTAATGGTAAATTCTCAGAATGGAGAGGGGTAACTAGTGGTGTTCCCCAAGGGTCAGTCCTATGACCAATCCTATTCAATTTATTCATAAATGATCTGGAGAAAGAGGTAAACAGTGAGGTGGCCAAGTTTGCAGATGATACTAAACTACTCAAGACAGTTAAGACCAAAGCAGATTGTGAAGAACTTCAAAAAGATCTCACAAAACTGATTGGGCAACAAAATGGCAAATGAAATTTCATGTGGATAAATGTAAAGTAATGCATATTGGAAAAAAATAACCCCAATTATACATACAATATGATGGTGGCTATTTTAGCTACAACGAGTCAGGAGAAAGATCTTGGTGTCATCTTGGATAGTTCTGTGAAGATGTCCACGCAGTGTGCAGAGACGGACAAAAAAACAGAATTAAAAAGGGGATAGAGAATAAGACTGAGAATATTTTATTGCCCTTATAAATCCATGGTACACCCACATCTCAAATACTGTGTACAGATGTGGTCTCCTTACCTCAAAAAAGATATTCTAGCACTAGAAAAGGTTCAGAAAAGGGCAACTAAAATGATTAGGGGTTTGGAGAGAGTCCCATATAAGGAAAGATTAAAGAGGTTAGGCCTCTTCAGCTTGGAAAAGAGGAGACTAAGGGGGGATATGATGGAGGTCTATACAATCATGAGTAATGTGGAGAAAGTGGATAAGGAAAAGTTGTTTACTTATTCCCATGATACAAGAACTAGAGGTCACCAAATGAAATTAATAGGTAGCAGGTTGAAAACAAATAAAACAAAGTTCTTCTTCACACAGCACCCAGTCAACTTGTGGAACTCTTTACCTGAGGAGGTTGTGAAGGCTGGGACTATAACAGTGTTTAAAAGGGACCTGGATAAATTCATGGTGGCTAAGTCCATAAATGGCTATTAGCCAGGAAGGGTAAAGAATGGTGTCCCTAGCCTTTGTTCATCAGAGGATTGAGATGGATGGCAGGAGAGAGCTCACTTGATCATTGTCTGTTAGATTCACTCCCTCTGGGGCACTTGGCATTGGCCACTGTCGGCAGACAGATACTGGGCTAGATGGACTTTTGGTCTGACCCGGTATGGCCGTTCTTATGTTGGGGAAGAAAGGACATGATAAAAGGGAGAGACATTTGCTATGTTCTCTCTCCACCTCCATCTACAGTCACCACCATTAAGTGACTGAAGCACTAATCAAACGGGAGAGTCTGACTGCAGAGTAACCAGCCAGCCCGTGATGAGAAGCATCTAAGTTTGCAACGGCATTGAAAGTGTTAAGATTAGCTTAAAATTTGTTTTGCTTTTATTTCATTTGACCAAATCTGACTTGTTATCCTTTGACTTAAAATCTATCTTTGTAGTTAATAAATCTGTTTGTTTATTCTACTTGAAACAGTGCGTTTGGTTTGAAGTGTTTCAGAGACTCCCCTTGGGATTACAAGCCTGGTGCACATCAATTTCTTTGCTAAATTGATGAACTTATGTAAGCGTGCAGCATCCAGCAGGCATAAGGTTCCTAGGATTGTGTCTGGCACCGGAGATATTGGCTATTGTCATTCGGTTGCACAATCCAAGGAGCAGCTTACATGCCATTTGCGTGAGCAGCCCTGGGGTGAGGGTTCTCACAGCAGAGCAGGGTCAGGCTGGCTCCCAAAGTTAAGGATTGGAGAGGCCTAGCAGATCACCAGTCCAGATAACACCTGAGTGGGGGAGGGATAGCTCAGGGATTGGCCTGCTAAACCCAAGATTGTGAGTTCAATCCTGGAGAGGGCCACTTAGGGATCTGGGGCAAAAAATTAGTACTTGGTCCTGCTAGTGAAGGCAGGGGGCTGGACTCAATGACCTTTCAAGGTCTCTTCCAGTTCTAGGAGATAGGTATATCTCCTATTATTATTTTATTAACATCACACACACACACAGGATTGACAGGAAGTACAACTTTCTTCACTCTACCCTGCTAATTTCCAAAACTCTCACTGGAGTGATTGCCTCTAGGGGAGGGAGCAGAGATCAGTCTTCCTGTATGTTCAGGTCTGCAGAGATTATAACAAAGGGGCTGACTATGATTTTTTTTTTTAAATCATCCCAAATCAGGATGAAAAGTGCAACACCATTATTTTCCTGGGACAGGATTTTCAGAACAATTCTATTTACACAAAGAATAAAACTATACTTTGGTTTGCCAGCTGCATGGCTGCCCAGGGAAGCAGGCAGCTAGGCAGACCAAGAGCCAGCTGTCTGGGGAGCAGGATAGGCAGGCTGCTAGGGAACCCAGGGCATGGGCCAGCCAGTGAACCTGGCAGAAGGGCAGATCGATAGCCTGGGAACTTTGTGAACCATAAAGCCTGAGAAACCCAGTTCTGTGGAAGCCCACCAGGAGCCTGGAATCCATAGTAGTCCAGGAAGTTCTGGCTTATGATGAGATGAGCAGGTGAGGTGGCAGGAAACCTGCCTAATTTCTATCCAAAGGTTTGGCAGAATCAGCACAGTACAGAGAAGAGCCACAAGCATGACAATAGGGTAGGAAAATCTGCCTGTTAGCGATAAACTCAAGGGGCTCACTCCATTTAGTTTAACAAAGACAGTGTTCAGGGGTGACTTAATCAGTCTGTAAGTGCCTGTATGGGGAACAGAAATTCGATAATAGCAGACTCCTTAGTCAGCAGAGAAAAGTCTAACATGATCTAATGGCTCGAAGTTGAAGCTAGATAAATTCAGGCTGCAAACCAGGTATGCATGTTTAACAGTGAGAGTAACTACAATGGGCTGAGGTGGGTTCTCCATCACTGGCCATTTTTAAATCAACGTTAGACATTTTCCTAAAAAAATATGCTCGGAGTTATTTTGAGGCAGTTCTCTGGTCTGTGTTATAGAGGAGGTCAGTTAGATGATTAGTGGCCCTTTATAGGCTTGTCTACACCGTGGGATAGTGCACCCCAAGAGGCTGATTTCTAAACACACTAATGTACTGCACATTAATTGGTCTATGTTGACCCTGCTGGTGCTCTTTAATGTAGTACTGTTTAAACAGCACCATGGTAAAGCACACCAGTAGGGTCTACATGGACCAATTAGTGTGCAACAGGTTAGCGTTTGTCATAAACAGATAGCTAAGGGTTAATGTCCCTTTCACCTGTAAAGGGTTAACAAACAGGGACCCAAACACCTGACCAGAGGACCAATCAGAAAACAAGATACTTTCAAATCTGGGTGGAGGGAAGCCTTTGTTTGTGGGTTTTGGGTTTGTGGGTTGTTCTCTCTGGGTCCTGGACGGGACTAGAGGTGCAACCAGGTTTCTGCCAATCTCCCTGCTACAGTCTCTTATCTATTCAGAACAGTGAGTAAGAAAAAAAGGTGGTTATACTCTTTTAACCTGTTTTCTTATTTGCAGATGTGTACTTGCTGGAAGTAGCTTAAATTGTGTTTCTGCTGGAGAAAGCTGCTTTCTATTGTCTATAAGCTATAAAAACCCTGTATATTTACCAGCTTGATTAGAGTCAATTTTTTTGTTTTTTCTTCTTTTATTAAAGTTTTCCTCTTTTTTACAATCTAATTGATTTTTTGGTTCTTTTGTAAAACTCCAGGGAAGGGAGTCTGCACTCACCAGGGAATTGGTGGGAGAAGGGAAAGGGAGGAGGAAAGAAAAACCTGCTCTCTGCGTTTATCTCTCTATCTCTCTCCGGGGAAGAAGGGAGGGGGAAGGGGTGATTCAAGGAGTTGAATCACGGTGGTCTCCTAGTGTACCCAGGGCGGGAAAGAGCTGGGAGGAAGAAAGGAGGGGGGAAGGTAAATGGTTTATTCCCCTTTGTTGTGAGACTCAGAGAATCTGGGTCTTGGGGGTCCCCAGGGAAGGGTTTGGGGAGACCAGAATCTATCAGGCGCTCTACCTAAGTCCTGATTGGTGGCAGCCTATCAGATCTAAGCTGGTAATTAAGCTTAGGAAAATTCATGCTAGTACCCATATTTTGGACACTAAGGTTCAGATTTGGGAATTATACTATAACAACCCCAAGAGGCTGATTTCTAAACACACTAATGTACTGCACATTAATTGGTCTGTTTACACCCTGCTGGTGCTCTTTAATGTAGTACTGTTTAAACAGCACCATGTTAAAGCATACAAGTAGGGTCAACATGGACCAATTAGTGTGCAACAGATTAGCGTTAGTTAGAAATCACAGCTCTATAGAGCACATTAGCCCACCATGTAGACAAGTCCTATGAACCTACAAAACATGCTGTGGAATATGTCAATTTCATCGAATCAGCATTTTCTGGTGGAACAGTTTTTCCTGCCTTACTTAGGAGTAACAAAACAGGCATCAAACTTGGCCAAAATCTGATGCCTTCTTCAGCAAAATTTCCACTTAAGCCAGTGGGAGTTTTCCTGAAAGAAAGATTGCAGAATGTGGCACATGTAGAACAGATGCTATTTGCTTGGATAATAGTGCAGGGTTCATTCATGGAACTGGACTGTTTATTCTTCAAATGTTAGTTACAAAATTCTGATCTGAATTGCTTAGAAACATTGAGAACTCTTCCTTACCCACCAACCTTCACCAACACACTGAGGTCTAGCTGCTTTTTGCACATTAAAAACAGCACCAAAAAAATGTAAACTGCAGAGGATTTAACATTGCTTCAATCTATTTATAAGGAGGCATCCTACCGGTAGTTTACCTCAGTAGTTTAAAGATCAGATTTACTGTGGTCAGATATTCTCTTTTCCATCCTTTCTGTTTAGCTGCAAATTCCCCCTTTTCAGTAGTTTGTAGACAAACACACTAAAATTGAAGTTAGCAGTATGTGAGCTGAAACATCCTGATATTCTGCCAGATCTTTAATGTCATTATAATTGAAGGTTTGGGCTTCACCTTTAAAGAACAAAGCTGAATTCTTATTATCAGAAGACTTCAAATCTGTACTTTCCTCATGAGAAAGCTGACATATTTTTCATTCCCTCCTCACCACAACAGAACATTGTTCTTATTTGCAATCTGCACCCAAAGGTATAACAACAGTTAAGGCTATGCACGTTTTGAGCTCAGAGATTGGCTAGCCCATGGGAAAGCTTACTAAATTTGCAGAGTTAGCACAGCTCACAAGGTTACATATCCCTTGAATGTAATTGGAATTGCCTTTCAGGGATTCGTCTCTGCTCAGAACTGGCCTAGAATATCCAAACATTCAGCTCTTTGCTTGTGCTCGCTTCTAAATAAAGGTTTATTTTGCTTGTCATTTTTATTTACGAAGTGGACATGGGAAAAGAAATGTAACAGACTCTAAGGCCCAGTGTGTGAGGGGTCACAGCAAGGAGAGCCTGGGATCCCTGCCCATACCCTGGGTGATATGGAGTGGGGCTTGAAAAGGTAAAGGGGGAGCTGTAGCCGTGGTGGCTTTATAGCAGCAGTTCTCAAATGGTGGGTTGGGAGCCTGTTTTAATGGGGTCGCCAGGGCTGCTGTTAGACTCGCTGGGGTCCAGAGCCAAAGCTGAAGCCCCATCCCCACCCCCGCCGCCCTGAGTGGCAGGGCTCAGGTTACGGGCCCCTTGCCTGGAGCTGAAGCCTTTGGGCTTCGGCTTTAGCCCCACCTGCACCCCCAAGGCCGTGGGGCTTGGACAGGCTCAGGCTTCGGTCCCCCTCTGGGGTCATGTAGTATTTTTGTTATCAGAAGGGGGTTGTGGTGCAGTGAACTTTGAACTCCACTTTCCAGGGAGCACTATATCTGCACAGATTCACAGATTTTAGAGGCCAGAAAGGACCATTGTGATAATCTAATCTGACCTCCTGGATAACACAGGCCACAGGCTCCCCCGAATCATTTCCTCTTTCCAGTCCAGGGCTTTGGCTTGAACTAGAACAGATCTTTTAGAAAAAAAAAACCAGTCTTGATTTAAATATGGCTAGTGATGGAGTATCACTATAACCATTGGCAACTTGGTCTAATGATTAATTACCCTACTGTTAAACATAAATTCTTGTTTCTAGTCTGAATTAGTCTAGCTTCATCTTCCAGCCAGTGAATCTTGTTATATGTTTGTCTGCTGGATTGAAGAGAACTCCATTTTCAAATTTCTGTTCCCCGTGTAGGTACTTATGGACTGTGATCAACTCATTCCTTAACCTTCTCTTTGTTAAACTGAATAGCCCTAAGGAGCTTATATCACTGGCAGGCATGTTTTCTAATCCTTTACTCCTTCTCATGGCTCTTCGCTGAACCCTCTCCAGTTTATCAACACCCTTCTTGAATTGTGGACACCAGAACTGGACACAGGATTTCAGCAGTGTTACAACAATGGCTCAGTATGGAAGTAATATAATCTCCCTACTCCTGTACAATATTCCATTGTTCATACATCCAAATGTTCCATTAGCCCTTTGGCCACAGCGTCACGCTGGGAGATCCTGCTTAACTGATTATCCACCATGATGCCAAGTCCTTCTCAGAGTCAGTGCTTTCCAGGATAGAGTCCCAGCCTGCATTCTTTATTGCTCAGTGTATTACCTTACGTTTGGCTGTACTGAAACACCAAGTGATCCACCCCACTGTGTCAGTGATCTGTCTTCCTTATTATTTACAGCTTTGTCATCTGCAAACTTTAGCACAAATGACTGCGGGACCCCACGTGCTTGGTGAGGATGCCCTGTTTATAATTACATTTTGATAACTGTCACAGTTTTTAATCTATTTAATATGTGATATTTATTTCATATCATTCTAGTTTTTTAATCAAAATGTTGTGCAGTACTAATTTTCCATAAACACATATTGCTTGGCATTCATTATATTACCCTCTTTTAATGCCTAATAATAGGGTCCTATATCAGCCATTCCATTATTTGGTTGTGATTGATGTCAGGCTCTGAGGACTATCAGTACCTGGGTTATGCCTTTTACATACTTTAAAATATTGACACATTATCCTTCTTCCATTTCTCTGGAATTTCCCCTGTGTTCCAGTACTTATTGAAAATCATTAGCGGTCCAGAGAGCTCCTTGGCCAACTCTTTTAAAAGTCTTGGATTCAAGTTATCCAAGCTTGCTGATCGATTTTAAATAATGTATAGCTTTAGTGGCTGCTGTTTAACATTCTCCATAGGTACTATTTAAATGGAATATATTTGCTCATCATCACTATGAAATAAATACATCTTCTGGATTTTCTTCAAAATACAGAGCAAAAATATTTGTGGAATACTTCTGCCTTCTCTGCATCATTATTACTAATTCTATCATTTTCATGTTGTAACCAACCAGTACCATTGTTAGGGTTCCTTTTGTTCCTAATAAGCTTAAACTGCTTCTTGTCCTTTGAATATACATTTATCCTTATATTCTTTTTATTCCCTTATCAATTTTCTACAATTCCCAGCTTCTAATTTTCATTCTAATTTACAACAGTCCTACAAGGAAAGATTGAAAAAATGGGTTTGTTTAGTGTGGAGAAGAGAAGACTGAGGTGGGCATGATCACAGCTTTCAAATACATAAAAGATTGTTATAAAGTGAAGGATGATAAACTGTTCTCCTTGTCCACTGCAGACAGGACAAAAAATAATGGGCTTAAATTGCAGCAAGAGAGATTTAGGTAAGACATTAGGAAAAACTTCCTAACTGTCAAGGTAGTTAAGCACTGGAACAAATTACCTAGGGAGGTAGAGGTTTTTAAGAACAGGTTAGACATACACCTATCAGGGATGGTCTAGATAATACTTAGATCATGCAGTCCAGTTCCTTGCACTGAGGCAGGACTATCAAAATCCCTTCCAGTCCTACATTTTTATGATTCTATGATTCATTGCTATCGGTTTCCCCTCTTTTTCCTTTGTTATATACTGGGTTTACTTTATCTCATTTTCATAGCTGCTTTCACTTTCCCTCTAAACCAGCGTGTTTTGTAACCGCTTTATCGGTTGTGATATTGTCTCCTTTTGGGCGTCTAGTAAAATATTCTTAAACACTTCCCAGTTCACATTTTTCTATTTAAATTCTTTCTCCCAGCTAGTCTAGCTAATAATTGTTTTTATATTTGTGAAACTGGCCCTTTTCAGTACCACATATATATTATTGGTTTGGACTTTATTCTATCTGTGCAGATGCAATAAAGCCATAATTATTTTCATCTAAGCTACCACTGAAGTTTAGTACTGTGAACAAATCCTCTTTATTTGTCAAGAGGAGGTTTAATATAGAATTCCTCCATGTTGGATGCAGCATTTATTTTTGGTTAGGAAATTATCTCTATTTTTAAAATTCCAAGTACTTGTAGCATGACACCTCCAGCATGTGTCGCAGATTGAAGTTCTGCATGATAGTGCAGCTTTTTCTCATACACATTGTAGATAGGTGCTTAAAAAGCCAGTTGGCCTGGTGTGCTGTGCTGGTTTGTAGCAGATGCCTATTGCAGTGGTCCATGATTCATGCTCCTGGGTGCTTTGGTAATAACTGTAAAGCCCGTATCTCGTAGTGGGTTGGTTAGGGCATTGATCCATAAGCATTCACGATCATTTTCTTTTTAGTGGTCAGGGACTTGGGAACAGGTAATGCCCTTTTTAACAGAGTGCCACTCCCCCACCCACTCTGCCTGCTTGGTTCTTATTAAAATAGGTTATAACCAAGAATTGTACCATCAGAATCTCAATTAGGTGAAATGTATGCTCATGAAGAGCAATTCCAATCCCTCTTGTTTATTCCCCAGGCTCCTAGCCTGTGTCAAGAGTTGGTAGATAAGGTACCAGTAGTATCGTTCCTGGGGTTTGTAGGGACAGTAAAACCTGTCCTTGTGCAATAGCTTCCTCTAGCAGCTCTTTGCATTGGCTCCTAAGAGTGGCTACCTGCAGGGACGGGCATTTTCTCTCCCCTCCCAGCTTGCTGAAGTCTGGAAAGGCCTCTGGTGGTGGTTACCAAGAATTCTGTGGCACTTTGCTCTTGATTTTTAATCTTTGAGTTCATAAATCCAGCTTAAGGAAAGGGACTTGCACTCAACTACAGTTTTGAGGCTTTTTTTACCTCCCCAGGCTGGTGTGTCTGCCCATTAGCTTATTGTGTGTATGAAGGGGGAGAACTTTTACTAGCAAATACGCGCATCCTCATAGCGCCTCCCCCCCCCAAGTGTGTGTGTGTGTGTCTATGTGACTGTGTGTGGTGCCCACATTTTCCAAAGTTGGGAGACTAAAGTTAAGCACCTAAGGACGTATTGGTTTACCCGAATAAGTGACCTGGGTTTTCAGAGGGGCTCAGCAGGACATGGCAGTTGGACCTCTAAACAATTAGCCCACTCATTTAGATGCTGAAGAATGGAGTTTTGTGCATAAAATTAGGCATTCAGGTCATCCAAACCTGTTCTGAGCAATATCCTCCAAGTGCCTCTATCCAAAATTCAGGGTAAGACTGCAAACCAATTTGAGAAGCACAGCTAGTGTGTGACGATAGTTATTGACAAGGAAAATCTGCACTAATTTCTACTTGCTTTTATGGGCAAAAAAAGAGTGAGAGAGAGAACGAGAATTTCACAGAGGGAGAGGTGCAGACTCCAGCTGAACTGATTTAATCAGGCTGATCAAAGAAAGTCCTGTCGGAAAAAAAACAGCTTTAGTTCTAACCTACCTTTAAGATTGTGTTTTGTTGTTGTATTTTGTCTTTCTGAGCCATCTATGTTTTCTCAAGGAGGAATAATTTTCATGCTTTGTTGTCAAATTTTTCTGACACCATAATGTCCCAGAATACTCTGTCAGAGAATACAAAATAGAGAAATGACAGTTAGTAAGAAAACCCGGTGCTATCCATGTTAAATTGATTTGTATGATAAATGACAAAGCAGAGGCCTCTTAAATGATACAAGAAGCCAAACGGCTTCAAACTAACCCTTTCTTAAACATAGTTGACATAAGTGTGCTACATGTACAGCACACACGGTATAAATATGCAGTGGAGCAGAGACTCAATTCAAAACATCATTTGAATTACCAAAGACACTTTTAGCGCTGCTTTGCTTTTGCAACATACTGTGGCCTACGGCTGACTGTATTTAAAATATGAGTAATTGCTCTCCAGAGTTTATTGAAGATGCCAGTTTCCTCTCCTTGGGTTTCTTTTACTCTGGGTGATCAGTGATTGTTTTTGAAAAAGCAAAGAATGAAACAAATAGCACTGCATAATGAAGCATGTCATAACAGTTAGCTGTGAGGGTCTCGTAGAAACTGGAGTAACACACAGTAGTTTCCTGTCTCTGGGGCACAAAATACTTGTGTGACAATATAACTTGCACGGCTTTTAAATGCAGGTTTTCTTTCCTCTCGTTAGTACATTACTGCACATTTAAGAGCAAAAGTAGATGCAAATTTGTATAGTTATCTCGTACTACTGATGGACATGCTTAAATTGGAGAGGGGATTCACAGCATATCTAATGTCTTCAGACTAAGTCTTCATCAATGGGATGACCCTGAAGTGCCTGTGTTTTTATTGAATTGCAGTTCTAACCTACTCTGCATTTTGTGAAATATATTCATCTGCTTTCCCTCTTATCTGAATATTGTTTTTATTATGCAAAATCAAAGCAGGAAAAGACTTCCATCTTCCACAATTCAGACAAAATTACACAGACCCAGGTCTGAACCTCATCCTTCTCTTCTGATTTTCAGCTAGGGTGACCAGACAGCAAGTGTGAAAAACAGGGTGGGGGGTAATAGGTGCCTATATCAGACAAAGCCCCAAATATCAGGATTGTCCCTATAAAATCAGGACATCTGGTCACCGTATTTTCAGCACTTCTGAATGGCATCTGATGTCAAGATGTACAGCACATGTCCACCAAAAGTGACAGAAGTCAGCTGGGCTTTTGCAGAAGACAGACAGGACATTTAATTAGAGATCATCTTACACAGGTGGGTGATGGCAGGATCTATCTGAAGTTTCAAGTTTTTCAGCGTTTGTACCTATTTTTAATCTATCTCCTTGTATGTATATTTTCACTAGTGACTCATGCTCAGAGTTTACTTCTACATCTCTAGAAAAACTTGTCCTTAATGTTGCCCTGTGGACTGAAACCATAGAGTATCATTACCCTTCAATTAGACACCCACTGCTGGCTCATGCCCGCTGACTCTGCCTTGCAGGGCTCAGTTTGCAGAGCTGTGTTTTGTGGTGTCGATGTTCTGGCTTGGGCTGTAGCCTTAGCTCTGGGACCCTTCACCTGCAGAGTCCTGAAGCCTGGGCTCAGACATCTATGTTGCATTTAAACAGCCCATTAGCCTGACCCCGCCAGCCCGAATTTGCTGGCATGGGCCAGCCATGGATGTTTAATTACAGTGTAGATAGATGCTAAGAGAGTAAAGAGCCCCTTGTTGTCAACTGTTGGTGGAATGGGATAAACAAGGCCCAGAGCTGCTTAAGAAACTTCAGATGGGCAGGGGCTTCCTGGGGAAAGGAGCTCTGTGCCAACAGCTGTTGGAGAGTGAAGGGAATTGCCTGAATGGGCCAGACCTTGTTTGCATTTCAGTTTTATGTGGCAGTTTGAGGTATTGGGTTTGGGACATTTTGGTTAAAATGTAATTCAGTTTTGAATTTTGGAGCAATAAAATGCTATTTACCTTGTTGGTGTTGTAAGAGCAGCAGTGATCTGTATGGTCTGTATAATCTGTATGCTCAAATGGTCTGTTTCACTCCCCCCGCCATCCTTTGTCTCCCCTCACTCTCTGAATACCCGTGAAGTGGCTTCACCCCGTCCCTCCCTCCTGGAATGCTTGTGGGATGAATGGGCTGCTGGAACAGCTGGAAGATCAGAAGAGCTCCCAGGTAGATGAGGTGTCGGGGGCTCTGATTAGGCATGGCTCACACACCCAATGCATGGACACTGCTGGAGGTGGAGTGTGACCAACCAGATGCGGCCAAGCCATCTCTAGTTGCAGGCCACGAGGAGCAGGTCCTTAAAAGGGGAAGGGGCCATGTGCTCGCAGTGCACTCACAAGCTTGTACCTCCTGTGAAGGCCCTTTGCCCGGACTGAGACCTCATTCCATAGTGCCTTGGGAAGACTTACCTTCATCGCACCATCCATCGCTGTGCTGCGGGACTCTTACTTTGAAGGGTCCTGACATCTCCAGTGTGTTGCCTGCCCTGGGAGCGTGAGTGTGTGAGTGACTCTCCCCCCTTTTACTTTTGAGCTTAGCTATCAGTATAATAAACGTGCTGCTTTCTGCCAAACTCTGGTGGGTCATTAGGCCTCCCAACGCTTACTAGCTGGCCCAATTTCAGGTAACAGTTTGCAAGTACAAGGCAAGACATGAACATCAGCTCTGGGTGGGGCCTGCAGACAGACCCTGTTCGGTAAGGGGCCCTGAACAGATCCGAAGGAGCAGGAGAGATGGGAAAGAAAAAACAAAGGTTCCTGCCGTCTGCTGAGGGTATCTTTCTGGTGGTGAGAACTCTGTAAAGGGCTCTAGATACCACTGGTCCCTATCTAAAGAGCTGAGAAAGTTGCAGAAGAAAGGATGGATGGAGGTGATGGATGGCACAGAGAGTGGCAGCAGCTGTGAGGCATCAGAACAGCGGTGGCATCTGGAGCCGCGCTGAGGCAGCGTGGGCTGAAACTGCAGAGAGAGCAATAGCTATCTAAGGGGGTCTGGTGTCCGCCTCTGTACCCAACAATTAAAGCTGAGATCACTTCAGCTGGCTTAGGTGTTAGAGCTTCCAGAGCAGCCCTGACCTGCCAGTATCCTTGGACTCCTCTGATCCAGGATAGCAAATGGAATGGGGAGCTGGGGAAGGAGGTAGAGGTAGAATGCACCAGCCACTCATAGTGGCCAGGAGGACTGAAGTTGGAACTATGGTTATGGCCCCCTGAGGGGTGAGAGTCTTACCTCATAGAATTTGTTGATGTATTAACTGCTGGTTTGTCCAAATGCATTTTCTTATTCCCCCGTTTCCCGCCCCACCCTTTTTTGCTGTCATTAACACCTGTAGAAGGGTTATGTTAACATTCAACTCATGGAATGAACAAGGAGATATTCATTTTTGTTCCAGAACGTTTGGGAGAGTTTTCGTTTCAGTTGTTAAGTCTTGTTTTAAGATACTTATACTTTTGACAAACAATTGGTGAGTAAATACTACCCTTAATGGAGAAGCCCTGAACCAGAAGTTCCCTTTATCATTTGAAAATGAAGATGGCCAATCCCAGAAATACCCCTTCCTGTCACCCTCATGAGCCTCAAACTTTGTGGTCTTAGCTAAGTGGGAGCAGAGTCTGAACGAGGTTTGACTAACTTTTTTAATCCGGGTTATGTTGTAAACCATGTTAAAATGGCAAGTTTTTACTTTAGGTTGAAGAGTATCCTACTCATTTGTGCAGGCTAAGGGGCTCTGTAGGGAAGTGTGCCATCTGGGTCTTCCAGCAGTCACTGTGGAAAGAGCCAGCCTTGAGCAAACTGAGTTGAGTTGTACCTTTCTGCCTTAGGGAGCAGCCTGTTTTGTGTGTCTCTGGTTTTGGTTCTTGTGTGTTAAAGTTCTACCTTCTAAAAAAATTAAGCAGTGTTGTGCTGCAACCTTCCAGAATTAAAAAAAAACAAAACTAAAATATTCTAATTTCTCTGTGTATGCTGTGAACATAACAAAAACCAGACCCTGACAATGTTCTGAAAAGTTACAGTTACCTCTAGTTTTCCCTATCACTTTTTATAGTGGCCAAGTACACCTAGTATATTGTTAGATCATGGCTTGGGATATCGTTTGCAACTCTTTGTACATTGACTTCAAATGACCAGCATAGCATTGGGAAGCTGGCACATAATTCTCATAGAGTAGGTGACTTTTTTTTCAGATGTGATATGGAAATATATAGCGATATTTAAACTGTGGAGGAAGCTGTGTGGGTAAAAAATACTCACTGTTTCTGTGAGCTTGTCTTAGCTCCAGTGTTTGTAAGGATTCACACTTTCCAAATCATTGAAGCTCAACTCTTTTCGTTATAGACTTCACTCTTGACTTCTGGCAAAGGCAGTAATCGTGGTATGAATCTGGGGGGACATATCACTCTTAATGCAACCTGGTAAAGAGTGAAATATAATGATATTGAACTGTCAACTCCCAGCTGTCCACATGCTACCTTGGTCTTCAGTTAACCAATGGCATGAATTGCGGGGGTGGAGGGCAGGGGAGGGCAGAAGCTCCTACCCCCTGAGTTTCACACAGGAGGTGTGGGAGCTCTGAGGTGGAGCTCTTAACTGCAGAACAGCATTAGTGTGAAATGTAAGTTGTGCAGAGGAGAGGTGCCCCTGGGGCAGGGATTCAGTATTTTGTTTACAGAGGTCACGGGATTAAGATCAGAAAAGGCTGTGATTAAATGAAGGATATGGAAGTTTAGCCTGTAAAAGAGGAATTCTGCTGTGGAGGGGGGAGAGGAAGGAGGGGTTGTTTTAGAGAGAACATGTAGGGGAAGGGACTCTGAAAAAATAGCAAAGCACTGAGCCTAGCTTACATTCAGAAAAGGGAGAGTTTTGGATGCAGTATAAACTAATGGGGCCTTGCCCTAGTTGGATGTTTCCACAGTTAAATGATCTATTCCAGGCTTGGTGAACTGCAAAAAAAGTGATAGATAGTCATCTAGATTTTTCTACAATTGAAACAATTGTAGTTTTCAAGAGGTAGTAACAAAGAATATACATTAAAATCTTAAATCTAACCAGTGTTACTTAAATGACTTGACACAAGATGTGAGAACATGTTAGTATTAGAGCAAAGTGGGTCTAGTATTTAATAAATCTTCTTTCTCTGTCTCTCTCTAGGAATTAGATACAGTGTTCCTATCAGCTAATTTCTAAGTTTTCTGCAAAAAAAATAAACCCTAGAGTTTTCAGGTGCCTAAGTAGCCCTTGGAATCACAGTTAAAGTTGCCCCCTGCTACCAAAATCTGAATTGATGCCCCTGCAATTAACTGCCCATGTCAGGAGATTGGTCTAACAAACCTGTCAGTCAGACTTTATTTGTGTGAGTGGTGAATTGTCCATTTGCAGATTCAAACCGGAAAGGGATCAGCAATTTAGATGAACTGGACCAGGCAGTCTCTTTACATGTATATCTTGGGAAAATGAGCCTTGACATAAACTAAGCGATCACAGCTACTCGTTCCAAACATTGTCTGACCAGGGCTGAAAGGGTCCATGCAGTGTATAACTGATATATAATGTTTTTGGTCTCCAAGATTATTTTGTGCTACATTCCTCTTAGCACCACTTAAGACATTTGACCTGCTGTGTTAATTAGCCTCTTAGAGTTGGTAGGGCAACTCCCACTTTTTCATGTTCTCTGTGTGTATATATATCTTCTTACTGTGTTTTCCACTGCATGCATCTGATGAAGTGGGTTTTAGCCCACGAAAACTTATGCTGAAATAAATGTGTTAGTCTCTAAGGTGCCACAAGTACTCCTGTTCTTTTCGTGGATACAAACTAACACGGTTGCTACTTTGAAACCTTTTGTCACTGGAAGTTAAAATTTTTTCAACTCGGTCTTTTAATACAAATTGTATTAGAACTAATGGGTGACTTCCCAGTGTGCCAACCACAAGGAGTTCAAGATCATCAATGCTAGATTCAGTATGGGTATCCCTTTTGGACAGAAGAGCTGCTCTTAAAATGCTAATATTTAAAAATTCTATTCTAAACCTTTCTTTGCTTTCCATTCTAAAAGTCAAAGCCTATTACATGTAATTGAAGGAGCAATGCATTGTGCTATAAAATACCTACAAGACTGCAGACAGCTATGCGTATGCTATCCAAAACCTTTTAGTTTCTTAATGTTACATTAGAACAAGGAAAATAATTTACAAATTAAATAGAAATTAAATGCATAAATCAGCCTGGAGTTATCTTTTCAAACTCCCTATAAAAGAAAACAAATTAAACAATTGTAATTGTAGTTATTTTAGAGTTAAGCCTTAGGTCATTTTTTCACGCTTTCTGGGATATGAGAATTCCTTGTTAAAATAATAAGAAGAGAGAGAGAGAGAGACATTGTAATAAATGCAATGCAGTAGATTGTTTTCCACCAGAAAGAATGACCTTTAGAATTCACCAGAGGCTCGTATGCTTTATTGAGCATTTTGTTAATAATGAAAATAAAGTGTTTGTTTGGTAAGCTTTCATCTCCCTGTAGGTGCTGTCTGTCTCTGTCTCTCTCTCTCTCTCACACGTGTGAATATGGGCGCGGATCCGTATGTGACTGGATGGACTACGGTGTACAGAGAGAGGTTGCTGGCATTCTGGATTGGTGCTGTGTATGTATATTCATGCTACAGAGCTGCATTCGTAGCACTGCAACACCCTCACCTATCTAGATTCAGTGCCATTTGGATGCGCCCACAAGCTTCTCTTGATGAGGTTAGACATTCAAGGATGCAGGTTATACAAAGGATGAGCAAACCTCCCTGCCCCCATGTGCTTCATTTCCTTCCACAGAATTTCACTACCCTAACAGATCTGAGAGGACTGTAGAAAAAGGTGAAGTGAGGCCCAGTCTGAATGTGCAGAGCCCACACCCTTGCAGTACTCTAGTTTCCGGTAAGTAGCCTCTATTTCCTCTCTGCGGAGGCCTCTGTTCCCAGTATTAGGAGTCTGACAAGCATCGGCGCTGGGAATGGTCCAGGGAATGGTGCTGTACAAACACATTCAGGGCCGGCTTTAGGCCTTTTCCATCAATTCCCCCGAATTGGGCCCTGCGCCTAGGAGGCTCTGCACCCAGTGAGAATCCCTTTCCTGGCTAGAGGCGCCTTTTTAATTTTTACTCACCTGACGGCACTTCGGGTCTTCAGTGACACTTGAGTGGCAGATCCTTTGCTTGCTCTAGGTCTTCGGTGGCACTTCGGCAGCGAATCCTTCAGTGCCACTGAAGACCTGGCGTGAGTGAAGGACCCACCGCCGAAGTGCCACTGAAGACTCGGCGCACCGCCTGGTGAGTACAAGCCCCACGAGTTTTTTTACATGTGTTTTTTTTTTTTTTAAGTCATCCCTGACAGGGCCCCGTCGAAACTGTTCGGATTGGGCCCCGCACTTCCTAGAGCCGGCCCTGAGCACATGTATGGCATCCCTCAGACCTCGAGAATGAAAATGGGACAGAGGCATGTGGACTCCGCAGGAGCATTTCATTGTCTTCAATAGGCTTTGGATCGGGCCCTCAGAATCTTTGGCTGGGAATCCTGGCTAAGGTGTGAAATGGCTCCGTAGAGAGACGGTGACAGGGATGACACTTCCTTTGCTGTAGTCCTGTGTGCAGTAAAATATTTGGGGTGGGGGGGAGGGATCCCGAAACATTTTTATCTGGTAGCTCAAAGCTCTGTCAGGCCTTGGGTATTAACATCTTCCAGGTGTCCGTGCCACTGAGGAAAAACACCAGCAAGTTAGTGGTCTGGTAGGATGAAATTCTGAGATCATTTTGGACAGGAATTTGAGCTGTGGAGCCTACCATGCAGAAGGTCATACCCATGCACATTTGGTCTGGGGCTCATTGCGTGGAGATTAGGGAACCACTCTTATTACTGGTTTCAGAGTAGCAGCCGGGTTGGTCTGTATCCGCAAAAAGAACAGGAGTACTTGTGGCACCTTAGAGACTAACACATTTATTTCAGCATAAGCTTTCGTGGGCTACAGCTCACTTCTTGGGATGCATAGACTGGAACACACAGACAGGAGATATTTACACATACAGAGAACATGAAAAGGTGGAAGTATGATACCAACAGGAAGAGTCCAATCAATTGAGATGAGCTATCGTCAGCAGGAGAAAAACAAAAACCTTTTGAAGTGATAATCGAGATGACCCATAGAAAGTGTGAGAAGAACTTAACATAGTGAAATAGATTCAATTAGTGTAATGACCCAACCATTCCCAGTCTGTTTAAACCTAAGTTAATTGTATCTAATTTGCATATTAATTCGAGTTCAGCAGTCTCTCTTTGGAGTCTGTTTTTGAAGTTTTTTTGTTGCAAAATTGCCACCTTCAAGTCTGTCAGAGTGGTTAGAGAGGTTGATGTGTTCTCCCACTGGTTTTTGAATGTTATGATTCCTGATGTCAGATTCATGTCCATTTATTCTTTTGCGTAGAAACTGTCTGGTTTGGCCAATGTACATGGCAGAGGGGCATTGCTGGCACATGATGGCATATATCACGTTGGTAGATGTGCAGGTGAACGAGCCCCTGACGGCGTGGCTGATGTGATTAGGTCCTATGATGGCGTCCCTGGAATAGCTATGTGGACAGAGTTGGCATCGGGCTTTGTTGCAAGGATAGCTTCCTGGATTAGTGTTTACGTTGTATGATGTGCAGTGTCTGGTGAGTATTTGCTTCAGGTTCTTATTACTGCTAGTGGTTCTGGACTGAGGTTAATGAAACAGCTTCTTCCCAGTTACCTTGGATTTCGCAGGGGTCTCCCACTGACATCAGAGAGACTTGTTAGCCCAGTTTGGTGAGTTGTTAGACATCTAACGACTGACCAAAGATTGAATGAAAACCCTGAGCTTTTGCACATACAAAGCCTTGACAAAGAAGTATAAGCACATATCTCTACATAGGTTTCTTCCAGCCCAACATTGCTGTGATGTAAAGGCCTTTCAAACTTTGTGTCTCCACTGTTAAATCTTCAGTTTCTGTGACTGAAAGCAAATGTTTGTGATGCCAGTAAACATGCCGAGGACCTGGGTTTTTAGTGCAGCTGGTGTCAGGCTGGATGAAGGTGGCTGATTGGCTGTTTGATTTGCCGGCCTGTTGTTTAAAAGTTTGATAAACGAAGTGAATGTCGTACTTTGATTTATTCAATTTATTATTTTCAGTGAATATGCATCTGCCTGGCAAAGCTATGGTCACAAACAATTAACACTGAAAACATGTTTTACAAACCTGCTTTGACACAAAAAGACTAAAACACCCCCTGGCTTCCCCAAATCATGACCCTTCCTACTCAGAGCTCCCACTGCATATGGAAAAGATGTGGTGACAGACTGTGGGGCACGTCCTGAAAGGCAACAGAGATTTAAGACTTGGTCAGACCAAACAGGGAAGCAAGTTCCATAGCTGAAGGCCTCCTACCGAGAATATCTATGGGCAGCCGCAGTTTCTCCAGCTAATCTTGACTGCCATGGGATAGGCATGAGGTAGGCAACCTATGGCGCATGTGCCAATTTTCAGTGGCACTCACACTGCCTGGGTCCTGGCCACCGGTCTGGGGGGCTCTGCATTTTAATTTTAAATGAAGCACCATACATTTTAAAAACCTTATTTACTTTACATACAACAATAGTTTAGTTCTATATTACAGACTTATAGAAAGAGACCTTCTAAAAACGTTAAAATGTATGACTGGCACACGAAACCTTAAATGAAAGTGAATAAATGAAGACTCAGCACAGCTCTTCTGAAAGGCTGCCGACCCCTGGGATAGTATGAGGAATGATGCAGTCACTGGGATACTCAGTGCCAAAATCATTTCAGGGAAAATGCCTGGAGTTGCATTTGGCAAAGAACAGGAAAGTGGTTCAGTTCATGTGTAATTTCATGGTACCTTCACTGGAACATGCCCCCTTTCACAGTGTGAGCTGGAGTCTTCTGTGGTGAATATTGTGGATGAGCAGTGAAAATGGGAAAAGAGAATCTGACAGCGAAGCTGTAAGGGCTGAGATTACAGAACCGAATCCTACTGATGGTGTCACTCTGACAGTGATGAATACTGTGTAGCTGTGTGTTCTTAATGCTGCTTTTTGCATTTATACCTTTCATAATAAGGAATCAAAACCCCTCAGGTCCTGTGCTGTGATTCTGTTTATTCCATTTTAATTTTAATGAGGTCTTTTGTAATGTGATACTTTGGATGTTTTGGATTTCTGTGCCTAAGGGCACTGGAAAACACTAGATCTTTATTCAATCTGGTTTAACCATATGGAGCTCAACAAATATTTCATCCTAGTATTTTGTTTTAAGATAACTGTGGAATTAATACAAATCCACATAATGAAGCATTTTTTAAATCTAACTTGTATTTTTCTCTTTTCACTTCATTCTTTTTCTGCGTACAGTGCTCTCCTTTTAAAATGAAGTGAACCCAGATCACTAGCAGGATCCTGTTTTGCTATACCTGTTATATTTCTTTTGTTGGTTCTTCCCTTATAGCTAGCAACCTCTATTCCCAGAGCAGTGCATAATACTGCTAACATTAATAATAAAACTGATGTACAAAGAAGGAAGTATATTAAACAAAGTCAAAGTTGGCTTGAGTACAATTACAAATGGAGAGGAAAATCAATGTGTGTCAATTTGAAAGAAATGGGTATAAAATGATGTTGGTGTTTTGGGATTACAATCAATGGAGACGAGAGAAAAATGAAAAACTAAGGAGAAAAGTTCTTTGGCTGTCTTAATATATCAGTACTCTTTCTCTCTCTATAAATGTAAGGATAGCTGCACCATTACAGTGTGGGTAAGAAGCCTCAGCAGATTCAGGATATGGTGTTTGTTATTTCCCCCAAAATAAGAGATTTTGAGGAAACAGTTTTTAAGAAATGGGAACTAATTAGGTCATCAGCTAATGAAGCAAATCAAAAGACAGGCTTACTAGGGCACTCTGTCCCTTATGCCAGCATAAAGTTAGGCGGAGCGCTTGTTTTCTTTCTGTCCATGACTCTTGTCATGAAAAATGCAACATGGAGATAATTATTGGCCAGACTGTCTGATTCTGAGGGGGTGCAAATAAGGGGTCTTCCTGGCCCCTGTGGAGAATTAGGATATGCCCTCTGTTCTGAACTGCAGAATCCCTTTATATCAAGAGAGCAAGTTTTGCCAGAAGTCTTACAACCCAGTGGAGCTAGTCTGTGTAGGCTTTAAGCATGAATAAAAGTGTGACCCATGGAAGGCTGTGAACCAAAGTGGCCTTGTTAGAATAGTAACACTAGGCAGGGCTGCCCAGAGGAGGGGGCAAGAGGGGCAATTTGCCCCAGGCCCCGGGCTCCTCAGGGGCCCCCATGAGTTTTTCGGGGCCCCTGGAGCAGGGTCTTTCACTTGCTCCGGGGGGCCCGGAAAACTCTTGTGGGGCCGGGCCCCAGAGCTTCTTCTGCTCCCAGTCTTTGCCAGCGGGGGGGTCCTTCTGCTCCGAGGGGAAGGACCCCTTGCCAGCGAATTACCGCCGAAGCAGGACCTGCCGCCGAAGTGCAACCCAGTCTTCGGCGGTAATTCGGCGGCGGGGGGCCCTTCCGTTCCAGGACCCGCCGCCGAAGTGCCCTGAAGACCCGCGGCAGGGGCCCCCCGCCACCGAATTACCGCCGAAGAGCGGGCTGCACTTTGGTGGCGGGTCCCGCTTCGGCGGTAATTCGCCGACGGGGGGCCCCCGCCACGGGTCTTCGGGGCACTTCGGCGGCAGGTCCCGGAACGGAAGGGCCCCCCGCCGCCGAACAGGGCTGGCTCTAGACATTTTGCCGCGCGGGGGGCGCCTTGCCGCTTGCCGGTACCGCAGCTCCGGTGGACCTCCCACAGGCATGGCTGCGGATGTTCCACCGGAGTCGCGGCACTAGTGGACCCTCCGCAGGCACGCCTGCGGGAGGTCCACCGGAGCCGCCTACCGCCGATGGCCTCAGGCCCCCGGAATCCTCTGGGCGGCCCTAACACTAGGTATCAGCTGACCAAGCCAACATATTCCTGAGAGGATGGTACAAGAATACACAGACCAAAGGCTACACTGATCCAAACTCCTTGGATCTTAAAACAAAGAGGAATTAAATCCCTTTCCCCCCTCAATTCCTGGTGAGTTCATACCCAATCCCCTTGGGTCTTAAAACAAGGGAAAAAATCAATCAGGTTCTTAAAAAAGAAAAGCTTTTAATTAAAGAAAGAAAAAGTAAAAATTATCTCTGCAAAATCAGGATGGAAAATGTTTTACAGAGTATTCAGATTCATATAGCCTAGAGGGACCTCCCCACCCCCTTATCCTGAGATTCAGAGTTACAGCAAACAGAGGTAAAAATCCTTCCAGCAAAAAGACACATTTACAAGTTAAGAAACAAACGTAAGACTAATCCGCCTTTCCTGGCTATTGCTTACTATTCTGAAACATGAGAGACTGATTCAGAAAGATTGGAGAAAACCTGGGTGTACGTCTGGTCCCTCTTAGCCCCAAGAGCGAACAACGAACAAAAAAACCAGCACAAACAAAGACTTCTCTCCACTAAGATTTGAAAGTATCTTGTCCCCCCATTGGTCCTCTGATCAGGTGTCAGCTGGTTTCATTGAGGCCTGGTCCATACTACAGCGTTAAATCGATTTAACCCTGTAACCGTCCACACTACAAGGTACTTTAAATCGATTTTAAGGGCTCTTAAAATCGATTTCTGTACTCCTCCCCAATGAGTGGAGTAACCCTAAAATCGATATTACTATATCGATTTAGGGTTAGTGTGGACGGAAATTGAAGTTATTGGTCTCATTCTTTTACTGAGCTACCCAGAGTGCACCGCTCCGGAAATCGATGGTAGCCTAGGACCATGGACGCACACCACCGAATTAATGTGCCCTAGTGTGGACGCGTAAAATCGATTTTATAAAACCAGTTTTATAAAACTGGTTTCAATAATTTCGATTTTATGCTGTAGTGTAGACGTGGCCTGAGCGTCTTAACCCTTTACAGGTAAAAGAGACATTAACCCTTAACCATCTGTTTATGACAGACTTTGAAAAAACTGCCGCTAGTTTTTTTTTGTTAGTTGCTCTTCAATGTTTGAATTCCAATTTTTAAAGGATGAACAACCTTTTTTTAGCCATGTTTAGCTATGGTGGCTTACTGTTTTTTGTTCTTTTATTTGGGGCGTGTGTGTGTGTGTGTGTGTGTGTGTGTGTGTGTGTGTATCTATCTATCTATCAACCTAGTTTGAGCCTCTATTATGGTCCTTTTAAAGAGTTTCCATGCAGCTTGTAGGCATTTCACTCTTGTGAATGTTCCTTTTAATTTCCATTTAACTGGCCTCCTCATTTTTGTGGGCTTCCCCTTTTTTGAAGTTAAATGCTGTTGTAGTGGGTTTATTTGGTATTTTTCCCTTCACAAGGATGTTAAATTTAATTACAGTTTGTTTGCTATTACTGAGTGGTCCAGTTGTATTCCCCTCTGGGACCAGATCCTGTGCTTCACTTAGGACTAAATCAAGAATTGCCTCTCCTTTGGTTGGTTCCAGGACTAGCTGCTCCAAGAAGCAGTCATCAGTGATGTCAAGAAACTTTATCTCTGCACCCTCCCCTTAGGTAACATGTTACAGTCAATGTGGGGATTGTTGAAATTCCATGTTATTACTGAGTTTTCTGTTTTTGTAGCCTCTCTAATCTCCCTGAATTCTTTATCACCGTCTTGGTCAGGTGGTTGATAATATATTGCCACTGCTGTACTCTTACCATTCAGACATGGAATTTCTATCCGTAGAGATTCTATGGTACAGTTTGATTCATTTAAGTTATTTACTATCTTTTACTGTATGCTTTCTTCAAAATACAATGCCACTCCCCAAACCAGCGTGACTGCTCTGTGTATGTTGTACCCTGGTATTGCCATGTCCCATTGATTATCATCATCGAACGATTCAAAATCCATTGAGAGAGTTAAGTCCAAAACTGATTGTGAAGAGTTACAAAGGGATCACACAAAACTGGGTGACCGGGTAACAAAATAGCAGATGAAATGCAGTGTCGATAAATCCAAAGTAATGCAGATTGGAAAAAAAATAATTCCAAATATACAAACAAAATGGTGGGGTCTAAATTAGCTGTTACCACTCAGGAAAGAGATCTTGGAGTCATCATGGATAATTTTTGGAAAACATCTGCTCAGCAGGGCCGGCTTTAGGCCAATTCCACCAATTCCCCCGAATCGGGCCCCACGCCTAAGAGGGCCCCGCACCCAGTGAGAATCCCTTCCCTGGCTAGAGGCACCTTTTTAATTTTTACTCACCTGGCGGTGCTTCGGGTCTCCAGTGGCACTTCGGCGGCGGGTCCTTCGCTTGCTCTGGGTTTTCGATGGTACTTCGATGGCAGGTCCTTCAGTGCCGCCAAAGACCTGGAGCTAGTGAAGAACCCACTGCCGAAGTGCTGTCGAGGACTCAGAGCACCACCCAGTGAATACAAGCCCCACGTGTTTTTTTACAGGTGTTTTTTGTTGTTGTTTTGGTTTGGTTTTTTTTAGTCATCCCTGTTGGGGCCTCGTCGAAACTGTTCAAATTGGGCCCCGCACTTCCTAAAGCCGGCCCTGCTGCTCAGTTTGCAGCAGCAGTCAAAAAACTCAACAGAATCTAAGGAATCATTAGGACTGTGATAGAAAATAAGACAGTTAATATCATACCACCACTATATAAATCCATGGTATGCCCACATCTTGAATACTGTGTGCAATTCTTGTTGCCACATCTCAAAAATGATATATTAGAATGGAAAAAAAAATACAGATAAGGGCAACAAAAATGATGAGGGGTATGAAACAGCTTCTGTAGGAGGAGAGATTAAAAAGATGGGCTGTTCACCATAGAGAAGAGATGATGAAGAGGGGACATGGCATGTGGGAAGGGGCTTACCTTCACTCTAGTAGCGAGGAGATTAATGAGCTCTTCTGAGCTCACTCACCAGACACACCTGTAAGGCTTGCTCTGCCTGGAATGGGAGAGCTTAAAAGGGGAAAAGCTGCCACAGGAGGGGTCAGTGAAAAGGAAGAAGACTGCTGGACCTCAGGGACTTCTGGCCACAGAGACAGATGAGCCAAGAGGGAGACAGTCACAGGCCTCACCATTCCTGAAACTGCATGGACCACTTATAAATCAGAAGAGGCTGGAGGTAGACCTTATTTAAAGACACAATACCAGCTGAAAAGCCACACTTCAAAGAGATGACCCCAAAAGACTGCCAAAGAGACAGACCTGTTACCTGCACAAAATTCCCTGTTAATTGCACACTCTAGGGGACACCCACCATTACCCAGTTCCTAGGGCTCAGGGCGTACTCTTTGTGAGTCTGCAGGACCTTTTACCAGTGAAAGAGCCTTACCCAGTAATATCCTTATCCTCAGTTTATTAACAATTATCAAACAGAATACACATCCTAAGCGTACAATGCTCTGCTCACCAATCCTGATCAGGCAGGCGGACTTTCCCTGTTGGCCAGGCAAGGTCAGTCTCCTCTGGATTCTGGTTGCTGCATGTCATGGCCGTACAGAAGATTCGTAGCAGCTTTGATCTTAGCCTGGCTTAGAGGTGAGTAGTTCTTCTTCTTCCAGGTCTTTCCTTCTCCGTATTCTTCTGCTCCTTCTCTGCTGGTCTCCTGCTTGGACCCCAGTTTATATAGTGAAACCTGAGTCCTGCTTAGCTCGACCTTAACCAATCATTGTACTAAAATGTTACAAACCAATCTTGCCATTGTAACAAAATTCTCTAACCTAATCATACCCCACTGCCTTAATTAATGTACACCTATCAAAATTAATTATGTAACAGACAGAAACAATCAAAGAACCAGCGATCATACAGACAGACAATGGAGAAGTGAGGACTTTAAAGATAAATCTATAAAGAAATGAGGGTTTCCCAACCACAACTGTTAAGTGATTTCTTGCCAGACAGACGCCATCAAACTAAGTTTTCTTTAACCATCTTAAGATCTGTTTCTCTATCTGGTGATGGTGGGTGCTATTAGGACAGGATTTCCTTCTTAACAACCCAATATCACATTGTTTTAATGTCATTTAGATGGACTGTGAGGATGTGACATCCTGCTTCTTAGCTAATGGCTGCTGCTCTCCTAATATGGCTGCAGGAAAAGGCCTTATCCCTACGACCATGTTTCTCTTTCTTTTCTTTTCCTTTAATCTGATTACTATCTCCCTCTAAGGAAAGGGAGGGGGGAGGTTTCTTTAGTTTGGAAAACCCCTCACGTGCTGCAGACAGAGGAAGGACATTATAAACAACTTGCATTGGGTCTGGTGGGGATTCAGGGGAACCTCAGCCCCCATCATAGAAGTCTGTAACATGGTGAATAGAGTGGAGAAAGTGAATAGGGAAGTGCTATTTACTTCTTCGCACAACATAAGACAAGGGGCACCCAGTGAAATTAATAGACAGCAGGTTTAAAACAAATGTAAGGAAATACTTCTGCACACAACATACATTGAACCTGTGGAATTCATTGCTGGGGAAGTTGTGAAGCCCTAAAAAAATGAGAAGTTCATGGAGGACAGGTCCATCAGTGGCTATCAGCGAAGATGATCAGGGACACAGCCCCATGCTCTGGGTGTCCCTAAACCTCTGACTGATAGAAACTGGGACTGGACAATGGGGAGGAATCGCTCAATAAATTGCACTGTTCTGTTCTCTTGTTCTGAAGTATCTGGCACTAGCCACTGTCAGAAGACTGGATACTGGGCTAGATGGACCATTGGTCTGACCCAGTGTGTTCTTCAATGCACAAAGGTATTAAAAGTAGTTTCAAGTTTCTCAGCCTCCTCTCCATGGAAGAATACCTTGCTCTTCCCTAAGGCCCAGGCTTTTCATCTATTATTCCTGCTTTAATTCTGGGTAATCAATGTAGTGTCTCTCAGGGGAATATCTTTTTCACTATTCCCACTGACAAGCCAGAAGGGCTTTGGCGTGGCTAAATGATTGTTTTGTTCCATTTCGCCAAGCTGATTTCCAAACTCTGGATACACTGAGAACATCAGCTTTCCGTATGGCAGTCTAAACAAAATAGGATCAATTAAAAGTAATTTGTGCCAAACCGTAGATGTTCAACTACAATTGAATGGTTGCTGTGAAAACAGGACTTGCCTTGTGCTTCATCTCGTGTTTCAGGTACAGTTCTCTGCAGGCACTGCACTCTGCTTGTACCTTTATAAAATGGGAATAGCCCATAAGCTTAAGGGACAAACGCTTTGTTCAGACAACACCGTGGATGAGCTCTCCCATCGTAATTCTGCAAAATACCCGGATTCCCCAAATTCAAGCTGCCAATTAGCAGCATTGTCATGTATAGACTTTTACTGAACTACCATCATGGAATCACCCAGATCCATTATGCTCTTCTCGGGGGACATTTCTATGTTAGCATAGGCCACCTCGCCCATCCCCGGCACTTTTGGTTACTCTGCAGCTCATTTCTGAGTGCCTGCTATTCTACTGACATTGCACAATAAATAGCTCAGGATAAAGATCAAAAGGTAAATGGTCTGTAGAGACAAACAGGACACTGCCAGGAGCTATAGACCTGCCAATTTAATGTAGTATTCTGTTGAACTCAATTAAATCTTCAAATTTTAAGTTATTTTTAGCAGTATTTAACTCTGATTTCTATTCCTGGCTCTGCTACTGGCCTGCTGGGTGACCTTGGGCAAGTCACGTCCCTGATGTGTGCCTCAGTTTCCCCACCTGTAAAAGGAGGGTAAAGAGCTTGACATTTTTTGTGAACTGCTTTGAAATCTACTGATGAAAAGTGTTATAAAAAGAGGTAGGTGATATTATTATTTATTAATAAAGCATTTTCACTTAAGGAACTGTCATCTTCATTTCAACCAGAGCTTGTCAAAATGTTCTGGTTTTTTTAACAGAGTTTTTTTATTAAAATTGAAAGGTTTAGTAGAAAATGGAAATTTGTCAATTGAGGGTTGTCAAAAAAAGACTTTCTTGTTTTGCTTTTTACTTTTGGCAAATAAAAACCAAAACATTGCAGCTGAAAAAGAGTTTAAAAAACAGATTTTTGATTAAAAGCTGATAAAAAATA
This sequence comes from Gopherus evgoodei, assembly GCF_007399415.2. Lineage (NCBI taxonomy): Eukaryota > Metazoa > Chordata > Testudines > Testudinidae > Gopherus > Gopherus evgoodei. The sequence continues at coordinate 2,852,739 of NC_044325.1, read as the reverse complement.
AAGAAATATTTAAAACAAAAAGGTGGTTTTGTAGAATGTTTTTCCCATGGAAAGGAGCTTCCTACCATGCTGTAATTTAAATGTTTTTGCTGTTATGTATTTTGTAGACTTTCTTAGAATCATCAGATCACAACTGTTCTTCCTGCCCACTTGTGTCCGAGCTCTTAGGAGATCTATAGTTCTCAGCCCTATGTTGATTCTTCTATCTCAATAAATTGGTATTCATGTCCCCTTACACAATGTGCGTGCAGAGGAGAGGCTGTTTGAGCAAAGATTCTCTCAGAGATTGTCATATTCCTATTCCCCATTGTTCCTGTTTCCATCATCTGGCGCAGTCTTCCCATCAGTCCAAACCACTGGGAGCATCTGCCAGGGTGTTCTCAGTGTGGAAATCTTTGGCTCTCAAACAAGTTCCCTCTGATGGTCCATCAGAGCCTGAGTTTGGGAAACCTTTGTCCGTTACAGCTATTCCCCTATTCCATTTTGTTTCCCCAGACTCCATTTTGTTTTTTGTTCTCCTGTGGCCGCCCTTCCCTGGCTGTTAAGTTATTTACCAGGGCCACTGCCCTTCTCAAAGGGAGGGCCCCTTAAGTTGTTTAACAAGAGCCATTGCCCTTCTCAAAGGGATGGCCACTTGTGCTGCATGCTAAGTGGGACCACTGCCCTTTTCAAAGGGTTAGTCCTGTTATCACCTCGTTGAACCTGGGCTTGGTGTAGGGTAGGCAATGTCCAGAGCTGCAAGGCCTATTGTGGTTTTAAGATCCTGGGCATGAGTCATAGTCTCATGTGCTCTTGAGTCACCTATTGCACAGGACTATGTCCAGGCATGTCTCTGGGCTTACCTTCAGTTTTTCCCCTGTGCCCCCTCCCCTGTGACAGAGGGAGCCTATCAGGATTACTGGTGGGAAACTGCCCAAGTTTGCCTTTAAAACCAGACATTTTTGAAACACACCTCAGAAAGGTTCCTGCATTGCTGCCTGGTCTGATCAGCCAGGGGTTCTGGGGGGTCCTTTCTCCGCTCTCGTTTTATTTTTGAGCGTACCCCCGTTTTTGAAACCCCCCCCCTCGAAAAACGAATTGCTACCTGAGAGATCTCCTGATTATTGAGACTGTACCGAACCCTCCTTGCCTCTTCTGATGTTGCTGCTGCTTCTGCCTTTGCTGCTGCCTTGGGGACTGGTAAGAATCCCTCTGTAAAGCTTTCTATACTTTTATTTTATTATTTTAGCTGCTGGCTCTGTTTCCCCAGCACACAGACTCAAGCTAAGCCTTGGTCTGTGTCTTAAAACCTCTCTTAAACTACAGGGCTCTTTGCCACTGCTAAGCTCTGCTCCTGTGGGCTTTGCCTTGGGGCTCTCTGCTTTCAGCTGTATCCACCGCTGTAGCCACCATCCCTTGGCTTCCTTGGGAGCTGGGTCCTGGACACATACCACTCTGCCCTTTGTAACCTCCCCATAGCATAAGGTGCACCATAGGTCTTGTTTTTTTTTAAATTTAATAAGTCATAGTTTGTTAAGATTGTAGAGCTTGTAAGTTTCTGTGATATTTGTTGTGTTGCCTAATTGTTGGTTAAGATAAGTTTAGAAAATCATTGCCTGGTTGTATTCTGTAGCTGCTTGTCATTTTATATAAGTTTGGTTAAGTTAGGGGATAGATAAGGTTTTTACTATTTGAATTTGTCTTCCCACTGCCCCAATTCCCCCCCCCCCAGCTCCCCAGTCACTCATTGCAGTCTCTCTGCTGTTTAAACTTGCAGCCTGTCTGCTCTCTGTGTCTCCCTGAGTTTAAATCTCCCTCTGTAGCGCCTCTATCTTTGATTTCTGCTCCACCACGTGCTCCTCTTCCCCCATCCCCTAACCTCATTCCTCTACCACTGCCTCTCTCTCTCTCTCTCTCTTTTAATCCCTTCCCCCACGTGTTCACCCCGCTCCTACTGCTGCCAAACCTCAATTGTATTACTGAAGTCTAGCATAAAACCCCATTGGTTACCCTTTTTCTCTCTCACACACACCTCACATTTATATTTACACCACTGTGACACATTTTTACCTAAAGTTGTTGGTTATTTAACACATTTTACCCATAACTGTTAGTTGGTTATATGCTGCTGTGACACACCCTTTACCTAGAAATTGATAGCTACCTGTTACATTTATACTTCAGTGTTAGTTGGTTACCAACTGTATTGTACTCAACTGTATTGTACCCCACTGTATTGTACCCCACTATTGAAACCCCCTATACTATACTAAAAGAACTCCCTCCCCAATTGCCTACCTTAACAAACCCCATACCCCTCACTATTAAATTTTCCCTGTTTTTGCATTTTCTTAATAAAGTTTATTTTGCACCCCACCTGTGTGGTAATTGCTCCCCAAGATCCCATATACCTGCAGGCAGGGACAACCTTCAATGCATGTGTGACGGTGCTGTCATAAACAGATAGCTAAGGGTTAATGTCTCTTTCACCTGGAGCACCTGACCAGAGGACCAATCAGGAAACCGGATTTTTTCAACTTTGGGTGGAGGGAATTGTGTGTCTGAGGTCTTTGTTTTCTGGCTGCCTGCTTTCTCTGAGCTTTGGAGAAGTAGTTCTGTTTTCTAATCTTCTGTTTCTAAGTGTAAGGACAAAGAGATCAGATAGTAAGTTATATGGTTTCTTTTCTTTGGTATTTGCATGAATATAAGTGCTGGAGTGCTTTGATTTGTATTCTTTTTGAATAAGGCTGTTTATTCAATATTCTTTTAAGCAATTGACCCTGTATTGTATCATCTTAATACAGAGAGACCATTTGTATTTTTTCTTTCTTTTTTATATAAAGCTTTCTTTTAAGACCTGTTGGAGTTTTTCTTTACTTCAGGGAAATTGAGTCTGTACTCACCAGGGAATTGGTGGGAGGAAGAAATCAGGGGAGATCTGTGTGTGTTGAAGTGGCTAGCCTGATTTTGCGTTCCCTCTGGGTGAAGAGGAAAGTACTTTTTGTTCCAGGACTGGGAACAGAGAGGGGGAATCATTCTGTTTGGATTCACAGAGCTTGTGTCTGTGTATCTCTCCAGGAGCACCTGGAGGGGGGAAGGGAAAAAGGATTATTTCCCTTTGTTGTGAGACTCAAGGGATTTGGGTCTTGGGGTCCCCAGGGAAGGTTTTTCAGGGGGACCAGAGTGCCCCAAAACACTCTAATTTTTTGGGTGGTGGCAGCAAGTACCAGGTCCAAGCTGGTAGCTAAGCTTGGAGGTTTTCATGCTAACCCCCATATTTTGGACGCTAAGGTCCAGATCTGGGAATAAAGTTATGATAGGTGCTGCCTGTGGGAGCCAGCTGAGGTCACTCAATCAGGGTGAATTGCAAACAAAACGGGGCAGACAAACCCCAAACGCTGGTGGTTATTCCAATACTTAGATTTACTAACTAGCACAGAACAGCTTCTATAGTACTTCACTGGTCCCTTAGAAGTCCAAACCATGCAGTTCCCTTAAAGTACCCAGCCTTAGGCCTCTGTCCAGACACACCTGTCAGATATGATGATGATTCCTGAAAATCTTACTTCATCATATAAAAGAAAAGGTTCTTCCAATCCCAAAGGATCAGCCACATACCCAGGTCCAATTATAACTTAGATCTTAGCCAAATACACGCTATAGCCAATTCTTATTATCTAAGCTAAAATTTATTAAAAAAGAAGAGAGAGAGCGTGTTGGTTAAAAGGTCAATATACATACAGACTTGAATTCAGTTCTTGAGGTTCAGGTACGTAGCAGAGTTGAGCTTGTAGTTGTCAAATGTCCTTTTAGAAATAGTCCATGGGTTATAGTTCAATGTCCATATTCAGGGTGACTCCAGTCAGTGACTGGGGATCTCAATCCTTGTGGCTTAAGGTTTCCCCCTCTTGAAACCCAGAGCAGATCTGAGATGAAGAAGAATCATGTCCCAGGGTTCTTATACATTTCCAGCAGCCTTTCAGCCTAAGAAAACAATAGGCTCAACTCCTTCTCCCAAACATCCTGGCAATTAGCACAGAGTAATTTATCCATTAAACAGTTCAGATACAGGTTACCACAACCTTCAAAGAGACACATAGACAATAATACTATTATTATAATAGTATTACTATTATACTATAATACTATTTCACTCAAGTATCATCTTAAAGGCTAATGTTCCTTTTTTGATCTTTGAATTAAAACTGTAGCAATAGACAAGACTTGTTTGCTTACATCACAAGACCTGAGCAAACATCTGCCCTTCTACCTCTAACAATGCAGACTTGCATTTCAAACTCTATTCATTTACATATCTTCCTAACCAGTCCTTAAGGTTCACCCATGGGTCAGGTCAGTTAATTAACTCTTTCTGGCCCTGTCATCTTTCAATGAAATATTATATTACACTCATAACGTCACACCCCCAACGCAAAATTGATGCAGGAAGAGATGACACCAACATCATTGACTGCATCCCAAAAGCTCTCCATCCTGGGGTCTGTCTTATTACAGCTTGTACTGGGTTAGAAGCCATATTAGTGTATAACAGAAATGTTTTACCAAACTCATGTTCAATAACATGATTGAATCTCTTTACAAACTTAAGGCCAAACTTGGTTAGAACAATAGTGGATTGGATCTGCTCTTGCAGCAGGATTCCTGTATGTCTCATATGATCTTGCCACGAGCTAAAGAAACTAGCTATTTTATCTATACAAGCTCTGGCAAATGTTTGGAACCCAATTAACATCAAATCAACATAGATATTAATGTTGTTCACAGTGTAGGAATCTTGGCATTTAGCCATGAAAGCAATATGGTAGTGTGCCTCAGTTTCCCTTTTCCATACAGCACATCAGGTCTGGAATGTCTTTTCTTCTCTGAAAAGTTCCAAGACTGTTTACAGGCCCCTTTTAACATAAAGTGTGTTCTCGTGTATTTCTCTTAACATGTTTAAGAGATTTTCCAAAAGATTAGGCACATTGTACATTTTTACAGTTTTTGGTAATAGCAATACACTAGTTAAAAAAATTACCATTAGCAATAACAACAAATTCATTGCAAGTGTCCATCTATAGTCATGTTTGTCATGCCATACCTTTGGCTCAATACCATTGAGGTTTTGACATTTTAGGGTTAACCTGCAGCTTCCCTTTGCAAAATTCAGTTTTCTCTTTCCTCCTTCTTCTGCAGGATCACATCCTGATTTCTCTTGCTTAATAGAATTCACTGGCTGTTGGGGTGGGCTCTCTGTGCTAACAGCTATTAGCAAGTCTTTCTTCACCCTGCCAGTCAGGTAACTTGCATCAACACAGACACTAGCTTTTAGATTTTCAGCTGCTACCCATTCCAAGGCTGGACTCTGTTTTACAGAGATACCACACAAATTCAAATAGTTAGAGGGTGAGAGTCTGCTTGCTCTCCCCTGCATCCTCAAGCATTTGGCCCTAAAACTGTTCTGTTTTGAAATACCAGTAACCAAATCTCTCCTCAGACCCTGAAGCACAGACTGCTCACTTACAAAATTAGCATGGAGACAGTCCTGTCCCAACACCATTGTCTTCCCAACAAGCTGGCCAAACCTAGGCACTTGGTCATAGGGCTGTTTAAATTCCTTAACAACTTTTACTCCATCAGAAACGTCTCAAAGCTATCCACGCTGGATTTTTCAAAAGGAAAGTCAGTGGATCCATTCACAACAGAAAGTTTCTGGCTGTTAGGAACTGAAAGTTCCTTGATTAAATCACTTTCACACCCTTTAGTTGTACCAAACTGATTGCACAGATTACCATGAGGATTTCTTTCCTTAGCAGCTTCTCTAATCAGCAATTCACCTCTCACGGAAACTCTGCTCTTGCCCTTTTCACTTAGGGCTTGCTCTAAATGAACACTTCCTTGAGCTACAACAGCCTCTTTCTGGGGCTTACTTACATTTATGATCACCTTTGGCCTATCAGGCAGATTTCTACACAATTCCCTTTCAGGCAAACTCATAGACTCACTAGAAAAAAGGTTAGAGGTACTCTCCTTCCCTCTGCAACTTTCCTCATAGTCACTGGCAACCTGCAAGTTGTCAGGCTCAACACACACAAGTTTAGGAATCATTTCCTCCTTGTTACAGGTTGTTAAACTGTCAGTGGGTAACATAATCAAATTACCTTTCTGCTCTCCATGTGCCCTGGCTAGGATATCACCCTGATCAGACAGAGTTGCTACACCCTTTCCCAGTGACACATTAGCAATAGGCAAAATACAAGCACCAGAATTGTCTGGTCTCTGGGATTTTGCTAAGACACTAACTGGATGCTACCTAGTCAAAGTGCCAGTCTCCCCAGCAGACACAAACTTAGGACCATTCCCTTCCTGGGCTTTAGTTGTATCCACAACCAACTCTGAGACAACTGCACAGTTCTCAAGCATCACAGGCTGAAAGGCACCTTCTGTCTGCTCCACAGACACAGAAGAGAGGGAGACACATTCTCCTTCACCAGACGCACAGCTTGGGATTTCATTTCCCTTGTCCCAGCACACAGGGCTGTTTACAGACAACTGCTTGGAGACCGAGGTAGCTCCCTCCATAGGCAAGTCAATACCCCTGACAGACACAGGCACATTCCTTTCACTGTCACATTTCTCCACACAGGAAACAGGTAAGGGATAGGGACACTCATCTTCCACTATCCTTGTCTTCCCAAACTGCTGACTAGATAAACCCATTGGCTCACAAGGCCTCCTGGGCTCATCCAAACTTTTCTCACCGGGCACATTGCCACTCCCAACAGATAAACTGCTGCTCTTTTCACTACACTGAGCTCCTTCCAGCAAATCAGTTACCCTTTTCAAGTTCACTTTTACAAGCTGCACTAGCCGCCAATCCATCACCCATCACAAATGTACCCTTTCCTTCCTCAGTTAGGGTTTTCACTTGACCATCTACTTTAATCTGCTCCTGAGAAATATTTTCCTCACCAATGAGATCTTTCTGCTCTTGATCTAACTCCAGATTCACTCCTGAGACATTAGACAGACATTCAGAAACTTCTCTGACAAACAGCTCTCTTTCTCAGGCAAACATTTGGAGAAACCCTCGCCAGGCAAATCATTGCCCATAACAGACACAGATTTAAGATCATTCCTGTCCTGTGACTGGTTACTTGGACTGAACAAAGCTTTAACATTTTCCCCAATCAAAAGATCTTTAGGCAATAACTTCCTTACCCCAGCTATAACTTCATGCTTAGCCCCATTCCATTCGAAGTGGATTCTGGCTAAAGGCACATGGACAGTAAACTCACAGAGAACTACAACATTCACACTCTGATTTGGTAAATAATCTTCCTCTTTGACAAGATCTGCTTTAACAAGAGTGATGTTTGAAGCCATAATTTGCCCTAAACAGCTTTTACCATTGACTTGTACACTCTCTATGAATGTTCCATTACCACTCCCATACAGCGCATTGGCACAACTTGTGGGGTCACCTTCTACTGACCTCACAGTAACAGCATTGACATAAAAGGTGGCAGTGTTGGGGTACATTTGGTTACACCCAGACAACTGCTCAGAGTTATACAACATACCACCATTGTTAGAAACTGAACTTTCAGCAGAAATTGTATCCTCTTGTTCTTCTCTTGCTTCCTTGACTAGGAGCTGAAGTCTAGCAGTTTCTTGTTGCATCTTGTGAGTCTCCTGTTGCCTCTGTCGAGCTTTCTCCTCCGCAGCCAGAAGCTCTAAACGCCCCTTAGGAGCTTTTTCTTCTAACTGGGCCAAGGCTTGCTTCTCTCTCATTCGAATTTCTGCCAGTTTTTGTTCATGTTCCAATTGCAGGCTGTCCATCAGAGCTTGCAGTTTACTTGCTGCCTTTTGCATTCCAATTGCTTCTGCAGTCTCTGTAGTATCAGGTAAGGGCTGTGCTCTTGCCTCCTGATCACTGGCCATTAACAGATTTCTCAGTTCTTGATTTGTAGCTTTCTTTCTAAAGCTTATCCCCTTTTCTGAACACAAATCTTCCAGGGCTTTTTTGTTACGACCCTCCTATGCTCTTTGCTCATCCATTGCAACTGCTCTTTAACCAACCAAACTCTCAATACTAAAATTAAAATTTGGATAGTGTGGGGTTCTGACCCAACGCTTAATTGACCTGGTTCTGTGGATCCTTGCACGACTACGCCACTGTGACGGTGCTGCCCGTGGGAGCCAGCTGAGGTCACTCAATCAGGGTGAATTGCAAACAAAATGGGGCAGACAAACCTCAAACACTGGTGGCTATTCCAGTACTTAGATTTACCAAGCCAGCACAGAACAGCTTCTATAGTACTTCACTGGTCCCTTAGAAGTCCAAACCACGCAGTTCCCTTAAAGTACCCAGCCTTAGACCTCTGTCCAGACACACCTGTCAGATATGATGATGATTCCTGAAAATCTTACTTCATCATACAAAAGAAAAGGTTCTTCCAATCCCAAAGGATCAGCCACGTACGCAGGTCCAATTATAACTTAGATCTTACCCACAATACATGTTACAGCCAATTCGTATTAACTAAGCTAAAATTAATTAAAAAAGAAAAGAGAGAGAGAGTTTTGGTTTAAAAGATCAATATACATAAAGACTTGAATTCAATTCTTGAGATTCAGGTACATAGCAGAGGTGAGCTTGTAGTTGTCAAAAGTCTTTTTAGAAATAGTCCATAGGTTATAGTCCAATTTCCATATTCAGTGGGCTCCAGTCAATGACTGGGGATCTCAGTCCTTGTGGTTTACGGTTTCCTCCTCTTGAAACCCAAAGCAGATCTGAGAGGAAGAAGGATCGTGTCCCAGGGTTCTTATACATTTCCAGCAGCCTTTCGGCCTGAGAAAACAATAGGCTTAACTCCTTCTCCCACACATCCTGGCAATTAGCACAGAGTAATTTATCCATTAAACAGTTCAGATACAGGTTACCACAACCTTCAAAGAGACACATAGACAATAATACTATTTCACTCAAGTATCATCTTAAAGGCTAATGTTCCTTTTTTGATCTTTGAATTAAAACTGTAGCAATAGACAAGACTTGTTTGCTTACATCACAAGACCTGAGCAAACATCTGCCCTTCTTCCTCTGACAATGCAGACTTGCATTTCAAAGCTCTAATCATTTACATATCTTCCTAACCAGTCCTTAAGGTTCACCCAAGGGTCAGGTCAGTGGGTGAGGTGAGTTAATTAACTCTTTCTGGCCCTGTCATCTTTCAATGAGATGTTATATTACACTCATAACGTCACAGCATGTTACCAGGCACAGTCATTAAGGGACTGATCCAGAGCACACTGGAGACAGTATTTGCTTTTCCATCTACCTGAAGGCTGGGCATGCAGCTGAACACAGGTTGCTGGCTGGGGCTGTTTAATAGCGTGATGAGCTTTAGTTACAGGTTGTTTCCTGGTCACCAAAATTACAGATTCACTATATCCATTGTTCTGGAAGAGAGTGCACAACCCCAGCTGTCAAAATGAGAACAGCGTGGGAAAGAGGCAGAGATGCATGATATTCGCAAAAGCATGTCTATCTGTTCTACACTTGATCTAAACTGCCCACTGGAGCCTTAAAGACTGTTACTGTATTACCCTTGTTTTCTTAGGGTGACTAACTTGTTAATTTCCTGGGAGCAATGCTCGAACAGTTCTTGACTGCTTAAAGATTCAATAAGAGTTTGTTCAGGCTTGTGGTGATGCCATTATCCGCTGAGGTCAAGCATCCTATTCTTTGTTTGAGTAGAGTGGTTATCCATCCTTGAAGACTGCATGTGACAAGTAGTTCATTCCATGTTAAAAGAGCAGAATGGGTTCCATTCGATAGTGTCAAAAGTGTTTCTTCACTCCGGAGCTAATCAGAAAGGAGTAAGTAGTAAGCTGCACAATTCTGTAGTAAGAGTTCCCTTGTGAGACATGGAGACAATTGTGTATAATTTGGGTAGTGAGGGAAGAGGATTCTCTCTTTATTGGCTTGTCATTCATAGCTCACGACTTAAGCAGCTGGGGGGACCTGGGAAAATGATTCTTTACAAGCCCAGTGCTAAAGTGCATAAATACATATATTAAATAAGTGCACACTAAATAACACTGATTATGTAGCAGTGAATAAACATGTCAAACATAAAATACTCACCTGCATATAAGTAGCTAAAAGTTTCCAGTGATTTATTCCGCTTACAAAACCATCAGAAAAGGGTTTGTGAATTGCAGGGGTGTAAAAAACAGAACCCAGTTCTGCTGCAGCTGGAAATCTGGCTGTTAGTTTATAGTTGTCTGAGCCAGCCGTGACTCCACCTCTGTTTCTGTATAAACAAACAAAAATCTCTGTTGTAAAAGCATGGAAATGGGTGGAAAGGGAGAGCAAAAGAAGCACCACGTAGGCGCCAGGCCTCCAGGCAGATGTCTCAGGAGCTGAAAATCACAATCCCAAATTAATAGCAGAGATCTTAGGAGGGGCAGAGTTGGCATTGAGGTTTGTTGCATGGATTGGTTCCTGAGCTGGAGTTACTATGGTGCAGTGTGCAGTTGCTGGTGAGAATATGTTTCAGGTTGGCAGGTTGCTCGAGGCCAACTCTGCCCATATATCTACACCAGCGACACCATCACAGGACCTAACCAGATCAGCCACACCATCACCGGTTCATTCACCTGCACCTCCACCAATGTAATATACGCCATCATATGCCAGCAATGTCCCTCTGCTATGTACATAGGCCAAACTGGACAGTCGCTACGAAAAAGGATAAATGGACACAAATCAGATATTAGAAATGGCAATATACAAAAACCTGTAGGAGAACACTTCAACCTCCCTGGCCACACTATAGCAGACCTTAAGGTGGACATCCTGCAGCAAAAAAACTTCAGGACCAGACTTCAAAGAGAAACTGCTGAGCTTCAGTTCATCTGCAAATTTGACACCATCAGCTCAGGATTAAACAAAGACTGTGAATGTCTTGCCAATTACAAAACCAGTTTCTCCTCCCTTGGTTTTCACACCTCAACTGCTAGAACAGGGCCTCATCCTCCCTGATTGAACTAGCTCATTATCTCTAGTTTGCCTGCATATATATATACCTATTCCTGGAAATTTCCACTACATGCATCTGATGAAGTGGGTATTCACCCACGAAAGCTCATGCTCCAAAACGTCTGTTAGTCTATAAGGTGCCACAGGATTCTTTGATGCTTTTACATTAATAGTTACTCTTTTTCTTTTTGTTTTTTAACTTCTTATGCATCCACTTAATGATAATTCCACTGCGCTCATGTTTCTCCAGCTCTCTTAATCAGAATGTCATGTGGGACTGTGTCAAAAAGTTTGCTAAAGTCTAGGCATAGTATGTCAACCTCATTCCCATCTCCACCAAACCAGTTACACTGCCAAAGAGGAAAAACAAGCTGGTTTGGCATGATTTATCCTTGGTAAATCCATTCTGGCTGCTAGTGATCACCCCTCCATCCTCCAGGTATTTGCAAGTTGAATGACTGGCTACCAGTCCTTTCTAATATCCTGCCTTCTAACATCTTTGCTATAGACCAGAAAAGAACTTCCGTGACAAAATCGAGAAGATGCCAGAATTGCCACTTTTCAAAGATATGTATGGGAAGCACCTTGCCACCAGCTCATCAGCAGAACCCCAATTTGGGCCATGTTACTGACCATCGCTACGGAGGATGCCATCACTCGGTGGCAAGCAGAACGAGAACAAGCTGTTCCTTGTGTAAGAAACTGTTTTCTGGTCACTCAGCCTGATGAGAAACTGCCTGGCCTTGAGCTGCCACGCTGCCTCGGCTGCAGGCCCAACCGTTTCAGATGCAGAGTGATGAGGTTTGGCAAATGGCCGCACCTGGGGACTCGGGAACAACCTGCTGTTTAGCTGCGATGCCACTGAGGACGCGACACACTTAGTGAATGGCTGATTAAATTTTGCTGGTCTGTCAGAGGGTGTTTACAAGACTCCATGCTGCTCACCCCCAGGTTACTGAATGGCTGACCTGCGTAATGCTCACCGAACCCCTTTTGACATTTTTCTTTTTTTTGGACTTACGCAGCTCTGTTTTATATCCCTACTTCGTATTGTGTATTTTGAACTTTCCTCATCCTTATTGTACCTCTTGTGCATTCCCTACTAACTACTATGAGAGAGAACTGATTGTGGGGAACATGATGTATTTCAGAGGGGGTAACTAGTTTTTTTGTAACACCTACAATCCATAGGTATTAGAACATCTTATTAAAGTGCATCTAGACCACTTGGAATATTGTATTCCAGACCATTTTATGGTGATATATAGCACCCGTCTAACTTCATTGCTTAACAAGGATTCCTAATATGCTGACTGCCTGAGGTAGGAAGATGGTGGGGGCTTAAATTGGAAATGAACATTAGCCAGTCAGTTCACTTTGCCTTGAGTTACAAGCTGCTTTTGCTAATTTCCCTTTTCTGTCGATGACAGACTAATAGAAGATGGCACTGTCAGAAATGATGACTGTGAAGTGGGACTCTCGAAAACAAAGCATAGGAACGCCCAAAGAATAGTTCATGCCAAACATAGAAGGAAGATGGCTACAGGCATCAGTATAAGACTTGATCCAAGGTGATCGGATGGGAGCAATTGAGGTTTGTGGCGTGTGAAGTGTTTTATAATCTCAGCAGGCTGCGTCTGTTCAGCCAGGAAGTTTGAGCCCATCTAGACATGGTGACTCAGAATATTTTACAGTGAACGTAGACACTCACAAACTTCATGCCCTGGGCTCGGTCTCACGTCATTCCATGCTTCAAACTCCCACTGGAGACAAAGACTGAGCCAGCTGATGCTGCAGGTACTGCAGGCACCGTGTGTGCTGCACTGGGTAGCAATTTAAGGCAGATGAGGGGCTGAGTCTGATCTGGGTGCTCCCCTCAACTGCTTAAATTGGACTGGAACTGAAGGAGGATGTAACAAGCCATAACATAGGGGTGGGTGGAACATTTAAAATGAACTGCAGGGTCCTTGTGCAGCTTGAGTTTTTTCACCTCATCTCGAAGTCTGAAAATAAGATTTTTGTCAAGAAGCCAGGACGGTCTTAAGCATAACCAACCCTGACTGTTGAAAACGGGGAATTTGTCTTTCAAACATGAATTTCGATCAAACCCCTCTCATGGGTTAAATTAAAAAAAAATTCCAATAAAAAATCAGTTCATGTTTAAAATGTGTAAAATTTCTAATCCTAGGACATTTAATTAAAAAATGGTGGTTTTAGGAAAAAAAAGTATCAGAAAACAGCTTGGAAAGAAATAACATCAGTTTTTATGCCAATGTTTCTTCTCTCTCACACACAGTCCTCATTTTCATACAGCTCCAGCTGATACCCTCTGCTGTCCTGTCTAATTGTACAGCCTCTACAACTTAAGAATACATCAATAAATGAGGATTCTTAGGATGAGCTTGGCCATAAATGGTTATGGGCATGAGTAACCTCCCACAGCTGTATGGATCAGGCATGGCAAATGGGGCGCACATAGGGGGCTGTGAACACTGCGTGATCCCAGAGTTACAGCAGTCACTATTTGAAAATGCCAGTGTTGGAGAGGCTGTGCGGTATTTCACCTGCCACAGGCATTTCCTCGTACTGACAGCAGGAAATTTCAGGGGACTCTCAGATATATGGGAGTGGTCATGGTTGGTAAATGCTGACATATTGCTAGTTATAAAAACGGAATCTCCAGTTCACACATCACGCCAATATCCGTTCAAGATTCCTCCCAAAGTGAGTGTGGATGTGAACACAAAGGCAGAATGAGAACAAGCTGTATTCTCAGGCCCAGATCCAAGTGAGCAGAGCCTTGTCTTTGTGCAGAGTGAGCCTCTCTGATGGTGGCATCTCTGAGTCATCCCACATGCCCATTGTTAGTGGTCTTGCTGAAGAGCGACAGGTGGGTAGTTAGAGCATGAAAATTGCCCACCTTCTAGATGCGAGCATGGTGCAACATGTGCACACCAGCGTGTATCTTCCTCTCAGAGACGGAGCATCTTTCAGAGAGCAAGGCTTAGACCAGAAGGATCTCCACGATATTGATCCTACTGTTACTTTAATTCCTTAACTTGTCGGTGCCTCCTTTTCCCCATGGAGATAATACACATTGTATAGAAGTGCTTTAAAGATTAATGGGAACATCAGCTTGAAAATCAGCATTCTGCCTGAAATGTCTTCACCTATTATTTTTACAAGGAACTGCTAACTATTATTAAAGGAAATTAGAGGGGGGTGGGGAAAACCCAGTTTTTCCTTTGTACAGGAATGCGGCAAACGTTGGTGGCTGCTCTGGGGAATGGAGAGAAACAGCCCCTAGATAATTGGCATTCAGAACTCTCTAGACCATAACTTATCTAATTAGTGGATAGTGTTTAAAACATATGGAGAATTAAAAGGACAAGGGAATCTAAGTATCAGAGGGTAGCCGTGTTAGTCTGGATCTGTAAAAGCAGCAAAGAATCCTGTGGCACCTTATAGACTAACAGACGTTTTGGAGCATGAGCTTTCGCGGGTGAATACCCACTTCCTCACATGCATCTGAGGAAGTGGGTATTCACCCACGAAAGCTCATGCTCCAAAACGTCTGTTAGTCTATAAGGTGCCACAGGATTCTTTGCTGCTTTTAAGGGAATCTAAAAATATCAGTGGTGATAAACCACTGGAGTTTAAATCCCTGTCTAGCTTGTGTTTATTTTAGGAGTGATTAACCACGTGCCATCCAAGAGACAACCAAGTCCTGAAGCCTTTCTGCACTCTTTCCTTAGCCATTTGGCAACAAGCTGGCATCAGGCCTGTAATGGTCACCGTTGTCAGCAGAGCTCCAATCCCATAGTTGCACACCCACCTTCTGGACAAAGTACTTGGATTTAAGGTGTTTGACTTAGTAGCACACAACATCTGATTTTAAAAAATTAGCACTATCCAATATCAATAGGGCACACGTTAAAGGGATTAAGAACTGGCCAACTGACATGGCAAAAAGTAGTTGTCAATGGGGAGTCGTCATCAAATGGGGGTTCTCCAGGGATTGCTGGTAGCTAGTCAACATTTTATCAACAATTTGGAAGTAAATGTAAAATCACTGCAAACAAAATTTGTGGATGGCAGAAAGATTGAAGGAGTGATGAATAATGAGAAGGGCAGGGCAGTCATGTAGAATGATCTGAATCACTTGATAAGCTGGGCCCAATCAAACAAAATGTATTTTAATAGTTACATGCAAATTCCTACCTTTAGGAACAAGAAATGCAGGCCACACCTACAGAATGGGGACTTCAGGCTGGGAAGCAGGGACTCTGAAATGGATTTAGGGGTCAGAGTGGACAAACAACTCAACATGAGCTCCAAGGGGGTGCTGGGGCAAAAAGGGCTGGTGTGATCCTTGGACACACATTCAGGGGGACAGTGAGTAGAGGCAGAGGGAGGCGATTTCACATCTGTAGAGGGCATTTGGTGAGAAGTACTGTGGCCAGCTCTGGTGTCCACCTTTCTGGTGTTCAGAAAGGATGCTGGAAAATTGGCGAGGGTGCAGAGATGAGGCGCAAAAATGATTTGAGGGCTGGAGAAATGTCTCACAGTGAGAGACTTGAGCTCAATCTGGTTATTAAACAGGAGACTGAATTTAAGTATGTTCTTACATTCTGGGGAGAAAATAGCAGGTGCTAAAAGGCTCTTTAATCTATCTGAGAGAGCCAGAGCAAGAACCGCTGGCTGGAAGCTGAAGCAGACAAATTCAAATTAAAAATAAGGCACAAATTTTTAACAGTGCAGGTGATTAACCGTTGGAACAGACTACTCAGGGAAGTGGTGGATTTGCATATCTTGATGCCTTCAGTTCAAGCCTGGACGCCTTTCTGGAAGATACACTTTAGTCAAACAAGTTATTTGTCTCAATACAGAGATAACTGTGTGCAGTTTAATGGCCTGTTATAAGCGAGGCAGATTAGATGATCTAATAGTCCTTTTGGCCTTAAAACCTATGATGCTATGACCTAATTGAGTTCCCATTCTGGTTCAGGATTGGATCAGGCCCCAAAAGTACAAATCCTTCTGCCTGAACTGTAAAGGACTAATCCCGTTAACTGAGACTCGTCAGGTTTTCAGTCATAAGAAGAGCTGCCCACTAGAGGGAGACAATTAGCCAGCGTATGTGACTCGGGCAAACCTCCAAGGGTAATGAGGATTTGGCCTACAATAAATAAGGAAATGTGAAAGAGGATAATTTTAGATTATCGTAGTTCATTTGACTGCAAATTAATATATAAGATCCATTTATACCAGGGGTCGGCAACCTGTGGCACTCATGCCAAAGATGGCACGCGGCTGCCTGCTGAGACTCCACAGTGCCATTAAAAATCCTGCCTGGTGTGGCAAGCCGCGGGGTCTGCAATCCCGGGCTGGAGCTGAGCACAGCAAGGCACTGGCCCCTACCCCACATTCTCCCCTCCCCTGGAGCCCTGCTGCCACACACGTAGAGCTCTGGGGGCCGGGGCTGTGCGCGGGGCAGTGTATCTGGCTCTGCTTGGAGCCTCAAGGTAAGGGGTCTGGGGCCGGAGGGGTTAGATAAGGGGTGGGGGCAGTCAGGGGACAAGGATCAGGGTGGGTTGGATGCGGGGGTGGGATCCTGGGGGCGTGGTTAGGGGCAGGGGTCTTTGGAAGGAGCAGTCAGGGAACAGTGGGGGTGGATGGGGCATGGGAGTCCCTGGGTCTGTCAGGAGGTAGAGGGTGGATAGGGGTCAGGGGACAGGGAGCAGGGTGGGTTGGATGGGGGGGTGGGATCCTGGGGGGGTGGTTAGGAGCGGGGGTCTCTGGAGGGGGCTGTCTGAGAGCAGGGGGGGTGGATGGGGCATGGGTGTCCCCGGGTCTGTCATGGGGTAGAGGGTGGATAGGGGTCAGGGGACAGGGAGCAAGGAGGGTCCGGGGGGGGCAGTTAGGGTGGAGGGTCTCTGGAAGGGGTGGTCAGGGGACAAGGGGGGTTGGATGAGTCAGAAGTTTGGGTTGGGGACGCCATCAGGAGGCGGGGGTGTGGCAGGCAGGGAGCAGGGGGAGGGTTGGATGGGGCGTGGGAATCTTGAGAGTCTGTTTGGGGGTGTGGATAAGTGTTGGGGCAATCAGGGGACATGTAGAGGGATAAGCTCCTAGGGGGGCAGTCAGGGGACAAGGAGCAGGGAGGCTTAGATAGAGGATGGGGTCCTGGGCAGTTAGGGGCAGGGGTCCCAGGAAGGGGTAGTCAGGGGACAAGGAGGGATGGGGTTGGGGGTTCTGAGGGGGCAGTCACCCAGTCCTGACTCCCCAGTCCTGACTCCCCCCACACCCCCCTGCTCTGAGCCCCATACCCCCACACACATCCCAGGCCGATGCCCTGGGCCCTGTACCTCCCTCATACACACCCAGACCTCTGCTTGACTTCTTCATCTCCCCAGGACCCCAGCCCTGACTCTGGCACCCCCACACATACCCAGCCCCCCCTTTTCCTGACACCTGCACCCTCCTCACATGTCCTCAGCCCTCTGCCCTGACTTTTGCACTTTCCCACATCCCCAGCTCCCCCATCCCCCATGTAGCCCCCCCCCCACATCCCCACCCTGATCACCAAACGGGAGCTCCTCCACCCCTCACACCCACATTCCCACCTCCACCCCTCACACCAAATGGCAGCTGCCCAGGTAAGTGCCCCACACCCAAACCTCTCAGCCTACCCCTGAGCCCCCTCCCTCATTCTAGCTCCTGGCCAGACCCTTCACCCCCAGCCCTGTGCTCGGTCCACTCCCACCCTCAGGTCAGTGCAGAGAGAGGAAGAGAATGGGCCAGAACTAAGGAGAAGATAGGTTCCCACTGTATGTGGGCAGGGCCGGGACCCCAGACCGGCACTAGGCTGAGCGGGTCCGGCAGCCGGGATCCCGGCTGGTAGGAGCTGGCAGGTAGACCCCTGGGCAGCAGTGGGCTGAGCCACTCAGCCCACTGCCGGTCTGGGGTCCCAGCAGCCAGCCCCACACAGCCCGCTGCCGGTCTGGGGTTCTGGCTGCTGGACCCTTGCCAGCCGGAGTCCTGGCCACAGGCCCCGCTGAGTCCACTGCCGGCCTAGGTGAACAGAACCTCAGACCAGCAGTGGGCTGAGAGGGCCAGCGGCATAAGATCAACATTTTAATTTAATTTTAAATGAAACTTCTTAAACATTTTGAGAAACTTGTTTATTTTACAGTGGAACACTGGTTTAGTTATATAATACATAGATTTATAGAGAGAGACCGTCTAAAAAACATTAAAATGTATTACAGGCACACGAAACTTAAATCAGAGTGAATAAATGAAGACTCAGCATGCCACTTCTGAAAGGTTGCCGACCCCTGCTGTATACGTTAAACGATTTCCTTGCCATCCACTGGACAGTAAGGAATCTCTTGGAAATTGTTTAACATATACAGGGATCTTATAAATTAATTTGCAGTTAAATGAACTGTGAGAATCTAAAATTATCCTCAGTTAACAGGGTTTGTTTCTAGTTTAACAAATAGTCATTGTGCCTAGAAGTACTGTACTGAGAGAACTAGTGCCATATTCCATACAAAAATTAAACCAGAGAAATGTCTGTGAAGGAGGGATGAGACTTTTGCGCTAGGAGGTATGAAGGTGTTTGACTGCAATGGTTTCTCTACTGTATTCATAGTAGTAAAAAGGCTATAAGTTTCTGTTATGACCTGCCTTATTTTTCCCCATCTCCTTGTTTATTTTTTTAATCTTCTGACCATGCAGTAGTTCTGATCATTACATCTTCTGTTAGTCACTACGCACCTCAGTATGAGGCTGTTGTGACTGGCTGTCACTTTGGAATTTACACTTCTCTGAATTGCAGCTGTTGCCTTTTATTATTTTTTTTTATAAAAAACCCTTTAGTAGAAAATTTAAATAGAAACAATAAGCAATAGGCCTTGGTGTTGGAGGGTATGCCAAGGTCCAGGACCAGGTAATCGCCCTTCCCACACAACACAAAAACCACATATGCACAAACGAACACTTGGTAAATACTTGTAAACAGAACAAAAAATAAGTTAAAACTCAACTTTGTACAAGTTGGTGTAATGGAGATCCGTGCGAATGCAGGTTTTATCCATGCAGTAGAGTAGAAATGAATTCTCTAACTGAAATTCTGGCCTCATTGAAGTTGAGAGGAATTTTGCCATTGATTTTTGAACAGATTTAAGGTTTTGAATAGGTTCAAGATTTCACCCTGTGTGTCATTAAGTTGACAAACTAGT
The DNA here is from genome assembly GCF_007399415.2 of Gopherus evgoodei. NCBI lineage: Eukaryota > Metazoa > Chordata > Testudines > Testudinidae > Gopherus > Gopherus evgoodei. Next base: position 2,833,464 of record NC_044325.1, on the reverse strand, counting down.
CCTATTGGCGGAGCAGATACGGTCCTTTGTTTCCTTGGGTGGAGGATCTGTATTAGGGCCCTGTGATCACAGTAAAGTGTCCAAGGTCTCCTAGAACCTGATTTGGGAGGATTCTAAAGCATGTGAGTAACCCCACTGACTTTGAGGGACTGCTCACTTGATTAGAGTTAGGCATGTGCTTAAGTACATTGCTGAATTGGGGCTCTGGTGGGCATAGTCGTCCAGCATGAACAAAGACATATGTCTGAGCAATGTGAAGTGACAGACATTCATGGAATGAGTGATGGGGCAGCATGTTCCAGCAGGATGCTCCTTTAGCAGCTAACAAATAAGGCATGTGTTAGAAGCCATCTTGTAATTTAAGTGGACATGTAGGCAAAAGTCTCTCAGAAGTCAGAGAGTGACTGTTTTACATATCACACCCTGGAGTCCCAGCCAAGAAATCACATAATTGGAACTAATATTCATAGAATCGTGGCAATATAGGGCTGGAAGGGACCTCCTGAGATCTAGTCCAGATCCTTGATCTTGCTATTCTTCCTAGCTTTCCTTCCCATCGGCATAGTCTGCTGTTGTGCTGTAACGTTGTCTCTTTGAAAAACTGCCAGCAGTTCTCCTGAACGCTTTTGTTTTTCCCTTAGATTTTCTTGCCATGGGACTTTGCCTACCAATTCTCTGAGGTTGTTAGTCTGCTTTTCTGAAGTCTGATATTCCCCTTCCCCCAAAAAATACATAAAATAAAATAAATAACCAGCTAGTTATATAAAGGGCATGATTCAGAACTGAGTGCCTGAGGCTGACAAAATTACTGCTCTATGTAAGATCTTGTCTACCTAGTAATTTAAGCCCTGATCCTGCAAGTATTTAGACATGTAAATGACTTTACACACAAGACATGTCTCATTGAATTCTGCTAAATTTCCTTATGAGCCTAAGTCTTTGGATCAGGGCCAACTTGTGATATAAATATAATTTAATGTAACAGATATAAATCTCAGCTTTACATGAAGGTATGTTTTGAAGAAATATGTCCTTTTTATCAGCATTAATTGTGAACCAAGTAGGGGAAACAATGAATTTTAAACACATGCTTTTTAAAAATTTGATTCATATGTAGGTAGAATAACTTTTTGATGTACTGAAAATAAACTGCTGCAGTTCGTGAGGCAGTGCAAAGGTTTCAGTTTGCAGGCCCCGTACCTTAAAAAAGAACTCAACTGCAGTAAAATACTGATAAAAATAAAATGTTTAAATTTAATTGTACAGCCATTTAGAGGTGGGCAGATACTGCTAAAAACACGTCTATAAATTTCTTTTGCTGTGTGCCCCTCTTCAATTGTTTTGCTTGGATATTCTGGCCCATGAGTTTACTGGTAAGAATGTTCATTGAAACTGTAAATTACAGAAAGAAGGATGTGCTCTGGAAACCTGATTCTAAATGTTTCACTCATCCTATCCAGCAACAGAAATGTACTATGTGACCAAAGTGTTCAAGAAAAAGAGCTGGAATACTTGCAACAAACTCAACTCATGGATGAGTTTTAGACAAAGAATTATTTGAGTAAGTTATTGAGTAAATTATTCAGAATTTAAACAAAACTTTCATCTGTTTGATGATGGTTTGTGAATGGGAAAAGTGTTGAAATAGATTAAATCATAGACTATCAGGGTTGGAAGGGACATCAGGAAGTCACCTAGCCCAACACCCTGTTCAAAGCAGGACCAATCCCCAACTAAATCATCCCAACCAGGGCTTTGTCAAGCCTGACCTTAAAAACATCTAAGGAGATTCCACCACCTCCCTAGGTAACCCATTCCAGTGCAATACATAATTCGTTAGAAAATATTCACCAGGATGTGCTCTCATGGCCCTTTTAAATGTAAGAATGTGGATAATCTATTCCACCAAAAATTGAACAATAAAGAGTCTAGCAAAGAATACAAGTGTTCGACCTTTCTTCAAAGTAACATAAATACCCAATTATAGAGAGACTGGGAACATCAAACTTTTATTGTCATTCTGATGTCGGATTTTGAGTCGGTAGATAGTCAGACATGCTCTGTAAAGACCTGGAATTAGCTCATGGGTTTAAACCTTCAAAAGAGTTTGTAGCCACAGGTCATCTCAGAAGAGCAAACAATGTCACATGGTTTCGAAAGAGGATTTTAAAAACACAAAATGTTTCTGAGCTAGTAATCTGAGTAGTGCACAAAAAGTGGGAATTAATGTAACAGACTCTCAGTGTGCTCCTGAAGATACTGACCCTGGACTCCAGTGGCAGAGCCGAGAGCATGTTTTTCTTGTAGAAGTTACTGGCTTTCAGAAGGTGAGGTCGGTGCTGGGATACTTCACATTGCTCTGTGATTTGGGAGAGACTGGGGTTAAGGAATCCTCTGGAGTCACCAAAGGTAAAATCCTGCTCCCGTTGATTTGCGAGGGAGCTGAGCTTGATGCTAGCCAGTGCAAGCAAGTTTGGAGAATTTTGTTTTGTTTTTGACCCCTGACTCCAGTAATTAAGAAAATGAAAGAAAAAGGGAACTATGGAAATGGAACTCCCTGCTGTGCAAATAGCTCTCATTTGTCTTTGAAAATGAAATCACAGGGACACGTTTGTTGGTAGAGCTGATTTTAGGTTTGTTGGCAGTTCAAACCCCGCCCCCCACCCAAAAAAAATCAGTGCTGGACATTTTTATCCAATTTATTTAAAATAGCAAAGGAAAGGAAGGTCTCGAGTCCCAAAACATGGCCTTGGTGGCAGCAGATCCCTTATGTCCGATAGCCCAGTGGAAACGGTGCTTACTTGTGGCGTGGAAGACCCAGTGGGAGAGAAAGTGACTACATAGCCTCATCATTAGGACACTTGCTCTGAGTATCTTGGGCAGAAATCTCATGGCTGATAGGAAAGAAACAGGCTGTGTTCTCTACTCCAAGGTCAGCCTGCAGACTGTTGATCTGGGCACGATGTTGAAGTGCACAGAAAGTACCATGCCCAGCATGGAAGCCGTTCACATGTGACACCATGATCTGGGCAGTGTCAGAGTGAGTTAAAAGGTCTGGAGAAGAGAGAGCTGAATTCTGGATATTACTTAGAAGTCAGTACGTGTTAACAGCACTGATGTTTTCTTTCCAGCAAAGTTCCTCCTTTGTTATTCAGTCACATGTATTAGCTTTCCTCGTAGCTCAGGCACTGCTTTTTAACAATATAGACGTGACTTGTTAGTTGTGTTTCTGATTTGGATTGCAATTCCTGCTACTCTGTATAGTTGTAGTTCCTTCTGCTGTTATCAAGGCCAGTTTAATGTGCATCTATTATATCTTTATTTTACAGCGGTTACAGGGCTGCTAGTGACTTCACAGGAAACTCAGAGGAGATGAGTCCCTACTCCAGAGAGCTGGCAATCAAAGTCTCACTTCTGTAATCAGGTTCAGGAGGGAGGATTTGTGACTGCACAGATATGATTGGAGGATTAGGGTATAATCTATATTTTATTCCTTCCTTGTGTGTCACATCTAACAGGAAGTGGAGGTGCAGGAAGAGGCCAGGGCTCACAGAGATGTTATTTATTTGTGTTATGGGGGTACCTAAGAACGCTCGTCAAGGACAGGGCCCCACCAGGCTTGCCTTTGCTACTGGTATACACAGCACCAGTCCCTGCCCACACAGCGCAGTCTAGGTGTCAGACTGGGTGGGCTGAACAGATCAGCAGGCAGGAGGCATGGACGAGTGGGTGGGCGAGCTAACAAAATGAACAGAATTTAGTTGCCTAACCAATGCCAGACGCAGCTACTCCTCATAGCCGCATGTATGCCTAGGTGAGTGGTTGGTTGTATTTGAAGTGTGAATGCTTCCCCTGACTGGAGGCTTTCACTGACTGCAGCCTGGGGGGAACAGTCATATTTGCTGCACCCAAGCATGTCTAGTGGTCCCATATTTGTCATATTTTCATGACATACCAGTTACTGCAGCTTATGCCAAGAACAAAACAAATGGAAAATCTTGGATGAGATCCTGGCTAACTGGAGACCAGGGGAATTTTGCATTGACTTCCATGGGACCAAGATTTCACAGCCACTCCATCTTTATATTTTGGTTATTGCAGGGTTACTGTATAAAACTACTCTGATTTCTAGGCTCAGAGGTGGATTACACACTACCAGAATAAGGGCTGCTGTTAATGTGCACTATTTCTCTGTATCAACCTGGACCTCTGCATGACCTTGCCTGGGAGGAAGTCAAGAGAAGAACTGAGCGAATGCTCCATAAGGGAGCCTGGATGCAGGAAATAATCATATTTTATGTTTATTTGTGTCCCTGAACCTTCCCAGATTTGCTGGGGCTCAGCAACCCTCAGGAAGTCTGAGGACTGATTAGCCTTTGGTTTGGCTAGGAAAGGCCCTTCCACATGTGATCCTGCTTCCTTATAACAACCCCAGACTTTCTGCCGTCTCGCAGGGATGTGACTGGGTAGATAAGGGAAGTCCAGTGACCTGAGGGTTGCTCTGATTTATGTTTGGCAGTCCATGTTCCAATGGGGTGTTCTGACAGTGAATTAGTGTTCAAGGCACACCCTCTGTGGGTATGAAGGTAGAAGCTACTATTGGGTTTATGTTGCCTTTTCATTAACAGGCTGGTGCAAAGTGGCGGCAAGTTTGCCTTGAGTTTGGCCCCATGGTTGAACCTGGAGCTTTCATAGTTGCTATCAGCTGGTTTTTTTTGTGACCCAAAGTACCCCCTGCTCCCCACGCCTGTTTCAAAGCAGCCGGCGTGAAAACCACACAACACAGGAACATGACAAACATAGTGAGCGTGGTGTAGGGAATTGTAAGATTCCCATTGAAAGCACCTGGCAACAGATAACTTAAAACGGAAGCAAATAATAAATCTGTTGGTGTGTGGGAGTTCCTGCTTTCTCAGTTCCTAGGCTGATGACTGGGGTAGCCAAGGCATCCTTTTGCCAATGGGTTCTCAGCAGTGGAGTTGTGTGTTATACAAGAAGTCATCCTGGCCGTGGCCCCCTGATGCCTCGAGAAAGCTGTAAAAGTAGAAACATTTTGCATCGGAGCTTAGTGGATGAACATGCCTGAAATGTGCCAGTGTTCCTATGGGAAGGAAGTTCCATACTCAAGGTGGCACTAGGGCCTGTTTTATTTTTCTTTCATAGAAATATTTATCTATATTCATCTCCAGAGCATATTGAAATATTTATTTTGCTTGCGTTGCACGGCTCAAATCCTGTCTTGCAGCAAGTTGGTGGAGATCAGTTGGAAATGGCTGGGCCCTTGATTCAAGTGCCTTCCACATGTAGTTATCCTGTTAAGGGATCGTGCTTTAACTCACAAGAAAAATGTCGAGCTTTGAAACCTGCTATTCCTTTTGTCTGTAAAGTATAAGTGATATCATCTGCAAGCACTGGTCTGTTTAGCCATACATACTGCATGTTGCTTGGATTTTCATTTACAATGATGCACTTTCCTCCATAGAAGATGAACAACTCAGAACAGCTCATATCTTCAGTGAAAATAATCTCTTTGGCAAACCAGTAAGAAATCCTCAAGTGCTGAAAGAGAATTCACAGACTGTAGCTGTGAGACAGACAGAAATAAACGTTCTGATCTGTGAGATTGAGGAATCTCAATGGTGTGTGGAACACTCCCTGCCTGGCAGCCGCAGTGGGAGAGAACACCCAAACTCCATTTCCTCTGCAAAGGGAGGGCTGTGAATCTGGAACAGACTGATGCTTTGCAATATTTGGGCTGACTTGACACAGGCCTTATATCAACTCAGGATGCTTTACGAGCTGCAAAAGACTAATGCTCTCATTCATAACTTTTGGTTCATAACCTTATTCAATGAACGTATCTCCATGCATACAGGAGTCATTGACCAAGCTCCCATTGACTCGAATGGTGCAGAATTCAGCCCTTGGTCCCACAGCTTTCAATGGCATTCTTTATGCATAGATCTTTGCAGGATTGGGTCAAAAGCAAAGAGTTTTCCTTCTGAGCAGAATACGGTGTTACTCCTGGAATCACTGTATGGACTGGGAAATGATAAGGTCACTTCAAACTGAACTGAATCTCTTGGTAAACTGAGTTCATTCAAGTAATGTGTTAGAGCCCAGCCAAATGCAAGGTCATAGGTTTAGGAACAAAGAATATATAGGTCACAGTGGGATGGGGGAGGAACTGCGTCCTAGAAAGCAGTGACTGATGATGACTTGGAGGTTATGATGGGCAAGCAATTGAACGTGAGTTGTAGTTTAGAGGGCTAATACAATTCTTGGCATATAAACAGGGAAATACCAAACAGAAATAAGGAGGTATTATCTTTGAATACAGCATTGGTGAGAACACTACTGAAATACTGTGTCCAGTTCTAGTGTCCACACTTAAAGATGTTTAAAAATTTGAAAGGACTCAAAGAATAGCTACCGGAATGATTTGAAGTCTGGAAAACTTGACTTATAGTGAGAAAGTTAAGAAGCACAATCTATTTAGCTTATCCAAGAGAAGGTTGAGAGTTGACTTGATTATAGTCAAGATAATTCTGGTAGTAGGAGAACTTTTTAATGTAACAGAAAAATGGCTTAAGGAGATCCAACAGCTGGGGAGACTGAACCTAGATTAGAAGTAAAGCATGCATTTTAATAGTGGTGTGAATTAACCAATGGAACAATTTATCATAGGATGTCTTGGATTTTTTGTATCTGGAAATTTTTAAATCACAATTGAGTTGTCTCTTTCTAAAAAAATATACTCTAGCTCAACCCTAAGATATGGGCTTGATGTAGGAAATACTTAGACTCATGGGGTTTGAAGGGTCCACAAGAGTCACTCATCTAACTTGCTGACATTATCAGGCCTGTGTTTTGCAGGAGGTCAGACTGATAGCTATAATTACAGCGACAAGTTTGTAACCTGTTTTTTTGTCATGGTAAATGTAAAAGTCGTATGTTTAAGGGGAAATGGTGTATAAAGTCACAAGTATCAAAAATCAATTATTCCTCTTTAAATACAATATATATAAATCCCTCCTCCTGTGCCACAGTCCCTGTCAAGGGGGCACCAACCACTCACAGCACCTTCTGCCCATCACTGTAACCCCACTCCTGACCAGGTGAGAAGGAAACATCCCAGGGGAGGGCAGTAGTTTGGAGAGCGATCCCGCCCTGCGCTCACCCTGCAGTGGTGGCTCCGGTCTCACAGGGCTGTGCCCAGCTCACTGCTGTAGGCTGTGACCTGGCATATGGGGGTCCTGGCACCTCTAATGTTTGTCCTGGCCATGCCTCCTCCATGATGGAGGGGCGGCAGAGTCAAATTTAAATGAGTTGTGCCATGACCCCATGTGCCAGGGAGCAGAAAGACAGGCCCAGCCCAGAGGGACAGAAGCTGCCATTTTGCGGTGAGTGCAGGGTGATAAAAGCCCACAGGTCAGCACAGAGGCAGTTCTAACAGAGGGCTGGATGTTGTGGGGACGGGATCAAGGGAAATTACAATAGGGTCAGAAGAGCAACAAGAGTGAAATCAGTGGGGGAATCTGTTCAACATCTTAAATGTCCATACACAAATGCAAGGAGTCTGGGGAATAAACAGGCAGAGCGGGTAGTACTGGTACATCAGCTCAAGCATGGCTTAATTGGCCTCACAGGGACCTGGTGGGAAAAGTTTCATGACTGGAATATTGAGATAGAGGGCGTAGCTTGTTCAGGAAGAACAGGCAGGATAAAAAGAGAGGAGTAGTGCATTATGCATCAAGAATATATACACGTGTCTCCTTCTCCACTCCATCGGGACCTTAGAACAAGCTGAAAATCTCTGGGTAAAGATAAAAAATAGGGGTGACTTCACGGTAGAGATCTCCTACAGGTGCATGAGGCGTTTCTAGACCAATAACAGAACTAACCAAAACCTAATTGTAATGGGAGCTCTTACCTGCCCAGACATCTGTTGGAAAAGTCATATGGGAAAACACAAAATGTCCAATAAGTTCTTGAAATCTATCAGGGACAATTTTTTGTTTCAGGAAGTGGAAGAAGTAACTGGGGGGACAGCCATTTTCTACTTCTTCCTGACCATTAGGGAGGAATTGTTGGCAAATCTGAAGGTGGAAGGCAATTTGGGTGAAAGTGATCAGGAAATCATAGATTTCATGATTCTTAGAGAAAGAAGGAATGAGAGCAGCAGCAGAAGGATAATGGACTACAAAAAAAGCAGACATTAACAGACAGAGAACATTTAGGTAAGCTCCAATGGGAAGAAAACAAAGGGAAAAGGGATTTCAGGAGAGCTGGCAGTTTCTCAGAGACAATATTAAGGGTACAACTGCAAACTATCCCAAAGCAATGGAAAGATCAGAAGAATAGTAAGAAGGCAATATGGCTCCATTACGAGCAATTTAATGACCTGAAAATCAAAGAGAAATCTTATCAAAAGTGGAAACATGGGCAAAGTGCTAAGGAGGAATACAAAAGACGAGCACAAACATGCAGGAACAAAATTAGAAAGACGAAGGCTCAAAATGAGTTCCACTTACCAAGGCGCACAGCATACAATAAGAGGTTCTTTAAATACATTAGTAACAAGAGAAGGATGAAAGAAAGTGTAGGTTCTCTACTTAGCAGGGAAGGTTGAGGTGTTTAATGCCTATTTTGCTTCAGTCTTCATTAAAAAGGTGAATAATGACCAGGTACTCAACACAATTAATACTAATAACGAAGGGGAAGGAATGCGAGCCAAAATAGGGAACAAACAGGTTAAAGACTATCTAGATAAGTGGAGTGTATTCAAGTCAACAAAGCCTGATGAAATTCATCCTGGGGTACTGAAAGAACTAGCTGAATCAATCTCAGAACCATTAGCAATTATCTTTGAGAACTCATGGAGGACGGGTGAGGTCCCAGTGGACTGGAGAAGAGCAAACATAGTGGCTACCTTTAAAAAGAGGAATAAAATGGATCCAGGGAATTATAGACCTGTCAGCCTAACTTCAATATCTGGAAAGATACCTGAATAAATTATTCAGCAATCAATTTGTACTTAGAGGATAATAGTGTTATAAGGAGTAACCAGCATGGATTTGTCAAGAACAAATCAGGCCAAACCAACCTAACTTCCTTCTTTGACAGGGTTACTGGCCGAGGGATAGGGCGAAAGCTGGGAGAGATTGCAAATACTTTGAAGGACAGGATTAGAATTCCAAATGACCTTGACAAATTGGAGGATTGGTCTGAAATCAACACAATGAAATTCAATAAAGACAAGTGCAAAGTACTTCACATAGGAAGGAAAACTCAAATGCACAACTACAAAGTGGGCAATAAATGGCCAGGTGTAGCACTTCTGAAAAAGATCTGAGGGTTCTAGTGGATCACAAATTGAATATTAGTCAACAGTGTGATGCGGTTGTGAAATAGGCCTGTCATAAACAGATAGTAGGAGTTAATAGAACAGAAGTACTTCATATCTCTTTTGCCTGTAAAGGGTTAACAAAATCAGTGAGCCTGGCTGTCACCTGGCCAGAGGACCAATCAGGGGACAGGATACTTTAAAATATTGAGGGAGGGAAGTTTGTGTGTGCTGTTTTCGGTTGTTGTTCACTCTGGGGGCTCAGAGGGACCAGACGTGCAACCAGGTTTCTCTCCAATCTCTCCGATACAGGCTCTTATAAGTTCAGAATAGCGAGTATTAGGTAGATAAAGCGATTAGGCTTATGTTTGTTTTCTTTATTTGCAAATGTGTATTTGGCTGGGAGGAGTTCAAATTTGTATTTTGCTGAAAGGATTTTAATTTGTACTTGTATACTTAGGCTGGGAGGGTGTTCCCAGTGTCTATAGCTGAAAGACCCTGTAACATATTCCATCTTAAATTTACAAAGATATTTTTTATTGTTTTTCTCTCTTTAATTAAAAGCTTTTCTTGGTTAAGAACCTGATTGTTTTTTTATTCTGGTGAGAGCCCAGGGGACTGGGTCTGGATCCACCAGGGAATTGGTGGGGAGAAAGGAGGGAAGGGGGAGAGAAAAGTTAATTTTCTCTCTGTGTTAGGATTACTTTCTCTCTCAGGGACAGTCTGGGAGGGGGAGAGAGAAGGAGGGGGAAGGTGGATTTTCTCCTCTGTTTAAGATTCAAGGAGTTTGAATCACAGTGATCTTCCAGGGTAACCCAGGGAGGGGAAGCCTGGGAGAGGCAACGGTGAGGGAAAGGGTTTACTTTCCTTGTGTTAAGATCCAGAGGGTCTGGGTCTTGGGGGTCCCCCAGCAAGGTTTTGGGGGGACCAGAGTGTACCAGGCACTGGAATTCCTGGTTGGTGGCAGCGCTACAGGTTCTAAGCTGGTAATTGAGCTTAGAGGAATTCATGCTGGTGCCCCCCCCCATCTTTTGGACACTAAGGTTTAGCGTGGGGGATTGTACCATGACAAGGCCAGTATCATTCTGGGGTGTATTAACAGGAGTATCGTATGCAAAACACAGGAGGTAACCGACAGACTACTCAGCACCAGTGAGGAGCCTGTGTCTAGTTCTTGGTGCCCCTTGTTAGGAATGATGTGGACAAATTGGAGAAGGTCCAGAGCAGAGCGGAAAAAAAAAAGATTAAAGGTTTAGAAAACCTGACCTACGAGGAAAGGTTTAAAAAGCTGGCTATGGTTAGTCTTGAGAGAAGAAGAATGTGGGGGGGGAGGAGAGGAGGCCAGAACCTGTAAGTCTTCCAATATGTTAAGGGCTATGATAAAGAGGACGGTGATCGATTGTTCTCCTTGTTCTCTGAAGGTGGACAAGAAATAATGGGTTTAATGCAGCTAGGGAGAGGTAGGATCAGGACCGGCACTAGGGGTTTGAGCACCCTAGGTGCACGGCAATTTTGCCACCCTGCGCGCTGGTCCCTCGGCTCCGCTGGAGCTGCCGCAGTGGTGCCTGCGGAGGGTCCTGTGCTCCGCGGCTCCGGTGGAGCTGCCGCAGTCGTCCCTGTGGGAGGTCCACCGGAGGCGCGCGAGAAGCAGACTGTCTGCAGGCACGACTGCAGCAGCTCCACCGGAGCTGCCTGCCGCCCCCTCCGGCAAAACGGCGCCCACCAATTATTCTGGCTCCCTAGGCGATTGCCTAGGCTGCCTAAATGGTAGCGCCGGCCCTGGGGAGGATAGATATTAGGGAAAACTTTGTATCTAAGAGTAGTTAAGCTCTGGAATAGGCTACAAAGGGAGGTTGTGGAGTCCCTGTGATTGGTGGAATTTTTTTGTTTTTTAAAGAACAGGTTAGACAAACATCTCTCAGAGATGGTCTAGGTTTACCTAGTCCTACTTCAGCACAGCGGGCTGGATTGAGGACGCCTCAGAGTACCTTCCAACTTTACATTTTTATGATTCTACTCTCTAGCTCCAGTTAGCACAGTATACTGAAGTTGTAATTAACAGTGCTTACTGTATGGCTTGTTTGCTGTGCACTGAAGTGTGAATGTGCTTATGTTATAAGCTTGCTCTCAGGGAAAACATTTTCTGTTTGTTAGCACAATATCAAACATTATAGAACAATGGCTATTCAGGTAATACAGACTTTTATCAGGATGAAGGAAGAGAGGGTTATAGTTTTTTTTTTTTTAATCACTGCAACAGTAAGTACATCTGTTTGCCATTTCCCTGTTATTTTCAGTGATGTGTGTGTGTGTGTGTGTGTGTGTGTGTGTGTGTGTGTGTGTGTGTGTGTGTGTGTATGAATGGGTAAGAGTTTACCAATACAGATCTGGCAGAAGGATTGGGCCTGTCAGTGGAAATATGTGTATAGTAGGTCTTTCATATCTTACATATTAGACAGTTGTAAATAACACAAGTAGAAGGAAATTTACTAGATAAGACACAGGAAATGCTATGTATTTGTCTTTTATTAGTAACTAACATTGTTATCCTTTTTTTTTAAAAAAAAAAAGCTTTTACTAATTGCTGCTAAGAGAAGCACCTATGTAGGGGGTAGTGCTCAAATTCTAAAATCTCAGCTGCATCATACAGTATAATTAATGCTACTCTAATTTCCTATGTTAACTTATTTCCTATTCCTGGAAATGTTCTGACAGAACATGGGAATCTCTGACCACAGTTGGATCTTATTTATTGTTGATGGAGCTATGCACACAAATTGACATAAAGTGTTTTTTATGCCTTACTGAACACCAATTGCCTGAAAACATTAGAATCATAGAATCTCAGGATTGGAAGAGACCTCAGGAGGTCATCTAGTCCAACCCCCTGCTCAAAGCAGGACCAACATCAATTAAATCTAAAATCATTAATGTAGCCAAAGATGAATGACTCATAAGGTGCACCCCCAACAAGCTTTCAAGAGGGGATTCTGGGGCATTCATATTGTAGATCCATTTGAAATAAATCACATAAGACATTATCACAAGCAAGAACAGAGATCCGAGTTGGTAAGGAATTTAAAGCATCTATATTGGTATTTCTCAAACCAGTTACTTGTGATAAATGTGCAGAATATATGAGTTATGTCCTCTTTATACTTTAATTAAAATATAAATTGTTCATTTCATGCCCCATTTCTACCAATAAGTACCCACTTTTGTAAGACCAAGGCTAGTAATTCATTACTTTTCTTATTTTTTGACATTTGTTTTCTGCCAATGATTCCTGAAAGTTTGCTCTCTATTTTCTTTCTGTCTCAAAGTTTTGAGTAGTGATGAGGATTCAAGCATCATCAAGTGGTTCTGAACATGTCCTCCTAATGGCTGATGTTCTGATAATGTAGTAGTGTACCTCTGGCCTTTCTGAGGTAATACTCCAGCGGCTGCCAAAAGGCCAGGCCAATGCTTTACTGCACTTTCCCATGTAAGACTTAAAGAGCTGACATTTATAAAATGGCTGGTGAGCTGTGGTGAAGTGAGTTCTAATATCTGTGATGCAGCAAGAGCTGGACTACTGGAGTGACACTGAAAAATCTACAATGGGAGTTTTATGGGTGACCTTTTGAAGATGGAGCAATGTTGAACAGTGCAATTCCTGGTCCTGTAGTTTGGAATGCTTTTTGGCCACATATTTGTAACCTTTAATCTACTTCAGGCCATGGGCTCTCCTTTTTAGTAAAAATGTGCAGAAAATGCCAACATCCTCAGATTCACTGCACGTGAGGAACAGGGCGAGTTAATCCAAATCCTCATACCCATTCAGGAGATGGGGAGTTTGTGCTGTGTTAGCCAGCATGGAGGTGACTAGATACGTATATCCATTAACCAGATCTAAAAACACACCAGCTGTGCTGCGGCAGATGGAGTAGGCTGCAGGGTCTGTAATAAGGGGACATGGCGTACGGCAATGCAGAGCAAAAGTTTCCAAACCCTTTGCAGCGAGCTGTGAGATGTACAGTTAGCACGTTGCCTTTATAGTCTCAGGGTACGTCTTCACTACTGGCCGGACTGGTGGGCAGCGATCGATCCAGCGGGGATCGATTTATTGCGTCTAGTCTAGATGCGATAAATTGATCCCCAAGCGCTCTCCCGTCGACTCGTGTACTCCAGCACTGCGTGAGGCGCAGGCAGAGTCGACGGGGGAGCGACAGCTGTCGACTCACCGCAGTGAAGACACCGCAATAAGTCGATCTAAGTATGTCGACTTCAGCTACGTTATTCACGTAGCTGAAGTTGTGTAACTTAAATTGATCCTGCCCCCAAGTGTAGACCAGGCCTTAGACATCCATGGAAACCTTTCTATTTTCTGACATCGAGGTGCTCAATACAAATTGCTGCTGTTCCCAATGCAGTATTAACATGCACACATATATACACATATATGGACTGGGGAACAGCAGCAATTTGTGTTCAGAACTTCAGTGTATATTAAAACAAATCTTTGAGAGTTACTGTTTTTCAGGGTAGTGTCTGTAGCAGAACTCTTACTTTGCATTGACTCCGCCTGCAATTCTCTAGACCACCCCTGTGCCCTGCCTTGTAAACTTTTTATAGTTCTTTTGTGTGGAACCCTTCTGTGCTGTAAGCTGCTTTCAGCAGGTGTCTGGAGTTCGCACACAGGTTTTGTAATAGTTTGCAATACTTGCAGTGTGCAAACTGAGTTTAAGCAAGAGATAATTTTGAATGTGATAGAAAATACTTCAGCTCAACTGGTGAACAAATGGAGAAACCAGTTCATGCAGACTGTCCTGTGCCGTCTTGCAGGCATGAATGGGGCTCCGATGTGTAAAAGCAAGGTCTCCCAGGCAGACTGGCAAGGCAGATCTGAAAGAAACCATTTGTCTTGATGCCCAGGCAGAAATGGCTGTCCCCTAAATGCTCTCATCCGGTGCTGGTTACATACTGTATCTGTGCCCGGGAAACTTGTTTCTGGAAAAGGAAAAGCATTTCCTATTAGTAATAGATAAAGGTCTAATTGTGAAGCTTTAACTCATATTGGTGAGTAGTGTCTCACACACACATGCACACAAAAATCGTCCTGTCTACTTCAGTAGAGTTCTTCAGGGAAGTAACTGCTCACTGATTCAAGTAAAGACGTCCAGCAGTGATTTCCACTCCCAAGTCCAGCTGAAACAAAGGCCATTTCTCTTTATTCTACATGTTGAGTTATCGCTTCTGGCCTGGAAGCAGGTAGGCCTGGGGGTTAGCCAGCAGAGCAACTGCCATTCTTCATAACAGCATGTACCTGCAAGCATACTTGCAGGCATGAATGACAGAAGCCAGCTCCTGGTATTCCAGGTCCTGGAAAGAACAGAAGGGAGTTGCTGCTTTTATATTTCTTATTCTTTCCTTTTCTTCTTACTGATTTTTGTATTTCTGACACTTTCTAAAATCCCCATATTTCCTTTTGACTAAAGAGCTAGGGGCATGATTGGTACTGAACAAGTACTTCCAGATAACATTGGCAATGTGCTGCTGGAGGTGCCACCTTTTAGATAAGACTTAACAGCAATTTCTAGACGTCTAGAGGTTATTAAAAATTCAATGTCCCTTCTCCGCACACTAGGGCTTTCAGCCTCCCCCTGTACCCTGGCTGTAGTACAAGGTGGGTGGAAGGATGGCCTAGTGGCTAGGCCACTGCACTCTGGCCTAGGTTCAATTCTTGCCTCTGCCACAGACACCATGTGTGACCTTGGACAAGTCATTTAGTCTTTCTTGTGCCAATTCTCCACCTGTAAGGTGGGGATAGCCTTTGCCCACTTCAGAGGGAGGAGTGGGAGGATAAAATGCGTTACCTGATTGTGAGGTGCTCAGATAACACGGGGAGAAGGGCCATATAAATATCTAGATAGGGCAACCTAAACACAGGCAAATCTGTTTTGCCTACCCACATTTCCCTTCACTTCTCTACGGCTATAATAAAAATGTTATGGTGGATTTCTGTCACAGAGTGACCATCATAGTCTACTCCAGAACTGGCAGCAGTTGAGAGATGAATATTAGTTTGTAACACAATTTGAGACCCCTCTGCATTAAAAGCATCATGTGAATCCATCATTATTTGTGACTAATTTTATTTTAAATTAGGTTAATAAGAGGGGAGGAGCCTTTGTTGTCCATAGTCAAGAATAAGGGGCATGGAGGACTCATAGTACAGGGCTCCAACCTTTGTGCTGGCTATGGGGGGTTGGATTCTGCACGAAGCTACGCATCAGAATCCCTGACAGAGATTTGTTTCTTAGTATCTGCTTCAGGAAACTATATTTTGTGCATGAGAAATAGGAATCTGATACTTAGCACAGCAGAATTAGTTGATCTGCCAATGTTCACCGAACCTAGGGTAAATCTGCTGGTTGGTCTGTGCGTCCAGATGCATCTATTGGAGTCCACCACAACTGATAAGTAGCTGTGACAATGGTATATAGCTGGGATTGAGGTCAGTACACCTTTGGGATGTTCCCTTGGTGTTGAGCTCATTTTGAGAGTCTGTGCTGTCCAATACACCGAAATGAAATGATCTATTAGTTACATGGAATTTTGTCTCAGCATTTTAGCCCAGCCGTGTTCTCCTTTCAGTTATGCACTTACGACTCATCTCTGCATTCAGACTGGTGCAAATGAACGGAATCTTTGATCCTTTTTCCTGACTTGCTTGCTATTAGTCTACTATGTTAAAAAACAAACAAATCAACAAACAAACATGCATCCAGGGCCAAATCCTTCTCCCACTTATACTAGGGAATCCCATTAAAGGCACTGGCAGGGCAGAATTGGGTTTGGTATGTTTAACCACTCTGGCAATGTTATTTACAATGTAGCAGAGCACTGTTGAGACACACAATGTATCATACTTCATGGACCTCCTTCCATACTGGTCTCCATCCCTCACAACTCGTGTTGATGCAACCTCTGGTATTCTCTCCTTTTCACTGTGGGGTGACAAATAGGAATGCATGTTTTATTTTCAAACATCTTATTTTTGTATTCTAAGGCCCTTAGATATTTGCACGCTCTGATTTTAAAACTGCATTATACGATAAATGATACCCCTCTGAGTCCAGCTTTTTTTGCTTTCTTTGTATTAAAATATTGCAGTTATTCAGTAAGTCCTTGATAAAGCCACAGTTAATGTTCACATAATAGAATATACACTTTTAAATCTATCCAGTATGTGCTTTGTCATTGATTCAAACTGAACTCATTAATTAAATAAGACTCAGATTTGTAAACCAATTGTTCAGAAATGAAACTTTATTTATATCTAAGTATATTCAAAATCACAGAAACGTAAGTACCTCTTCAGACAATCTGTCTTGGAATTCCATTGGTGTTTTGGAAGTCACGTGTGATTCAAAGTTATTTTTTTCTAATGGTATTCTATACTGAATACAACTGCAAAAAGGCTGAAATATTTGTAATGCATACATGATTGACCTTTAGCATAATGGTCAGATCCTGCAGCCTTTACTCAGGAAAATGAGTCCACGGAAATAAGGAGTGGCGTTTGGATGGCACGATCTAGTCCAATTCTTTTCATAAACACTTGAATGAACACAATTCAGCAATTTTTGGATTGTTACAAGTCATTGCCAGGAACGAATGGCTGACATGCCCTACATTCCTGAATGCTCCTCTCTGCATTGGCTCAGAGTTCCCAGTTGAAGACCCACATGCACATTGCAGAATCACCAAAAACAGCAAGGAGTCCTTGTGGCACCTGAGAGATTAACAAATTTATTTGGGCATAAGCTGTCGTGGGCTAAAACCCACTTCATCAGATGCATGGAGTGGAACATACAGTAGGAAGGTGTAAATACACAGTATATGAAAAGATGGGAATTGCTGTACCAAGTGGGGGGTCACTGCTAACGAGCCAATTCAACTGTGGAAAAGAAGGGGTGGAAATCGCAGGCTCTTAGTCCCATGGTGGATTTATCAGTCCCTGAGCCTGACTGCTGATTGGCAGGAGGTTAGCAAACCTGTTAGCAGGGTCGGAGGGTGGGGGTGTGTAGGAGTGATAAGGTTTGTCCCAGCTTTGAAAGAGCCAATCTATCTGAGGAGCTTGGCTTAGACAGAGGCCAGTTCCAGCTTTGTAAGGCTTAGCCTGGCTCAGGCTAAGACTTGCCCAGCTTGAATGATTTGAACCAGCTTTGACATGTTTGGTTAGCCTGGGAGTCTGGCCTCAGTTTAGACCAGAGGTCGGCAACCTGTGGCAGGTGTGCCAGAGATGGCACGCGAGCTGATTTTTAATGTCATGCTGCTGCTTGCCAGGGTCCTGGCCCCACTCAGCCCCCGTCCCCTCTACTGCGGGGCAGGAGGCAGAAGCTTGGTCCCCCTCCCCCGCTTCTTCCCCCAGCATGCTGCTTTCCTGCCCCTCCTCCTCTCCTTCCCTGCACCGATCAGCTGATCGCCGGGGGGGGGGAGCGGAGCTGCAGAGCGCTCGCTGCTCCAGGGAGGAGGCAGAGACGAGGCGGGGATGGGGTCTTGAGGAAAGGGGGGGAATCGGGGCATATCCCCTTGAGCCTGCTGCCATGAGCCGCTCATGGCAGGTGGCTGGGAGGACCCGCGTGAGCCGAGCACCCTAGCCCTCTGCCCTGACCCCTGAACTCCCCTAGCCCTCTGCCCTGATCCTGCACCCCCCACAACCCCAGCCCCGACTTCTCCTCCCCCCACACACCTCCAGCCCACGTTCTGACCCTTGCACCCCCCCACATCCCCACCCCCACACTGAGCACCAAACGGGAGCTCCTGCACCCCTCCCCTCACATTCCCACCTGCACCCCTCACACCAAATGGGAGCTGCCCAGGTAAGCGCTTCACACCCAAACCTCCTGCCCCAACCTTGAGCCCCCTCCCTCATTCTAGCTCCTGGCCAGACCCTTCACCCCCAGCCCTGTGCTCGGTCCACTCCTACCCTCAGGTCAGTGCAGAGAGAGGAAGAGAATGGGCCAGAACCAGGGAGAAGGTAGGTACCCACTGTATGTGGGCAGGGCCGGGACCCCAGACCGGCAGCGGGCTGAGTGGGGCTGGCAGCTGGGAACCTGGCTGGCAGGAGCCGGTGGACAGTACCTCAGACCAGCAGTGGGCCGAGCTGCTCAGCTTGCTGCTGGTCTGGGGTCCCGGCCACAGGCCCCACTCAGCCCGCTGCCAATCTAGGGTCCCAGCTGCAGCCCCGCTCAGCCCACTGCCAGCCTAGGTGAACAGAACCCCAGGCTGGCAGCGGACTGGCGGCGTAAGATCAGCATTTTAATTTAATTTTAAATGAAGCTTCTTAAACATTTTGAAAACCTTATACAAGCATAGTTTAGTTATATATTTAGACTTACAGAGAGAGACCTTCTAAAAAGGTTAAAATGTCTTACCAGCATGGGAAACCTTAAATGAGAGGGAATAAGGGAAGACTCGGCACATTGTTAAGAAGCTGCTAGGGGATGTTTGTTTTTCAGTTCCCCTGAGATCTTAATTTTCTAAAAGTATATTTGCCTTCAAGCTTTTGTTTAAAGTGCTGGAATCTGCTTCATTATTACATGTATTTTTGTAACTGTTTGTGCAGCTTTTACAATAAGATCTGACCTTTTTTAAGCATTTGGTTTTCTAAATAGATAGAATATGTCAATAATTAAGGCTGGGCAAATGATTTATGGGCAAATTTCACACTTTCTCTCTTTCTGAGTGGTCTGCAAACATGAATGTTTTAAAGTACTAGAACACTTAGGATGGATGTTTCGTACTAGCCCACCCAGAAGGTGGGCAGAAAATGGTTTCCTCTCCCGGACACTTTCTGAGATTTTACAATTTTTCTTGTTCCTAACTAGATAAAATGGATCTTTCAAAGTTTTTCACGAAAAGTGAGAGACCCACTGGGTTGGTGGGGTAGGGGAGGGCTGCTCTTTCTGATTGCAATCAGGGACTTGAATCTCTCACAACCAAAGTGAGTGCCTGGACCACCGGGCTTCTGACCAGATTTTTTTTCCTGGACTTGAAAAATGTTCCTGACAAAAGCTTAATTCAAATGGACACATTCCTATGGAGGTTTTTGTTTCAATGAATCAGCATTTTCCAGAAAAAAAAATTCCCAGCCAACTCTAATTGAGAGCAGATACCTGCAACACAGTCAAGGAAGGCCTGAAGGAATAAGTAAGGAAAGAGAAGGGATTGGGAGGCCAAGAAATTATAGCCAAGAAAACAGGACATATGTGACAGGGTGAACTAGTCCCAGAAGCAACCTGTTGGATGGCCTCAGGGTCCTGCCATATTCGTCCCAGGAAAGGAGCAGCAGAGAGGTCCTCCAAGCAGGCTAGAGTGGCTGCAGGTTAAGCAGCCAATCAGGGTCCAGGAGGGCCCTATGAAAAAGGAGCTGCAGAGCCAGAGACTGGCAGTTCCTTGCTGGAGCTACAGGAGTGCAGAGGGTGCTCCTGGCTGGCTAAAGGGAACTGTGGCACAACTGATAGCTCAGTGCTAATAGGGACTGGGGGAGGGAGGAAGAGCGCCTGGCTGGCAGCTGGGCCTGAGCTAAGGATAAGGCATCGGTGAAGCTGGGGCCATGGGAAAGTGGCCCAAGGAACTGAAGGCAGTTTTGCTACAGGGACATGGTGGCATGTGGCTACTATAAGTAGGGTCCCTGGACAGGGACCCGGCGTATGGATGGGCCCAGGTTTTCCCCCATAGTTGACTGAGGGAGGGTCTTCAACTGGACAGCAGTAAACCCTCAGAAGGGGACTGATCTGTCAGGAGGCCAAGCTAAAACAGACTAAGGGGACAAAACCATTGCCTCCAGAGAGAAAGCCCTGGGGGTCCAGCCCAATAGCTGGATCGGGTCTAGTTTAAAGACCGCAGATAAACCTGACTAGAAGGGAGTGCCTGTGAGAGATGGGTGCCATGTCATTACAACATATAATATGAGTGCAGAAATGTCGCACATTTCATTCTGTAGGAGGAAAAGCATTGAATGCTAAAGTGACCGGGAATGGATTACAGTAAGAAATGTGCGTAAGAGGAAAGAGAACTCTAAACAGAGGGCGATTTACTGGTGCACAAGGCCAGTATAAGTGCTCTAGAAATGCAAGCATCCTGGGAATAGTGTGGGGATAGTGGACAGTGAATGAAGCACAGTTCCCATTGTCAATGAGAAGGGGAAAACCACACTGAAAACATAGTATCAGAGGGGTAGCCATGTTAGTCTGGATCTGTAAAAGCAGCAAAGAATCCTGTGGCACCTTATAGACTAACAGACATTTTGGAGCATGAGCTTTTGTGGGTGAATACCCACTTCTTCAGATGCATGCATGCATTTGAAGAAGTGGGTATTCACCCACGAAAGCTCATGCTCCAAAACGTCTGTTAGTCTATAAGGTGCCACAGGATTCTTTGCTGCTTTTACTGAAAACATAGCACAGTGTGAATCTTAGTGTCTACCTTTCACGGTAGTTTACATTTCAAAAAGAAATGTATCATCAGTAAAGTCTAATGTCCATGGGGCAGTGTGCAGTCTGTGGGTTTCTCTTTGGACAGATGTCACAAATTAAACTGCAGACTCTGATCACTTGAGTTTAAACATGCACAGGCTCTTTTTAGAGCTTTGGGCTCAGACAAACTTGAAAGCTCCAAGCTAACCTCAAAGCAAACACAATGAACACCACCCACCCCCTTTTTGCCAATTCTTATCTTTGAATTACTCTTTCCCACACGAGTCCAGTTTCATGAGTTGGTTCCATGCCATTTCACATAGACCAGTAGTAATTATAAATTACAGCATCTTCAGTACTGGCATTAATTGGTATCCTGGTTGGTAATCTTATCAGAGAGGTCAAGGTTTGCTGTACTGCTGTCTTGGCCCTAACAGCTCCCCCTTCAGTTCTGAGTTGTGGCCTGGTGGCAGGCATTGCATTCTCACTCTCCCTACGTGACTGCTCTGTGGATAAAGATTGGGCTAACTCTCTACTACTGTAAATGCAGCACCTTTGACAAGGGCTCAGGGCGAGATCTTGCAGTTCTTTGTTCAGGCAAAAGTCAGTTGGGTCTGCCTGAGTAGGAACTGCAAGATCAGGGCCCAAACTTATGGTGGCTTTCAAGAAGTTTTCTACAGCTGCTCCCTTGTACGAGAGATGAGGCACATGATTTATTTCTGCGTCCATTTTTTACAAGGGAGCTGACAACTTGCTGCATTGTTGTAGTTAAATATACAAATATTTTGATTTAATGTTCTTAAACACTGGGGGGAAAACCCCAGAGTTGTGGCTATTTTCAGTGACAGGAGTACATGCTGTACAGACACCTACCTGGAAACCAAACTTTCTTTTAAGTATATAATTTTCCATGAAATGTGGGTTTTGAAAATAATCATTGAAATGAATCTATTGGCCCGTGTTTTCACAGCGCTGTGCCAGTAGCTAGCTGTACCATAGGTATGCACAAACACATTCTCTTTCTGCACTGGTAAAACCTCACATTGGCCCAACTATACCAGTTACTTGTGGGCACAAATTGGTACTTACACCGTCCGTTACCTGGCTACCTGGGCACTAATGGCAGTTTGTCTCTTTCTGGCTCATCTGAGGACTGATCCCAGAAGGTTCTGGGCACTTGCAACATCCATTGACTTCAGTGTGAGGTGGAGGTGTAGATGCCCTCATCTCTTTGAAGTAGGCCCCTCTGGTGCAGTTTTGCCAGCCCTTTAAATCTTTTAATCGTAAAATGGGCCATTGTGCTGCAGAGGTGTCATAAGTAAACCTGTCATAAGGATTGTTGTTATGCAGTTCTAATGTGCAAGGATATTACCTAAACAGGATAAAGCCACTGATCACTGTTGAGCTAATGAGCCAAGGACTAATCAGTTCTCTAAGAATTGTCATGAGAAACAGTTATGCCTCCCCCAGTGCCCACACTGACTTCATATTGACAGAATAATTGTCATCTGCCTCCAGTTTCACCAAATAGACTATCATAGATCCTAAGAAGCAATTTACAGCTCATACTGCTGTAAGATGTCTCTAAGAATGATGAAATGCAATGTCTTTAAGGAACTGCTATGAAATGTGGGTTTTTTTAATGTCAATATGAGTACAGCTCTAATGGCTCAAGAGCCCTACTGTTGTGTTGTCTGCTCTTGTTCACCTACCGTGTCGCCATGTTTACAGACAGGTGAATCAAGCTAAGGCAACATATTCAGGACTTGCACTTATTTTTTTGTCTTCTGCTCTGAAACATTGCACTAGTTGGAGAGAGATCCCCTATTATTAATATGGGAATACTGGTGGGACGAGGGAGGGATCCCGATGACAATATGTGGTTGCACATATTTAGTTGGTAAATGTTTTGCGCCTGTGGCTAAGAAAATGACTACATTTTCTTAGACTCTTCCCTTGCAATTCTGGTCATGACAGACCACACAGGGCTGGAGGGAGAGGGGAGGTGGGAATGGGAAATGGAAGATATAATTACATGATGAATCAGTGAATTTCAGCACTAACCTGAAAATCTGGTCTTCATGAGCCTTTTAAGGTCTGTAGGCAAAACAGTCCAATTTTGCCTTATTAGATTGCCATAAGAATGGCCATACTGAGTTAGACCAAAGGTCCATCTAGGCCAGTATGCTGTCTACCATCAGTGACCAATGCCTGGGGCCCCAGAGGGAATGAACAGAGCAGGTAATCATCAAGTGATCCGTCCCCTATAGGATGGTGTAGGGTTGGTGGAGCTCATCACTGGCAGTCACTGTTGTGTCTTTTTCTGGTCCTGCACTTCTAATGTTGAACCTACTGTAGAGATTATGAACAATTCACCCACATTAATGGCCTAAGACCTAGAAAATGCAGAGTCTCCCTGCAACCAGACAAACACCTTAAGAAACTAATGACCTCTCAACTTTAAAAATAGAACTGAAAAATGGAAGACTAACTTTACCCTTTCAGTGACATTGTTTGATGTGTTTTCCAGGGTCCACCTGGGACAAAAACTCAAGGGGGAGATTTTAAATGGACAGAGTGTAGGTAGGCACCCAGCTAAATCCATGGAAGTTGGCTGCCTAACTGCCCTTTGGAAACCTTCTCCTATGTTGTCACTATGATATGCAGTACAACATGGAGAGAAATTCATCTGTCTCTCCCTGAGCACAGCTCTTTATTAATTGTGAAATTGAAAACAACTGCAAGCTTCATTGGAACCATCCCCTTATGCTCCACTTTGCACCGATTAGCCATGAAGGTGAAGGTAGAAATAATTATCTTGGCAGTGTAGCTTTGGAGTATAAAGATATTTAAAGCTAACGTTAGCTACTTGGTTAACTTTTCAAAATGCTTAATAAACTTTATGAAGTCTTAAACCAGGGATTTATTTTTTATCAAAAATGGATGCAACGTGAGTTGAATACAAACCCACTTATTTCAAAAGAGACAATACAATTTTCTGTCATTAGAAGCAATTGATTGGATTGTGCGGGGTTTTAATGATAAAATAAGATATTTGTGCAGACTTGACCAAAATAACCTTGTGCTTTTCATGTATCTGACTATCAAATTCTGTGGCTTGGGTCAGACTTTTTTGCATGCATCCTCTCAGCGGGAGGCTTGGCTGGAAGCATGATGTACGGCAAGAAAGAGTGGGTGGGAGCCTGTAGCTGTTAGAAAATCTGTGTCCTCCCCTGTGATTACAACCCAGACCAGAGACTGTTGCACCAGATAACACCATTCAGGGACTCTTTCCAGCATGTCATAATAACTCATTGGCTATGGAATAATATCTCAGACATTAGGTTCAGATTAAATGAATAATAATTTAAATTTAACATCGTTACAGATTAATCCCATGGCCATTTGGATAACATTCACAACACCTTTCCCATATAGACAGTGACACATCACTTGGAAATGATTATTAGCTCTACTTACCCTTATTTCCCACAAGCACCTTTGTGTTTTCTTCCATGCTGCCTGTGATGGGTTGAATCACAGAAACCCCGTTGGAGCTGCCAACTGATGTGCCAAGACTACTTCTGCCCCTGCTTTCCTGCCCTGTCACCTTAGGACTTCAATGCCCTGCCTGGTTTGACCCAGACCTGGTAGCCTGCTGCAAACCGAGACCCAGGTCCGAACCACGTCCCCTAACTGCTCTAGGCTTAACTGAAAACAGCTCACAGACGTGTTCCTGTCTTCAACACTCAGATGCCCAACTCCCAATGGGGTCTAAACCCAAATAAATCCATTTTACCCTGTATAAAGCGTATACAGGGTAAACTCATAAATTCTTCGCCCTCTGTAACACTGATAGAGATGTACAGCTGTTTGCCCCCCCGCAGGTATTAATACAGACTCTGAGTTAATAAGTAAAAAGTGATTTTATGAAGTACAGAAAGTAGGATTTAAGTGATTCCAATTAGTGACAAACAGAACAAAGTGAATTGCCAAGTAAAATAAAATAGAACATGCAACTCTAAGAAACTGAATACAAATAAAACCTCACCCGTTCCAGTGAGCTTCCTTTCACAGACTAGTCTCCTTCTAGTCTGGGTCCAGCAATCCCTCACACGCCCTGTAGTGACTGTCCTTTGTTCCAGTTTATTTCAGGTATCTTGGGGGGTGGAGAGGCTTTCTCTTTAGCCAGCTGAAGGCAAAAGGGAGGGTAGACTTTCTCTTGTGGGTGGAGACCCCCTCCTCACTCCTATGCAAAGTCCAGCTCCAGGATGGAGTTTTGGAGTCACATGGGCAAGCCACATGTCCATGCATGACTCCGTTTTTACCTGCCAAACCGCATTCCTGGGAAGACTCCGATGTGGATTGGCATCTTCAAGTTCATTGTTGGCTTAAGTGGTTTTTGACTGGACACTTAATTTGCACTTTTCTCAGGAAGCTGACCAAATGCTCTACAAGGCTAGTTAAAATCAAGCCGGTACACAGCCAATATTCATAACTTTGAATACAACAATGACACATGCATACAAATAGGATGAATATATTCAGTAGATCAGAACCTTTGCAGAGATATGTTACATGGCATATGTAGCCTAAATATATTCCAGTTATGTCACACATACAATCATAAGCATATTCCATAAAGCCTATGGGGGGCACCGTCACACTGCCCCTTATCCTTGAAGAAAACTCTGCCAAAATTCACAGATCCAACCCCTTGTCTTCTCTCCTGTCCTTCCTTTGAACCGTCTGGCTTTGCTCAGGCTGAAGACCACCTGTGATTACTGCAGCCATTGAGAATGCTAATTGTATGCATTTTGTCTCCCAAGCAAGCCCACTTCCATTTGTCTCTTCATTCATCTGCCAGGTCTTATCCCACAGGGACTGTCTCTGTGTTACTGGCTTGAACGGTGCCCAGAACAATGACGTCTGATCCCTGACTGGCCCCTCCAGTTTCCATTGCGGTAGAACTAATAATTTCTCAATGTTTCATCACATTAGTAGTTGGTTCTAGCACTGGGGGAAACATTTCCTTGCAGGCTCTGAGACAACGATCATCCTCTTCCGCAGTTTGCTGAGAGAATCTAAAGCCCACTCCCCTCTCCCCACCTCGAGGCTCTCAGTACCGTGAGTACACAGCCTGTTTGCCTGGGGAAGTGTTCCTGCGTTATCCACCAGCTGGAGCGCACACTGACATGGGCCTGTCCCACGAGTGGAGTCCCTCAGCTGGTAGCAGGACCTGCTATTTATGCCTCTGATTCAAAAGCTGAGACTCAAACTGAGGATCCTCATGCTCTTTACCAGGTATCCCAAAGGGAGTGAGTAGGAAGTGGGATGCGTCTTCTTGTCTGTTTCACAGCAAGAGAATCATGCTGCATCTTTGCAGAACATATCACAGGACCATAAGAATGGCCATACTGGGTCAGACCAAAGGTCTATCTAGCCCAGTATCCTGTCATCCGACAGTGGCCAGTGCCAGGTGCCCCAGAGGGAATGAACATAACATCCATCCTTGGTTGCCCATTTCCAGCAAACAGAGGCTATGGACACCATGCCTGCCCTCCTGGCTAATAGCCATTGATGGCCCTATCCTCCGTGAATTTATCTAGTTCTCTTTTGAACCCTGTTATGGTCTTAGCTTTCATGACATCCTCTGGCAAGGAGTTCCACAGGTTGACTGTGCATTCTATGAAGAAATACTTCCTTTTATTTGTTTTAAACCTGCTGCCCATTAATTTCATTTGGTGACCCCTAGTTCTTGTGTTATGACAAGTAGTAAACAACACTTCCTTATCTACTTTCTCTACACCACTCATCTCCACTTAGCAGTCTCTTTTCCAAGCTGAAAAGTCCGAGTCTTATTAATTTGTCTTCATACAAAAGCTGTTCCCCTAATCATTTTTGTTGCCCTTTTCTGAAACTTTTCCAATTCCAATATATCTTTTTTGAAATGGAGTGACCACATGTGCACACAGTATTCAAGATGTGGGCGTACCATGGATTTATATAGAGGCGACATGACATTTTCTGTTCTATTTTCTATCTCCTTAATTTTTCCCAGCATTCTGCTTTTCTGACAGAACTATCCACAATGTCTCCAAGATCTTTCTTGAGTGGTAACAGCTAATTTAATCCCATCATTTTATATGTATACTTGGGATTATGTTTTCCAATGTGCATTACTTTGCATTTATCAACATTCAATTTCATCTGCCATTTTTTTGCCTCATCACCCAGTTGTGAGAGATCCTTTTGTAGCTCTTCACAGTCTGCCTAGGTCTTAACTGTCTTAAGTAGTTTTATGTCATCTGCAAATTTTGCCACCTCACTGTTTACCCCTTTTTCCAGATCCTTTATTAATATGTTGAATAGGACTGGTCCCAGTACAGACCCGTGGGGAACACCACTATTTACCTCTCTCCATTCTGAAAACGGACTATATATTTGTTTCTTTTCCTTTGTTTCCTGTCTTCTAATTAGTTACCAATCCATGAGAGGACCTTCCCTCTTATCCCATGGCAGCCTACTTTGCATAAGAGCCTTTGGTGAGGACCTTGTCAAAGGCTTTCTGAAAATATAAGTACTTTATATCAAGTGGATCTCCTTGGTACACATGCTTGTTGACCCCCTCAAAGAATTCTAGTAGATTGATGAGGCATGATTTCCCTTTACAAAAACCATGTTGTCTCTTCCTCAACAATTTTTTTTTCATTTATGTCTGATAATGTTGTACTCTATTATAGTTTCAACCAGTTTACCCAGTACTGAAGTCAGGCTTACAGACCTGTAATTGCTAGGGTCACCTCTGGAGCCCTTTTTTAAATTGGCGTCATATTAGCTATCCTCCAGTCATCTGGTACAGAAGCTGATTTAAATGATAGATTACAGACTACAGTTAGTAGTCCTGCAATTTCACATTTGAGTTCCTTCAGAACTCTTGGGTGAATACCATCTGGTCCTGATGACTTATTGCTGTTTAGTTTATCACTTTGTTCCAAAACCACCTCTAATAATACCTCAATTTGGGACAGTTCCTCAGATCTGTCACCTAAAAGGAATGACTCAGGTTTGGGGATCTCCCTCACATCCTCAACTATGAAGACCAATGCAAAAAATTCATTTAGTTTTTCCACAATGGCCTTATCGTCCTCGAGTGCTTCTTTAGCACCTTGATTGTCCAGCTGCCCCCTGGTTGTTTACCAGGCTTCGTGCTTCTGATATACTTTAAAAAAAACTTGCTATTACTTTTTGAGTCTTTGGCTAACTGTTCCTCAAATTCTTTTTTGGCCTTTCTAATTATATTTTTACACTTCATTTGCCAGTGTTTATGCTCCTTTCTATTTTCATCACTAGGATTTAACTTCCACTTTTAACGGATGCCTTTTTGCCTCTCACTGCTTCTTTTACTTTGTTGTTTAGCCACGGTGGCTCTTTTTTGGTTCTCTTACTATGTTTTTGTTTTAATTTGGGGGGTACATTTAAGTTGAGCCTCTATTATGGTGTCTTTAGAAAGTTCCCATGCAGCTTGCAGGGATTTCACTTTTTGCGCTGTACCCTTTAATTTCTGTTTAACTAACCTCCTAATTTTTCTGTAGTTCCCCTTTCTGAAATGAAATACTACAGTGTTGGGCTGCTGTGGTGTTTTCCCTGCCAGAGGGATATTAAATTTAATTATATTATGGTCACTGTTACCAAGCGGTCCAGCTATATTCACCTCTTGGACCAGATCCTGTGCTCCACTTAGGAGTAAACCAAGAATTGCCTCTCCTCTGGTGGGTTCTAGAACCAGCTGCTCCATGAAGCAGTCTTTTAAGGTGTCAAGAAATGTTATCTCTGCACCCAGTCCTGAGGTGGCATGTACCCAGTCAATATGGGGATAGTTGAAATCCCCCATTATTATTATTGATTTTTTTATTTTTATAGCCTCTCTAATCTCCCGGAGCATTTCACGGTCTCTGTCACCATCCTGGTCAGGTGGTCGGTAATATAGCCCCACTGCTATATTATTATTATTAGAGCATGGGATTACTATCCATAGAGATTCAATGATACAGTTTGTTCATTTAAGATTTTTACTTCATTTAATTCTATGTTTTCTTTCACATATAGTGCCACTCTCCCACCAGCACAACCTGTTCTGTCCTTCCAATATATTTTGTACCCTGATATTACTGTGTCCCATTGATTATCCTCATTCCACCAAGTTCTGTGATGCCTATTATATCAATATCCTCATTTAACACGAGGCACTCTAGTTCACCCATCTAATTATTTAGACTTCTAGCACTGGTATATAAGCACTTTAAAAACTTGTCTCCATTTAACTGTCTGCCATTAAACAATGCAATTGAATGGGCCTCTTTTTTAGTTGATTGTTTCTGATCAGACTCTGTCTGTATTTTACCATTTTCCATCTTCTCATCCTCACTAGGACATAGAGATTCCCTATTAATAGATCCTCCCCTAAGGGATGTCCAAACCACATGCTCCTCTGCACTATAGACCTTCTCATTATTATGTGCGCTGCCCAGCATTCAGATGGCAGATACCGAAGTCTCTCCATGTAGTGAGTGCTGCATCTCTTGTTCTTGTAGATTTAACATATCAAAAGAATGTGTTTGCTTTAGATTTTTGGCAGTTTCAAGAATTCTGCTGTAGCTCTTGTTACACAGTATAAGATGATGTTTAGCCATTTATATAGATAGTATCCTATTAGCTCTTCCAAACCTCAGCTGCAAGTCCTGAGTCACCTCTTAAAAACTTTGAGATTGGGCTGGTCAAATGCATTCTAATTTGTATTTTAGTCTCTCAAATGCATAGGCTTTGAAACTGCACTCAGGCTACTTCAGTTGTCTGGAAATCCAGTTTGGAGGTGGTTATATAAGAGTACTTTGGCAGGATTTACAGGATAACAATGTATGGCTATATTCTAAACCCCTTACTTCGAGGTCTGAGTATGGGTGTCTGACTGCAGTGCAGACATACCCAGACATACCCAGACTCTCCAAGCAGAGGGAAATAAACAGAATGTCTAGGATTGGTCTCTGTGGACAGCTGTTAACAAGTTTGAATTAGGGTTAGGAACGAATGGATCGGATCAGGAGGCAGGGTAACTGCGTTGATTTGCAGAGTTACACCAGTTGTGGTTCTGGTCCAGTATGTTCATGAGCAGAGTCATGTAAAGGAGAACCACAGACATGCAGTGAGAGTGACCATCATTTTATATTAAAAAACAAAAAAAACAAGTGTAAAGTCTCCATGAGAGAGTGCAGTGTGGGTGTCTCTTTGGAGCATGTGATGCTGAAACACAAAATGACCATTTACTCACACGCTGAGCAGACAGGCTGTGGTACTGGACATGGGAGCAGGGCCAGATGATGTCATTTCATGCCCCAGGCACCACAATGGGGAGCTGATAATGGGCCAGCGAAGATAAAAATGCATAAAATATACATTTAAATGATCTCAGTTCCCGTCTGTTCCCTGACAATTCATCTGTTTTCCCCCAGCAAGTACATCAGTCCTCCCACCAACAGCCCAGCAATTCTAACCCTCCTCTGCATTATCCTCCCTTAATTCTAGCCCACTCCACAGTCCATTAATTTCCCATTCTTGCTCCCAGTTCTCTCCCTCCAGTCTCTTACCTCATCACTCAGTTTCACCCATCCTTTCTCAGTCATTTCCTTCAACCTCTTCCAGTTTCCATTCTAATGGTCAGACCTGTACCGGTCGTGTAACATGTTCTGTGATTGGGGATGTTTCCACCTTTTCCTTTCTTCTCCTGCTACCCTCAGGCAGCTTCTGAGGAGAACATGTTTACAGGATGGTGGGAGGTGAATCAGATGGGCCAATTGTTTAGAGTGTTTTTGAGTGTTTTGCTTCACATAAGCCATTTGGAGATCTTGGCAGTAGTAAAACATTTCCTGTGTATATTAGCATAATGTATTTGATGCCTGTGATTTGCCAGCTTATTGAATGTTTACAATACAGCCTTTCACTTAGTTCTGATTGAAGCTGACAATCCTTGGCATGCAGGTGCAGTTTCCCGAGGAAAGAGAAGCGGCAGGTTTTGCTAACTATTAAAAAGGAAAAAGCTTCAGTGCAATTAAATTTCAGACAGCCAACATTAAAAATACACCTCTACCCTGATATAACACGGCCCGATATAACACGAATTCAGATATAATGCGGTAAAGCAGTGCTCTGGGGTGGCGGTGATGCACAAGTTTGATATAATGTGGTTTCACTGAGGACAGTGTTATATCGAGGTGGAGGTGTAATCATGATGAGTTTCTGGCTGTGTGCACAATTTGGGGCTGTATTTTTACTGACCAAGAGCAACACAAGTCTTTTTTTTGTTAGTTGCACAAAAGCATCACACAAAGATCATGAGATCTTGTGTAGTCTCCTGTGGGCTGTTGGTCCCATTTTGGCTGTTGGGTTTAGTGTTGGTGGCTTGTAGATGAGCTAGTGGTGCCTTCTCACCTCAAAGTGTCTCACTCTATTTACAGCACGCCTTAGTCCATGGTCCTGCACCGGGCTAAGCATGTTCAATTCCTGTTTAAGTCACTGGGAGTTGAGAACACTCAGCAACTTCCCAGACTGGGCCCTGGCACAATTTCTCAGAACATAGTACAGCTTTTTCCTTACGTTCAGTCACTGGCTGACTTTCCGTTTGGTTTGTCACACGCGCTGTTTTCAATATCTCAGTTGTCTTAACAGCATATTAATGAGGGCAGCAACAAAGCTCTGAAGTGAATGTCGTCCAAGCAAATAGTGTCTATTTTGTTGTTAATAATTTTGGTCTGCAAAGAAAACTCCACCCTCTTTTAGTTTATCCTCCTTTGAGTAACCTTATAAGCTTGATGCAGGAATCGCTGGGTGAAATTCTATGGTCTCTGTTATGTGAGAGTTCAGTGTTGCTCATTGTGGAGCCTTCTAGCCTTAAAATCTATGACTTTGTCAAAATTAAACATGTTTTACAAAAATCCAGGGCTCATGTTCCTGGTGTCAGTGAAACCTTATATTAGAGAAAGCATAGAGTGAAAGCACGCAGTGTACTGTTGCTATCATTTCACAGAACACAATAACATGCTACAAATTAGGCATTTCAGGAATAAAAGTACCCACAAAACTACAGAAAATGGCAGCATGCACTTGCCATCTTTATTTCTACTAGTGCTTCTTCCATAATAGTGCCAGGATTTCCGTGTACAGTATATTCCTTATCAGAGGGGTAGCCGTGTTAGTCTGGATCTGTAAAAAGTGACAGAGTCCTGTGGCACCTTATACACTGACAGATGTATTGGAGCATGAGCTTTCGTGGGTGAATACCCACTTCCTCAGATGCATGTAGTGGAAGTTTCCAGAGGCAGGGATAACTATGCAGACAAGGCTGATTCTTGCCTGCATATTTATACATGCATCTGATAAAAGCTCATGCTCCAGTACGTCTGTTAGTCCATAAGGTGCCACAGGACTCTTTGCTGTTTTTTAGTATATTCCTTGGCACAGATTGCTGATAAATCGGAGCTCAAGGTAACTTTTGCTCATCAGCTACTAAGTGAAAGCATTTGTGGTTTGTCTCATTTTGTTGCCAACGTGTTTGATTTCTCTGCTCTCTTTTTGTTTTCTTTCTGATTTTCAAAAAGCAGTTGAACAAGCTCTAAATGGAGCATAACTCATGTTGAGCTCCGAGACTATTCCAATGTAGTTAATGAAAGGTAGGTAGGATAGGTAGGTAGGTGAACACAGTGACCTAGCTAAGGTCAATGTGTGAATGGAATTGTTTTTTAGAATGGAGTTGTTAGTTTGTGTTTATTAGAAACAGTGACATATCAGTCAGGTTTACTATAAAAAAAAAAAGAGCTGCAGAGAGCTTTCTCCGAGAGGAGAGTGAAATACCTGTACTTTTACCATTATAGAAAGAAAAAATAAAATAAAATATCCGACCTTTTCTTTTAAAATCCCCAGCACCAAAACAGTGGGGTGCAGGCAGTTGAAAGTTGGCCAGAAAACAGGCCGCAATTTGAAAAGTGGCCTTGAGTTCTGGTGAAATTGGCTGAGTGCTTTTTGGGCAGACTTCTCAGCAAAAGAAGGCGATGCTACCCCTGTGTTCACTGCTAACATAGATGCATGACTCATTTAGGATCTGATTCAGAGCTTGTTGAAGTCGGAGGAAGGAGTTCTGTGGGCTTTGGAGAGCTCTGTAGGGTGCATAGGACAGGAGAATTCAGTGGGGTCTAGCCAAACACGCAGACTGTGGATTTTTTTTGCTTTTTGAAGAATCGTAAGAAATTTCATTTTAAAAATGCACCTACACCGGCTTTGGCTTTACAAGTGCTGAAATGGCCTGAGTAACTGGAAAAGTCATTCTGATTTAATTCTTTGACTCCCCCAAATTGGAGCCACTGTTTCTCACCCTTTGGGAATGAGGGAGCCTCCTTTTTCCTGTGTGGAAAAGAATACTTGGAAATCAGCTGACGCCTACGTGGAGTTTTCCTTGGGCGGATTCGTGCATTTATTAATTTTACATGGCACTCCGTTGATTTCAGCAATGGGGGACAGTTATTTAGAGAGTGAAGTGCTCTGCAGGGTGTTGATGGAGCCGTGGGAGTGAGAAGATGAACAGTCACAATCAAACAAGCTCAAATTAGTCAGAGGTGTCTGTGACTGAGACATAATCAATGCCATTAGTGTCACCTGGCAGAGCACCCAGGGCTAACTGCTATTTCTGGCAGGCACCTTCATTTGAATAGATTGTAAATGATTTATGATTAATAAAGGCTTCTAGTGGACTGGCTCGACATTGGAGAAGTTAATCACTTTGTATGAGTATCCCATTATTTGTTCAATGCTCCTAATTTGTATTGTAAAGATTTTGTGTCAGGCGGTGTTTGTGCAGGAACTAAATGAGCCTTATTTTAATTTCAGTGTATTTGTACCCACATGGAAAGATCTTAAAGGGATAGGTTTCATCAGCAGAAACTCTCTGCCCAACCAAAAAGTGAAAACCTCATAGCAGAGATTTGCAGAGTAGTTGAGGAGAGGAGACCAGTCTTCTGCTTGCTCATGAATACATCCAGTGGGCAATGGCCTCCTTTTGTGCTCTATCTCCAGGTTGGGAGAACCCTCATTCCTCCCTTGCTGTGGTGTGAGCTGTCTTCAGCTATCATCAAGGGGCTCTATCATCTCCCCCAGGTGGCACATGGTTTGACAGAAGCCCTGGTGGATGGAGAATCCCTCCTTCGTGAGTTTGATAGTTGTGGTCAGTCAAGGAGGTGTCACGTTCACCTCAGATAGCCATTGAAGCGTCTATCCTTATATTAGGATGTTTGCTGAAGGGTTCCCTAATATAATTCCCATAAACACCACAGCTCTCAAAGTTGAGTGGAACTTGTGACTCTTCCCCGAAAAGGGGCAGACTTGTGGCTTCAGAATACTGGCTTTAACGTTATGTCTCTTTCTCCAGAGCGGAAATACAGTAGCTTCCACCTAAAAGGTCAGTTCAGAGTACTTTTTATCAGGTTGCATTTGCTACACTTGAAAGACTTTAGTCCAGAAATAATCGAGCAATGGTTAGTTCAATATTGTGTCCTGAGTAGAGCTAAGTGAATGGAAAATAGTATTTGCAAGGATTAATTGGAATCAGACCTACAAATTTACTTTGATGGTATTCATGACCACTTTTAAAAATGTCCCATGAATATCTGCAGTAGTGGAGGTTTGATTTTGTTCACAAGACTATTTCACTGAAAATCTTGTGAACGTTCATGCAAATGTGTATTTACATGACATTTTCCACTGGGAATGTTAATGCAGCTATCTTGAAATCTTGTAGATTTCCTTCTTTCTGTTTATAACTTTAAAGTAATGCAATCAGAGAGCAGCAATAAAAAACATAGTAATTAGTTTGAGAAAAACCTATACGTGAAAATATGTTTGCATAATGTGTTAATCAAATGATTTTCAATAGAGCTGGTAGGAAAATGGCATTTCCATCCCGTCAAATTCCAGCATTTCAAGATTTTTCAATCTAAATTGGGATGAACATAACAGCCATACTGGGTCAGACCGAAGGTCCATCTAGCCAAGTATCCTGTCTTCCAACAGTGGCCAATGCCAGGTGTCCCAGAGGAAATGAACAGAACAGAGAAGCATCAAGTGAGCCATCCCATTGCCCATTCCCAGCTTCCAGCAAACAAGTGCTAGGGACACCATCCCTGCCCATCCTGGCTAATAGCCATTGATGGACCTATCCTCCAGGAACTTATCTAGTGCTTTTTTGAAAAGCCAAAATTTCACAATTTACCATGTGATAAAAATACTGAAAGGTGCTGTTTAAGAAACTTCAAAATTACCTTATGGAAACAAAATATTGTGACCTTTCCTGACATGGAACAGGAAGTCCAATCTTTTGAATTTAATTTTAAGAGTTTCAGCCTGGGTAGTGAAAGGAGCAGGGGTGAGTGCACAAGAGGAGGAGGCAGATTTGACACAAAGAGAATTAAATAAGTACTCCTTAGGATAGGAGTGAGGGGATGTACCTAAAAAGAAGCACTCTGTTTCTTAGGAGCTTTTCTCAGTGGTGGCAGGGCAGCCAACTTTGCTTTCACCAGTGTGAAGTGGACTTCCTGCAATGACCAGGGTATGGAGGGTCAGGTCTAGTGGTCGGAGTCAAGGGTCAAAACTGAAACCAGCATTAGCTAGCAAGCTGAGGGTCAGGGCCAGAGGAGCAGGGATCTGGAGTAGGGCAGGACAGGAGGAACTGGGAGAAGACAGGGGCCTTGGATCGGAGGACAGGAACCAGGAGCAGCCGGGGAGCCAGGCACTGGGGGCAGGCTTGAGGGGACAGGGACCAGGAGTCAGGTAGGTAGGAGGGGTCCATAGCAGCAGCCAGCCAAGGATTCCTCTAATTGCTCAGAAAATGTCCTCTTACTTCCTGGTTTACATATTAGAGTCCCTCAGCCAATCATAGGTCATAGAATTATAAAACTGGAAGGGACCTCGAGAGTCCCTTGCACTCAAGGCAGGACTAAATATTATCTAGACCATCTCTGACAGGTGTTTGTCCAACCTGCTCTTGAAACCCCCGAATGATGGAGATTCCACAACCTCCCTGGGCAATTTATTCCAGTGATTATCCACTCTGACAAGAAGTTTTTCCTAATGTCCAACCTAAACCTCCCTTGCTGCAATTTAAGCCCATTGCTTCTTGTCCTATCCTCAGAGGTTAAGAACAACAATTTTTCTCCCTCCTCCTTGTAACAACCTTTTATGAACTTGAAAACTGTTGTCATGTCCTCTCTGTCTTCTCTTCTCCAGACGGAACTGTCATAACATTTCTTCCCAGATCTGGAGCGTAGCGTTCAAAATATGGGTGTTGGCATGAAAACCTCCAAGCTTAGTTACCAGCGTGGACCTGGTAATTGCTGCCACCAGCCAGGAATTATACAGTGCTTAGCTCACTGTGGTCTCCCCAAAACCTTTCCTGGGGGACCCCCAGACTCAGATGCCTTGAGTCTTACAACAAAGGGAAATAACCCCCTCCTCTTGTTTCCTTGTTACTTCCTCCCAGGCTCCCCTCCCTGGACGACCCTAGGAGATTCCCTGCTTCCAGTCCTGGAAACACAAGTACCGAGAGATCTAATCTCTCTTCCCCCTCACCCAGAGGGTATGGAAAGTCAGGCTTAGTAAATCTAACACAAAGAGATTTTCCCCTTGACTTCTTCCTCCCACCAATTCCCTGGTGAGCTGCAGACTCAATTCCCTGGAGTCCCCACTAAAGAAAAACTCCAACAGGTCTTAAAAAGAAAGCTTTATATAAAAAGAAAGAAAAAGACATTAAAAATAGGCTCTGCATTAAGGTAACAATATACAGGGTCAATTGCTTAAAGGAAAAAAATGAATAAACAGCCTTATCCAAAAAGAATACAATTTAAAACATTTCAGCAACTACACACATGTAAATACAAAAAAAACAATATAAACATATTGTCTTACTATCCTTGTACTTACAACTTGGAAACAGAAGATTAGAAAACCTGGAGATAGAAAAATCACTCTCAGAGCCGAGAGGGCACAGACCCAAGACAAAGAACAAAGAACTCACACCCAAAACTTCCCTCCACCCAGATTTGGAAAAGTCTTGTTTCCTGATTGGTCCTCTGGTCAGGTGTTTGGTTCCCTGTGTTAACTCTTTACAGGTAAAAGAACATTAACCCTTAGCTATCTGTTTACGACAGGAACAAACCCAATTTTTTTCAATCTTCCTCAGAGGTCATGTTTTCTAGATCTTTAATCATTTTTGTTGCTCTTCTCTGGACTTTCTTCAATTTGTTCACATCTTTCCTGAAATGCAGCGCCCTGAACTGGACACAATACTCCAGTTGAGGCCTAATCAATGTAAGAATTACTTCTTGTGTCTTGCTTCCAACACTCCTGCTAATACATCTCAGAATTATGTTCGATTTTTTTGCACTGGCATTATACTGTTGACTCACATTTATCTTGTGATCCACTATGACCCCCAGATCCCTTTTTTCAGTGATCATTCCTAGGCAGTCATTTTCCATTCTGTATGTGTGCAACTGATTGTTCCTGCCTAAGTGGAGCACTATGCATTTGTCATTATTGAATTTCATCCTATTTACTTCAGACCATTTCTCCAGTTTGTCCAGATCATTTTGAATTTTAATCCTATCCACCAAAGCATTTGCAACCCCTCCCAGCTTGGTATCATCCACAAATGAAGGGATGATGGCAATGAAGGGAGCTGGATGTTTTTCCCCAATTCCTTAGAGGTTTTTAAGGTCCAGCTTGACAAAGCCCTGGCTGGGATGATTTAGGTGGGGATTGGTCCTGCTTTGAGCAGGGGGTTGGACTAGATGACCTCTTGAGGTCTCTTCCATCCCTGATATTCTATGATTCTATTTTGCAATCAGTGCAAACAACTCCTGACCCTCAGAGACAAAGTACGAGCTCTTGAGACCAGTGTAACTGAACTGGAGATATAAATATATAAAATGAGAGCACGCGCACAAGAGAGAGTGTGTGTGTTTCTTTCAGGAAAATGGTGGAGTGGCCCCACCTACAGTCTGACAGCCTCTCTGCTGTTGAGGAGGAAGGAGAACATCAGGCTGCAGTGGAGGGAAATCAATCCTATAGTTAGTACCTTCCAGATGATGTCGTCATATCCTCTTGCACCAAGGATACCCTTCCAGGGGAGGGAACCCCAGTTATTACAAAGAGGCAGGTAATAGTAATTTGGAGTCTGATTATGCAGAAATATAGATAGCTGGGTTTGTGATGACCGGGAGAACTGCATGGTAAATTGCCATAAGGCAGACAACTAAATATTCACAAATTTTAGAAATGGTTATATACAAATGCTAGAAGTGTAAATACTAAGATGGATGGACTTGAGTGCCTGGCTTTAAATGAGGATATTGATATAACAGGAATCACAGAATCTTGGTGGAATGAAGATAATCGATGGGATTTGGTAATATCATGGTGCAACATTTATTGGAATGAGAGAGTGGGTTGTGCTGGGGGAGTGGCACTGTATGGGACAGAAAGCAGAGAAGCAAATAGAGAAAAAATCTCAAATGAATCAAACTGTACCAAAGAATCTCTGTGGATAGAAAGTCCATGCTATTAAAAAAAAGGGCTCTGGAGGCAATCATGTCAATTACAGGCCAGTAAACCTAATTTCAGTACCCGGCAAATTAGTTTAAACTATAATAAAGAACAAAATTCTGCGACACATTGGTAAACATGATGTGCTGGGAAAGAGTCAACATAACCTTTGTAAAGGGAAATCATGCCTCACCAATTTCTTACAGTTCTTTCAGGGTATCAACAAGCATGGTGGCCAAGGGGGATCCAGAGGATATAGTGTACTTAGATTTTCAGAAAGCCTTTGACAAGGTCCTCACAAAAGGCTCTTACGCAAAGTAAACTGTCATGGGATAAGAGGGAAGGTCCTCTCATCGTTTGTTTTCTATCTTTTAACCAATTACCAAAGAGTAGGTATAAATGGCCAGTTTTCAGAATGGAGAGAGGTAAATAGTGGTGTCCCCCAGGGGTCTGTACTGGGCCCAGTCCTAGTTAACATATTCATAAATGATCTGGAAAAAGGGGTAAAACACTGAAGTGGGGAAATTTGCAGATGATACAAAATTCCTAAGATAGTTAAGTCCAAAGCTGAGTGCAAAGAGTTACAAAAGGGTTTTACTAAACTGAGAGACTGAGCAACAAAATGACAGATAAAATTAATTTTTGATAAATGCAAAGTAGTGCACATTAGAAAACATAATCCCAACTGTACCTACAAATTGATGGGGTCTAAATTAGCTGTTACCACTCAAGAAAGAAATCTTGGAGTCATATGGGATAGTTCTCTGGAAAAAAAGAAAAGGTCATAAAAGGTAACAGTTGTTTGGAACCATTAGGAAAGAGAGAGAGAAAACAGAAAATATCATAATGCCACCATATAAATCCATGGTACACCCTCATCTTGACTACTGCATGCAGATGTGGTCACCCCGTCTCAAAACCGCTATATTAGAATTGAAAAGGTACAGAGAAGGGCAACAAAAATGATGAAGGGTATAAAACAACTTCCGTATGAGGAGAGATGAAAAAGGATGGGACTTCAGTTTAGACAAGAGAAAACTAAGCAAGGGTATGATAAAGGTCTATGAAATCATGAATGGTGTAGAGAAATTGAATAAGGAAGTGATATTCATCCCTTTGTGTAACACAAGAACCAGGGTTCACCCAATTTAATTAACAGGCAACATGTTTAAAACAAACTAAAGGAAGTATTTCTTCACACCTATGGAACCTGTGGAACTCATTGCTAGGGGATGTTGTGAAGGTCAAAAGTGCGACTGGGCTCAGAAAAGAATTAGATAAGTTACTGGAAGACAGCCATTTATGGACCTATTAACAATGATTGGCATGGACGCAGCCTCATGCTCTGAGTTCTCTAAACCGCTGACTGCCAAAAGCTGGGACTGGATGAGAGGGGATGGATCACTCGATTGCCCTGTTCTGTTCATTCCCTCTGAAGCATCTGGCACTGGCCACTGTCAGAAGACAGGATACTGAGCTAGATGGACCATGGATTTGACCTAGTACGGCCATTCTTACGATATGCATGCTGAAATACATGGACAAGATCCTTGATTAATAATCTGTGTCCTGGAAACCACCTCCATTGAT
Source organism: Gopherus evgoodei (assembly GCF_007399415.2). NCBI lineage: Eukaryota > Metazoa > Chordata > Testudines > Testudinidae > Gopherus > Gopherus evgoodei. The sequence goes on along the minus strand of NC_044325.1, from coordinate 2,793,423 downwards.
AGATCCATTAGAATGAACGCTGCTGATTTGGGTACAGCTAGAATTAAAGCTTGGCAGGAGGCCTGGGGGTAGGTCTTATGGTGACAGCTCTTCTACTAAGTACTAGTCTGTGAAATTGGCCCCCTTTTTTTAAAGCAACTTTATGGCAAGTGTTTGTTCCCATTCCTTTGCAAAGAGTGTGAAGGCATATGCTGTGCAACAAACCTGTGTCATTAGAATTCACTGAAATAATTCACACTGTCATTGCACAATTCAATTCCCTACACAGGGATGTTTTATGGATGTGATGCATACAGCTGTGTAACAAAAAGAGGGTGCCATTCTGGGTTCTGTATACTGCATTTGTGGGGAGGAGGGGATGTTGGGATAGGCACCAGGACCCTAGTTCACCAAAGTGCTTAAGCACCTGCCTAAATCTATCCCCTTTCAGTAAAATGCTTCAATATTGGCTTTACTTTAAGCAATGGGATGCACTACTTCTTTAAAGAACGTTGATCCATGTGAGCACCAACTGTTGAAATATTTACACAGACTGCAGGAGAAAAACACACTCCAAATACAGCAATGCCAGTAGAGTGATAGCCTGTATATTTGGGAAGAAATATTTGTAATATATATTACTAAAGATTAGAGCTGGTGAAAATCATTAAACTAAACCAACTGGTGAGTTAATTTTTAATTCACTAGGTGAGAAAGAATGATGTCTGTGCAAATCGATTCTGATGGTCCAGGCTGAAATCATAGCCCCAGAGAACATACTTTGAATAACAAATTGAATTCTGTATATGTTGGGCAACAGCATGCTCAGACTGCCGGGAAAAAGTTGTTAGGCAGCAGCACCAGGCACTAGAATCAGTCTGAGAGAAAACATGGAGGATACAGAGCCTAAAACTAGGAACAGCTCCTGTCAGGGTGGATAAGAATCTTTTTTTTTTTTTAAATGGACATTTTGATTTATATGGGATTTTTTTATTTAAATTAAATATAGGTTTGTTTGTTTTTTAGATAAAGCAATTTACAATTACATTTGAAACTGACAACCTATGTTGAGGTCTACAGTTATTACAATCTATTAACATTTAAATTAAATATAAAAATAATATTCAGTAGCAGTGTTGCTGCAAAGTTTTAGAGAACATCAGACCACAGAACTGTGGGAAGTCATTGGCTAAACATCTGGATCCAGAATTGGTGATGTGATAAACCATTTTTTTGACAGCAATAGCCTCTTATGCAGGTGCAGAGAGAATATTTTCTTCATTTCAGTTTATTCAAATAGCTCAGTTCAATGACAAGTTCATTCAAGAAACTTACTGGAAACTGAAAAGCAGAAAAGCTTGTTTTCCTCTTTCAATTTATGAGTGAACACTAACTGAGAGAGAATATCAAAGGGGGAGCCGTGCTAGTCTGGATCTGTAAAAGCAGCAAAGAATCCTGTGGCACCTTATAGACTAAGAAACATATTGGAGCATGAGCTTTCATCCGTGAATACCCACTTCGTCGGATGCATGAGAGAGAATGAAATCTTCTAGTTCTAAAATCTTGAAGTACATAGTGACCAGAAACAATCAGTTCATTTAACCAATTACAGGTGATTGTTCCTTTGTTAATAAATTGGCTAGTTTTAAATGCAGCAAAGAGACCTGTGGCACCTTATAGACTAACTGACGTATTGGAACATGAGCTTTTGTGGGTAAATACCCACTTCGTCGGATGCACCGACAAAGTGGGTATTCCCCCACGAAAGCTCATGCTCCAATAGGTCTGTTAGTCTATAAGGTGCCACAGGTCTCTCTGCTGCCTTTACAGATCCAGACTAACATGGCTACCCCTTTGATACTAGTTTTAAATGCACAACATGGTTTGATGAACTTTTTTGGAAAACTTTTTTTCTTATGTATGAAGCACAATTAAGGCATTAATTTGAAAACAAAATTAAAATGCTGTCTTGATGCATTTTAAATTAAATTTGCATTTCCATCCAAATAGTGCTTGACACAAGTTATTATTAATCCTCTTTTAAATAAGAAATGCCTCATTTACCATTTCCTAACATAATAAGAATGTGAATAAATATAAGTTAAACTAGACTGTTGCTCAAATAAATGTATATAGATATACCATATCCTCCTGATTAGCAAAAAGAAACACCAATTTTAGGGTAAAGACTATATATAGTTGCAGATCAATGTTTTAATGGTACCAGCTAGTGAAAATCAACATCTCTGCAGGAAAATAACTAAAAAGTATAACTGCAAAACGCAATTAAAACTGATTATTTAAATCAAAGGTTTTCTGCTTCCTAATTTAAATCAATCCACTCTGCCTCATCTTCTCCATGGACTTGAAATCAGTGAGTTAGTTTCAAAAGGTTGAAGGTGTGATTGTGCTCCCCGTAACTCTGGTTTTATCAGGAGTAAGTGCATGAGTTAGTTTGGTTACATGGCTGTAAAACTGAGGAGAGATCAGAACCAGGAGTTGGTTTGGTTCAGTTGAGCCTCCAGAAGTTAGAAGGTCAAATTCTCAAGTGGCCTCAAGCTGCATAACTCTGCTGAGCTCTGTGAGTCTGCTGATTTACGCCAGCTGAGAGCCTGGCTCCGGGAAACTTATTTCAAGAGTCTGAATTGCTAGTTTGCAGATAGGGGTTAGGAAGCTCAAATAAAGCTCCTTCCTTCCAGGCTTGGTCTCGGCCAAAGGGACAAAAGCAGCTGCTCTAACACCCTTGAGGCATAGGGAGAAAAGTTTCAGGTGCTTTTTGAAAACAGAGCAGGATGCAATGCTGCTGTGAAGGAAGTGACTTACCCCCCAGGGGGCAGGGGGGTGATAGTGCAGCTGGTCAGAGTCAGTCCCTGTATCAAATATAATTTAGGTGCTGAATGTTGCCTTTGGAGTGCTTGTGGCTCCTGTGGAAATTCTTGGGGACCCTGCAAACCTACTGTAGGGCACAGTTTGTTCTGATAAATCCTATTTGCCTTGTTCCACCCCAAGCCTGTCCTCACATGTGGTGACAAAAATCCTCATCTCCGGGCATGCACACGTCACACACTGCTGCTGCCAATGTGATTATTTTCTCGTTTCCTGAGATTCTGCATTTGCCAGCAGCATCATTTCAACTAGGGGACATCTGGAAGCCTCCCTCTTCTATGGGGGAAACCCCAACCCAAAAAGACATCAGATCTTTAGAGTCTGATCTTGCAGGTTTCGACCCTAGTAGCCCACAGAGTTGTGTGTGCTCAGAGCCCGTGTCATCTGGAGGATTAATGAGAAAGTGGCCATAAGAAAGGATCAAAGGGGTAAAAGCTTCATCGGGTTATTTTTGACCAACTTCAAGGAGTCAGTCTGTCCCTTCAGCTGGAGACATCTGAATTAATGTCTGAGCGCTTTCACAGAAAATTTCAAAGCTGCCTTCAGGATTTGAATTCTGTTATCTCATTAATTTTAATAGGCATTAGGTACCCAAATCTATTAGGCGATTTTGGGAATCTAGAGCTGGAAGTGTTCTTTGACTGTTGTTTAACCATTCTGACTTTTCCGAATGCTGCTAACACAGGTACATAAAATACAACAGGAATAGTGAATTCCACAAATAACAGTAATAATAATAACAATAATAACAAAACAAATTAAGTACATGAAAAGCAGGAAGCTTGCTAACAACCAGTGGGGCTTCTGGATGATTGAGGTGCCAAAGGAGCACTCAAGAATGATAAGTCCATTGTGGAGAAACTAAATGAATTCTTTGCATCGGTCTTCACAGCTGAGGATGTGAGGGAGATTCCCACACCTGAGCCAGTCTTTTTAGGTGGAAAATCTGAGGAACTGTCCCAGATTGAGTTGTCTTTAGAGGAAGTTTTGGAACAAATTGATAAACTAAACATAACAAGTGACCAGGACCAGATGGTATCATCCAAGAGTTCTGAAGGAACTCAAATGTGAAATTGCAGGACTACTAACTGTAGTCCGTAACCTATCATATAAATCAGCTGCTGTACCAGATGGCTGGAGGATAGCTAATGTGATGCCAAGTTTTAAAAAGGGCTCCAGAGGTGACCCCGGCAATTACAGGCCCAGCCATTGTTATATTAACTCCTTTGAAGCCGGGCACCTGATCTTGCCTTATCTGTGTCACTGTTTTACCCTCTGTGGGCTCCTTAACAACCTCCCTTTGGAGCCTCCTTTGATTTAACTCAGTTCATTCGCTCAGGCAGCAATGCACAATTGAGCCAGGACATTTACTATTCCTATGAAAAAGCCCGGGCATTTTCCCAGTTTGTCGCAGGTCTGGTCGTGATTAGACGGCTGCTAAGGATGAGTGGTTAACTGTGTCTCCTCTTAAGCCTACCAGAAACATTCTCCGTAATAGCCCTAATAACGGACTGTCAGTGGGTGGCCGGGCTGCCAGCATCTCATCTGCAGAGACACCATTCCTTTCGCACCTTCTCTTTGTATCGAGGGTCTTGGTGTAGGGTGGCCACATGTCCTGGTTTTATAGGGACAGTCTCGATATTTGGGGATTTTTCTTATATAAGTGCCTATTATCCCCGACACTCTGTCCTGATTTTTCATTCTTGCTATCGGGTCACCCTATGTTGGTGTGACAGTGAAACCCACTGGTTTGACTCCTACTCCCCGAAGATAGAACCCCTCCCATCTTCTAGGGTGAAAGGTAATGATGTTCTGTCCTGTAGCTATCAAGTTTATCTGCCTGCCCTGGTTGGTCCAGGGGTACTGAGTTAGCTTCGCCATTGTAAATGGCAGTGTACTGGGCTGCGGTGAATTGTCTAATGGTTAATTGACATTAGGTCTGGTCTTCTTTAAAGTCTTAATTATCTGCAAGAGAGGGTTAAACCTCATCCTGTATTTGTCGTAGTTACATTGCACTAGTCATTCACATGCTATAGCAGGTGCATTTACAGAGGACATTGAAACAGGAGGTTTTACAAACACCAGAGATGGCAAAAGAAAGTTCCATAGAGACATAGCATTTGGGGGGAACGGGAAAGGTCCTGGAGTCATGTGATCACAGCATAATCTCAGCTTTCATTTAAAACAAAAACTAAGTTTCCAGCCCCCATGGTTGCAAAGAAAATCTTGAAAAAGTCTGTAAATCTGCAGGGTGTCTGGAGCGATATCTCTGAGAGGGGAATGGCCACATGCCTTTCCTGGCCAGCCCACCCAGCCTCTCAAGGGGAAATGCCATTCTGAGAGGGGAATGTCCATACGCCTCCCCATCGGGGGTGGACACCAAGATCCACTTCTCTGTCGTCCCTGCCAACACCACTCCACAGGGCTCTGTGTATGGCAGAAGGAGAAGGGCCTGGCCAGGCTCTCCAGAGGAAATGCCATTGTGAGAGACTAAGGGGCCCCAGGCTGCTGTCCTTCAATCTTTTAGAGGGAGGAGTGGGGCTCCCTGTCACCTCCCCTCCAGGACAGGGTGGGGACATGAGGATGCCCAGTGTCATGGTGTGTCTCCGCCCTTAACGTTGCCTCATCCCTCCGCTGTCTGCAGTATGACATTGGCGTCACACATGGAGGCAGATGGCCATGGACAGGGTCGGTAGCTGTCTCTGGCTGGTACCTGGAATGCCACTGACAGCTCTGAGCATGTCATTGCCAGAAAGCAGCCGACAACTGGGAGTGGCTCGCAGAAGAGCAGCAGGCAGAGAAGGTTTCAGTAAATGAATATTCCTAGCTGGGTGAAGCAGGAATAAAGGCAGGAGAAATTATATTTGAAGATTTTAAATACCAGACAGGGAGATGAATTATTTACACTGGGACAAAGAGCACAAGGAAACGAAAGGCAGTAATCCTTGGACTAATTGGCAGGAGCAGCTTCCTAACAGATTTATGGGCAAAAGTCTCCCAGGGAAAGTGGTGGGAGAGCTGTTCCTTTGACACACAAAAGCCGAAGAGATGAGCCGCTAGGGAGAAATCCTGTGCTGGCCAGGGCAGGAATTGGGTAACCGAATAGGTTTCTACCAAACTCTGTTTAAGTGGCTCAAAGTGATCATGATGGCTGAGGAGGAAACTAAGACCTCAGTCCAGCAGGCCCATAAGCATGTGTGTAAACTTACTTCCATGAGTAAAGTTACACACATGTTTAAGTGGGTGCAGGAGCAGGGCCCATATGGACACTATCCCTGGGACCTCTCCGTGGCTACAGCAAAGTTTCCTTATTTCATTCAAAAATGGAATTTCATTCCCAGATCTCACTTGCCTGAGGTGCAGAACTTCGGCTAGTGAATTTCCTTTGCAATGGAATAAGAGACTTATTTCCCCCACTGGTAAATTACATGATATTGGTCCTGAATGCAGTGATAGGTTCTCTTCAGTGGTTTCTAAATGCATGACACACATTTTTTCCCTCTTTTTAAGGCCCGGACAGTTGGAATCACAGGACTGAAAGGAGCCTGGTGCTTCATAAGCAGAGACAGAAAATACAGCAGCAGTGAAAATGTAAAATCTCTCTCAAGGATTTATAAAGGTGACGCTCTTAAGGTCTGACATTTCACCACTGAGTTTTGCTATTGATGTTTGCTTGCTTCAGTGGGAGCAGGAACAGGGCCTCGGTGAGAAGTACTAAAGAATTTAGACTCCTAGCTCAAGAGAGCATTTAAAAGTTTGTTCTAGTGTCCTGCTGAACAGAGAGAGAGGACTGTTCTCTCGGGATGGACTTCACCTGAGTAGGGAGGGAAATAGACTTCTAGGATGGAGGCTGGCACAACTGATTAAGAGAGCTTTAAACTAGGAACTGGGGTGGGGGAGATGGATGGGAAATGTCCAGGTAATCTCCATGCCGGATTTTAACATTGAGAGAGAAGAAAACGAAGTTAGAAAGGATACAACCGTGGGTAGGAGAATGGGTACTGTAGATACAATTCTAATAGGTGATACTGGCAGTAGAAAGTCTAGGCCTAACTGGGTAAAGAATGTGAGTGAAGCCAAACAGCAAAAATAAAGATGTTTGTACACTAATGCGAGGAGCCTAGGTAACAAAATTGAGGAACTAGAGCTACTGGTGCAGGAAGTGAAACCGGATATTATAGGGAGAACAGAAACATGATGGAATAGTAGTCATGACTGGAGTACAGGTATTGAAGGGTATGTGCTGTTTAGGAAAGACAGAAATAAAGGCAAAGGTGGTGGAGTAGCATTGTATATCAATGATGAGGTTAACTGTAAAGAAATAAGAAGGGATAGAATGGACAAGACAATGTCTGGGCAAAAATCACATTGAGGGAGAAAGCTACTAGAGCCTCCCCTGAGATAGTGCTTGGGGTGTGCTACAGACCGCTGGGATCTGATTTTTATATGGATAGAGACCTCTTTAATGTTTTTAATGAAGTAAACACTAATGGGAATTGTGTGATCATGGGAGACTTTAACTTCCCAGATATAGACTGGAGGACAAGTGCTAGCAATAATAATAGGGCTCAGATTTTTCTAGATGCCATAACTGATGGATTCCTTCACCAAATAGTTGCTGAACTGACAAGAAGGGATGCCATTTTAGATTTGATTTTGGTGAGTAGTGAGGATCTCATAGAAGAAATGGTTGTAGGGGGCAACCTTGGTTCGAGCAATCATGAGATAATTCAATGGAAGGATAAACAAAAATAGATCTGTGACTAGGGTTTTTATTTCAAAAGGACTAACTTTAAACAATTAAGGAAATTAGTTAGGGGAGTGGATTAAACTGAAGAACTAGGGGATCTAAAGGTGGAGGAGGCCTGGAATTACTTCAAGTCAAAGTTGCAGAAACTATGCATCCCAAGAAAGGGGATAACATTCATAGGCAGAATTGTAGACCAAGCTGGATGAGCAAGCATCTGAGAGGTGATTTAAGAAAAAGCAAAAAGCCTACAAGGAATGGAAGATGGGAGCGATCAGCAAGGAAAGCTACCTTATTGAGGTCAGAACACGTAGGGATAAAGTGAGAAAGGCCAAAAGCCATGTAGAGTTTTCCCTTGCAAAGGGAATTAAAACCAATAGTAAAAGGTTCTATAACCATATAAATAAGAAGAAAACAAAGAAAGAAGTGGGACCGCTAAACTATGAGAATGGAGTTGAGGTTAAAGATAATCTAGGCATGGCTCAATATTTAAACAAATACTTTGCCTCAGTCTTTAATGAGGCTAATGAGGAGCTTAGGGATAATAGTAGGATGATCAATAGGAATGAGGATATGGAGGTAGATATTACCACATCCGAAGTAGAAGCCAAACTCGACCAGCTTAATGGGACGAAATCAAGGGGGCCCAGATAATCTTCATCCAAGAATATTAAAGGAACTGGCACATGAAATTGCAAGCCCATTAGCAAGAATTTTTAATGAATCTGTAAACTCAGGAGTACTAGTAATAGGATGAAATTTAATAGTGAAAAGTGCAAGGTCATGCATTTAGGGATTAATAACAAGAACTATTGTTATAAGATGGGGAGGCATCAGTTGGAAGTAACAGAGGAGGATAAGGACCTCGGAGTTTTGGTTGATCACAGGATGACTATGAGCCGCCAATGTGATATGGCTGTGAAAAAAGCTAATGCCATCTTGGGATGCATCAGGCGAGATATTTCCAGCAAAGATAAGGAGGTGTTAGTACCGTTATATAAGGTGCTGGTGAGACCTCACCTGGAATACTGTGTGCAGTTCCGGTCTTCCATGTTTAAGAAGGATGAATTCAAACTGGAACAGGTTCAGAGACGGGCTACTAGGATGATCTGAGGAATGGAAAACCTGTCATATGAAAGGAGACTCAAAGACTTGGCTTGTTTAGCCGAACCAAAAGAAGGCTGAGGGGAGATATGGTGGCTCTTTGTAAATATATCAGAGGGATTAATATCAGGGAGGGAGAGGAATTACTTAAGCTTAGTACCAATGTGGACACAAGAACAAATGGATATAAATTGGACACTAGGAAGTTTAGACTTGAAATTAGAGGAAGGTTTCTAACCATTAGAGGAGTGAAGTTCTGGAACAGCCTTCCAAGGGGAGTAGTGGGGGCAAAAGACATATCTGGCTTCAAGACTAAACTTGATAAGTTTATGGAGGGGATGGTATAATGGTATAGCATAATTTTGGCAATTAATTCATCTTTGACTACTAGCAGTAAATGGCTTGTGATGGGATGTTAGATGGGTTGGGATCTGAGTTATTACAGAGAATTCTTTCCTGGTGTCTGGCTGGTGAGTCTTGCCCACATGCTCAGGGTTTAGCTGATCACCATATTTGGGATCGGGAAGGAATTTTCCTCCAGGGCAGATTGGCAGAGGCCATGGGGGGTTTCGGCTTCCTCTGAAGCATGGGGCATGGGTCACTTGCTGGAAGGTTCTCTGCACCTTAAAGTCTTTGAACCATGATTTGAGGATTTCAGTGGCTCAGACACAGGATACAGGATTGGGTGGGTGAGATTCTGTGGCCTGCATTGTGCAAGAGGTGAGACTAGATGATCATAATGGTCCCTTCTGACCGTAAAGGCTATGATTCTGTGAGATGGACTGCTTCACTGGGCCCCTAACACTATTAATCACTAGGATTCTACAGGTCTCCAGTAGTTCTCTAACTTTCCCTGAAGCCCTATAGACTTGAATAAGGAAGGAGATACTTTCTGCAGGTCTTTTTAACCAGGACTTAAATTCAGCTGGAGCTGTCCAGAGCAGAGCTTCGGGAAATATTTTTAACTCCCGCCTGGAATTTTTATAGCATGTTGGGGAAGGGAAGAGAGGGGAAGGGTGCTCCAGGAAATACTCTATAAGAATTTAATCCCTGTTTTTAACCATTATCTTGTAGCAAGGAAATCCACATGATCATCCAAACACACATGGAATACTTCTTATGTTTTGTGTTCTCTAGGACTTTTCTATGAGGATTTTCTTTAAAATAAGGTTTAACTGACACTCGTTTGGAACAGCCAGATTTGGTGGTGGTTTAACCTGTCATGTGTAAATGCAGCCCTGACTCAGGAGTAATCCCAAATTCATGTATGCTAATGTCACACTGTTATGTGTTCCCTGTATACAGAGAGCGAAGAGAGGGGATAACACAGGTTCAGATAATACTACGGCGAGTGTATAGCTGAAAAGTTAAATCCTGAAATGAAAATACCCAAATCACTGTGCAGCCTGGGAGTCCCAAAGCTTTACCTCTAGAAAGGAGCAAAATTCAGTAATGAAAATGGAGTTTACAGTGTTTGGAAAGACTGGACAGAGGGCTAGGTGAGGAAAATCTTGTAACATATCCAGCGTGTGGATGTTCTAATCTGTGGTCAGCTGAGGGGAGCAGGCAACACAGTGGGACAAGGAGTCAGTGAGTGCCCATAACAGTCGGTTGTGATATTTTCTAGATATGAGTTGATGGCAGCTAGCCACGAGAATAGGGGCTTGCAATATTTCTGAGTTGCAACTTGTGCTGCTGCATGGCACGGATTCTGATGTCATGTAAATGGTTGTAACTCCGCTGATCTCAAGGGAATGAGTCCTGCCATCTATAGATGTGAGATCAGATCCTGCCCATTGAGTTAATGTGCATAAAACATACTGATAGCCTTGAATTCAATAGTTCTGTGATACGGTAGTAATTAAATTATTACTTTAGCTGACTCACATACCTTTAAACTCTGAATTAATGAAACCGCATTTGGAAACATTGCATCCTGGCTGGCTAACAGTCACAGCAGTACCTTGGCATTAAATCCTAGCTTGGTCCTACTTTTATTTAATAAATTGCTTTTTTTGAAAACCAGTTTGCCTCTAAGAGTGAGTGTTGTCCCAGCATAACAAAGACAACTTTAATTTGTATTTTCCATATTTGATTGTAATCTCAAGTTTCTGAAGACTCTAAAGAGAAATAAAATTGAACCCTACATTTCCCAATGTAAGTCTGATCCTCTGCAGGTCAGTATCGGGTGCTTAACATTTCACAGGTAGTTCCACTGACTTCAGGTGACTTAAATGGAAGGATTCAGAGTGTGTAGAGTTAAACAGGTCTTTGCAGGATTCGGGCTTTCATTTGGTTCAGGTTTTTCCATAGCTTCTTTATCCCAGACGGTATTGGAGGTGAGTAGAGAGCCAAAGCCCTGCTCTTGTTATTGGATTTACTGCTACATACCTCAGTGCCTGTATATAGCATCAGTGGGGCTTGAAATAGGTGTAGGGTTCCAGCTGTGTATCTGCCCAGTGGGTCTTGGTACAGATGTAGGGTTCTGGACTAGGAGTTCTGATTGCAGGACTGGGGCCCACAAATGACCTGTGTTGGTGCAGGCTGGAATCTGGTGAAAGTTCCTATGTGTTGGTCACGAGCATCTTCTACGATCATGCCACAAGGTTGGCTGTTGGATTCAGCACATACCGTACTGGAGAAGAATATACTCGTAGTGTAATATTTCTACCTTTTCAGCTCCCTTTTAATGGACAAGCAAGCAGTACATCTGAATGAATTTTGTATGTTCCCTGAACTGCTTTCAGCTTTCGAATAACTCTGTTTGAAGCTTTAGTCAATATGAGTGGAGACATTTAAAATATCTTTGTGCTTTTCTGTCAATAAAAGATGGCAAAAGGCTAAAGAGGTGAAAGTAGACAGTAATGTTGGAGATGCATCTGGTCATCGGCAGCGTCCATGAGAATTAAGTTTTCAATGTCAACGATGGAAAGAGATGTTTGGGATACTCTGATCTTTCTACGCGTATCTGTTGAAAAGCTGTTGGCTGCTGAGGAGTTCTGTACAATCAATGAATACTGCCACTATTTATCATTGGGTGATGGGAACAGTTAGTAAATCTTATTATATCTGCCATGATGTGTATAGGGTTACAAGTGGTCTCTTAGGTACCCTGGACTCAAACAAGATAGGGCATTATAGGAGCTAATCAACACCCTTCATTACACCCAGAAATGGTCATGAAGTCAAAGCGCCTCTTGGAGAATCACATTAGTAGATGCCTCATGTTTGCAAGTAGTTATTCCTGCTTGGAACCTGTCATTCCTTTTACCCCAAAGCAGAGGAATCGGACCTTGATATACCACTGTGGACTCAAAATTATATCTAGGGTCTGGATTTAAGGCAGTCATATTTTTCCTGTGGCCTGTTACATTTTGGAGTCCATATGAAAAAGGATAGAACTATTTTCAGCTGATTATTTTCCAGAATGTCTGAAAACAGCATTACTAGCATTGCTAGTATATCTATTGAGTGCAGAGCACATGGCATGATGCATATCTGCATGTACAAATGTGACAACATTGTGCAAAAGGTGTCTGAGACAGCACTGTTTGGGTTTTTGTGTAAAATTGCCAATGTTTTGCCCAAATATGTTGTAACTGTAATTTTGCATGCTGTGTCCAGTTCTCATGCATGGCCTCTAAAAAGGATGGTGACCAATGGAAAGGATTCACAGAAGAGGGACAAGAATGATTGAGATCTGGAAAACTTGCCTTTCAGTGAGAGGCAAAATAAACTCAGTCTAGTAAGTTTAACCAAGACAAGAGATAAGTCAATCACTTTCTACAAATTCCTGCTTGGGGAAATGATTTCTGATAATAGAGGGCTCTTCAGTCTAGCAGAAAAAGGCAAAGCAAGATCCAGGATCTGGAAGCTGAAGCTAGACCAATTCAGACAAGAAATAAAACACCATCTTTAGCAGTGAGGGGAATTCAATATTATAAAAGTGTAACTGGGATTTTGATGGATTCTCCTTCATTTGAAGTCTTTAGATCAAGACCACACACATTTCTAAAATCGCTCTGGCTCGGCCAGAAGCTATGGACTTGAGGTGGGACTCACGGTGTGAAATTCTCTGGCCTGTGCTAGACAGGTCAGACTAGAGGATCATAAAGGTCTCTTCTGGCCTGAAGATCTATGAGTAGATTTGTGTACATAGATCTGGGGTCTCCTTTTTTTCATAATTTGATCCAAGTCCTATATGTTTAATTCAGAAGATACTTTCGTTAGACTTGTTTAATAAACAGGAGGTAATTGTTGAATGGATGCTGTCCAGGGTGCTGAATTGCACAGTATGTCATTGTTTCTAGTTGCATTACTTATCTTACTGGGTATTTTAATATAATGTTGTCTGAGTTGTGTATCAATATACAGATGATTATACAAAATATACCCGTATACATACCATACAATAGGTGCCCCTAAAAAGTGGCTTCAATTCTATCTCACTATTAAAGCTAGATTTCTGGATGAGGCATGATAGAATGAAGAGCATTTTTCATTTCATTTTCAGTCATTTTGTGCAACAGTAGCAGTGATGTCATCATCCCTCACATGTTTCTCTCTATCCGAACATCCCTGGCATCCTGATTTTCAAGCATAATTGCCACCATCGCTGTGGTAGCATATTCCTTTCTGTGGTCCAAGTTACATTTGGCCCCAAACTAGTGCATTTAAATCATGTGCAAGAACTTAATACCCAGGGGTCTACTATGCCACAGCCAAGCCAGAAGGCATGTGCTTAAAGTCTATGGTGTTAAAGAGAGTTATCCTGATCCCCAGCGCATTGGCCACTATCACCCTGGTGCTGGGTCCCCACGTACCAGCACCACATGCTCTGCTCTGGCTCCCAAGGTAAGTTGGTCCCTTCCATGTCCTTTGGCTCTCTTTTGAATGGAGTTATGCTACTTTAACCAGGCACCAGAGCCTCACCCTGCCCTCTTTGGTCTTGCTCCCTTATAAATAGTTTGGTATTTGATGGTGAATGAGGAAAACACTGTCCAAGGCCTCTTTGAAATGTGGATGCACTTATCTCCCAAGTGCACTGACATTTCAGTCGTATCAGTTCAGTGTTCACTTCAGGTGTAAAAATAATGTGCGATTCCATGATAACTTATACATTAATTGTGCTTTTTCCTTTGTGTTGGTCTAAACGGTGGCATTTGACTGTCAGTTTAACAATTCAGGATGTTATCACAAAAGAATACTTTAGTTCTGTTACAGTGATTAAACTGGCCTATGCACAATATCGTCTTATAATTAGAGCTGGTCAAATTTTTTTTAATGAAAAATACTGTTTAATTTAAAAAAAATATTGGAAAATTTCACATCAGAAAGTGGAAATTTTCCTTTTCTTTTTGGATTGTGTCAGTTGCAGGTTTTGTTAAACCTGAAATCAAGAAGTTAATTTTGTTTCTTTTACCTTCCCCTTTTGCCCTTCCATTTTCAGTGGCAAAAGGAGGTGGGAGGGGGAACAAGGGAAGAGAACTGAAAACTGATTATTTTCATGGTCAAACATTTGCAGGGAAAAATTTTGAGTAATTGAATATTGTTCCTTTTCAAAACCTAGGATAGTGGCTCTCAAACTTTTATACTGGTGACCCCTTTCACGTAGCTAGCCTCTGAGTGTGACCCGCCCTTATAAATTAAAAGAAGACAACCTTTTTATATATTTAACACCATTATAAATACTGAATGCAAAGCCGGGTTTGCGGTGGAGGCTGACAGCTCATGCCCCCCTGCATGTAATAACCTCATGACCCCCTGAGGGGTCCCGACCCCCAGTTTGAGAACTAAAATACCCTTGAAGTTTTTCATGATTCTCCCCCTCCCCCTATTGTCTGGTCAGCTCTACTCAGATCAGATGTTCAGCTATCATAACCCATAAAGGGTTTGTTCTAGGCTAGCAGGCTTGTGTGCGTTTCCCTCCTGAGATGAATAACCATGAGACCTGAGTGGCGTAGGTCTTGCTTAGCTGAGCATGGGCACTAAGGCTGGTCAAAAATGGTGAGTATTTTCTGAAAAATATTTCACACTTTTTTATTGTTTTGTGCAATACTTTGATGAAACTGGACACTTTCATTTCAGTGTTTGATTTTTGGGAGGGGTCCAGGCTTCCCCTCATTCTGTTTTTCCACAACAGTTGGATTTTGATTCATTTCATTGTAAAATTAAACAAACAAAAAATACAAAGAAAACCAAAATTTTCGGTTTGTCTCCTTTGCAAAGCCATTTCTCATTGAAAACTTTTTTCCTCTCTCTTGTGGGTGGGGAGCTCTCCTGTGTCGTAAGACCAGGAAGAATGGCTTCAGTTCTCGTGGCTTGGCAATTATACAGTAAGGAGCAAAAATAGTCATGCATTAATTTAACGGGGTGGGAGAGGGGGGTGGAAATAACTGTAACTGACACTTAAGGCAAATCCTTCCCTGTCTAAGAATGACATGGCTTCAAAAGGCAGAAAAGTATTTTGATAAACCACAGCTGACAAGGTTTCTATAGACTCTTCATTAATGTCAGTGTCTTTTCGGGCAGGCCGTTTTGCTGCATTGCTCTGGCAGCCTGCATATGAGAAAGTGGATAAACATGGCTGCTCCCTTCTGCATGCACCTGGTTTCCTTAGTAACTGAGGCTTGGTTTAGCTGAAGTGGCCGTGCACTGGACAGCTGCCATCTTTCAGGGGTGGGGTGCAAAAAGCACAGTAAGTCTGATTGCCACCTTCTGCTCATGGAAAGATATTGACTGCGATTACAGGGGGAGGAGGGCAGAGAGAGATGGACACTCACAGGCTGATAAGGCCAATTTTCACAAATATTGATTTGCAAATAAATTAATAAAATTGTTGTAGTTTCCCTCTGTGCCACCTGGGGTGAGCAGCAGAGATGGGTATTAAGCCACTGGCAATGCCTATGCAATTCCCATCGCTAATACAATTAAATAATGCACTATTCCTGCTTGAGCATAAAAATAATGGAAATCATAATAAAAGTATATTGTGAGGCATACATGAGCAAGTCTGAAAGAGAAAGATTTGTGTCCACAAGAGGGCACTAGAGTGAAAGTAAAATTCTAGTATGAGATTTCCTGTAATGGGTAATAAGGGTTTGTAAGATGAAAGTAACTTTTGCTGTTATGACCCGATAATTGAATATATTATTTAACTGTCGTATCTTTTATACACTTTATAAGCAGCATCCTGTGTACTGTGTTAAAACATTGAACTAAAACTTCATCTTCATCACAAATATAGTTGAACAAGCTTCAAACTACTTTATAGCCATTAGATTTTCACCGCAACACACTGATGCAATTTTCTGTGTTGCATACTGAGATAACTGCTAATAATCTTTCTCACATGATAAGCAGAGACATTCATAAGAGTCTGAAAAATAAGCAGAAAAATGTTTAACACAGTCAGTGTATTAAGATGTCCGTTCCGAATTTGGAATGCTTTGATTCTACAGATAAATTAAAGCTTGGATTCCATATGTTCAAAAGACAGTGGACTACTCCCAGGAGTAGGATATAGTGTTAGAATGTTGTGTTTAAATCTCAAAGCATATGACCTTCCAGGCCTTTGGTGCAGTTAGGGCTGTGGGGAAATTTTTATACATTCTGCCACCTATTTGAGGAAATGCAGAATAATGAAGAGTGCATGTTCCAGATTAAGAAAAAAGTGAAAGGTCATGTTTAAAAAATAATTGCAGTGAAGGTTACAAGCAGAAATAGGGATCTGCTTTGTCTGAGAATTGACTGTACAGCTTTATTGCTCCCTGTTGTTGGAGAAATAGGTGACAAAGGTTACAAGCCAAGCTGAGAATTTCATTAGTCACCTGTTCTATTAATCTGCATTTGACTTAGCCAGGGCATAGTTATGCATTTGTTAGGAGAAATACAATTAACTTGGTTCGTGCTAAATGTGACTGTAAAACATGAATCACCAGAGACTAGCCCTATGGCTTTGTGGCAGCCCTCATGCAGTAGTGGTTGGTAGGGGAGTGCTGCCTAGTGGTTATGACTTAGGCTGGTGACATGCAGAAGGGCTTTTGGTAGAGGCACCTGTGTCCTTAGAAGGCTATCAGTGCTCTGAGTACCAGGGGGGCATAAAGCGGCCCTCCTTGGACCACTTTCTACCACGTCCCTGGACTGTCCCATGGTCACCGTCTGGGTAAGGCAACATGAGGGGTGTCTGCTCACCACAAGGCACCTCCTGGCGGCTGCGTGTAGGGAGGTTGTTCTTCCCTTTCAGGCAGCAACTGCCTCCTCCCGGGGTACAGCCCAGCCCCCTGGGCAGCTCAGTCCAAGACTTTCCCCCGCCGGGCCAGGGAGTCCAAACAAAAACTAAAGGGGATCAATCCAGTCCAGAGCTCCTAGGGGAGGGAGTGCTTCCCTCTCAGGCTGTCTGTGCAGCAGGCCCTGCCTTGCCTCAAGGAGGGACCCTGGGGCAGTTGTGTAGGGAGAGATTCTGTCTTCCTTCCGCTCATCTCTGTGGAGCTGCCGGTAGCAGGTCTGCTCTCCTCCCTGGTCTGCCCCAAATGAGCTGCTCCCCTGCCTTTCAGCTCTGCCTGCTAGTGGTGCATTTGCTACAGGTGTGGCAGGGCAGGGTTGGCTGAACCCAGAGCAGTTCCTTAGCCCCTTGTTGTTCAGTGTGAGGTTTGTACAGCCCATCACAAGCTTCTTTAAAATGTCAATGATAACTAGCATCAAAATATCAAGCAATGAATTTCTAGAATCCAGGATGTGATCATAGCAAGTGCCTTAAATTTGTGTTTCACAGAGGCTCAGATCCATGGTCCAGGCATGCGGCTGAGCTGTGTCTGCTTTATGCTGTACCTCCCAGGCAAATCTGCCTTACAGCTGATGTAGACAGTCATGGGAGGATCACCCAAGGTGCACGTGGTGCAGAGTTTTTCCCCTAAGTTACCTTTGTTCCCAGCTGCAAGTCTAGGCGTAGGTGCCAACTCCATGGAGGCTCCGGTCTGGAGCAACCCCAGGAAAACAATCGTGGGTGCTCGTCACCCACCGGCAGCCCCACAGATCAGCTCACCCCACCCCCCAGTGCCTCCCACCCACAGCAATCAGCTGTTCAGCAACATGCAGGAGGCGCTCGGGGGAAAGGGTGGGAAGAGGTGGGGTTCAGGCATGGCCTGGGGCAGAGCGGGGCTCGATCACCCCCTGGCAAATGACAAAGCCATTGCCTGTGAATATAGGGGGAATGGCTGGGAAAGATGGGAGATATCAGAGCTCTGGTAATTCTGGCCATGCGATTGACCTCTTTTTGCTTTTATACATTACAGCACCTTACCTGGGGGATCCCAAATATCCTGGGATTTAGAATCACCTCTGCATGCCTGCACTCCTCCTCTGAGCTGTGCTACCGCCAGTGATCTGGGCCTACATCTCAAGTGAACTGCATCAGGGGTTTCAGGTCAAGTTCTCTATTGTATCCATGTTCAAAAATCCTATTGGTTTTAGTAGGAATTTAGGGTATGCAAGTAATGCAGGATTGGGCCCTTGCTAAGTAGCAAACAAGGCCACTGTTTTCTTAAGTGACTCATCTTCAGACACATGGGTCACATGGTGAGCTCAGCATGATGAATTTGGTTCATTGTCACGATTAATTTGCCTAATAACATAATATATTCTCTTCAGCAGTCACTAGCTGGATCCTCAAAGTAAAATATCCCCATTCTGTATGGAAATTACATGTGGATGTTATGTGTTACAGAGCAGGATTGATAGGATTATGCCGATACCTGTCTCTGCAGGGTTTTCATTTAGCATTGCAGTAGCTTGGGGCCTAACGTGGAGCATTTTATAGGATAGGTGTTTCAAAAGTTGATTTATCTGTGACCTGGTGAAAGATTCGTTGTGAGCATAATTGCATCACTATGTTTATCTAGAAAGAGAGACTGGTAATAATATTGACAGTAGATAATATTGCTGTTATCGCCCCAGCATGAGCAGTTTCATTAGTATACGAACAGGAAGAGAAGTTCAGCTAGCCAGGAGTTTTCCACTACATTTTTTTCAATAAAAAAACATGGTTTCAGCAAAATCTCTTTTTCAACAGTAAATTTGTTGATTTTTTTCTCCATTTTTTAATTTTTCTATTGAGAAAATTGCAATGAAACATCTTGTTTTGGGGTGGTTCAGCGTGACTCTGTGTCCACCTGAGCTTCTGCATTGCATCGTGGCAGCAGTGGTTCAGGAGGCTCATGCCTCCATTATCCCTGCTAAGCAAGTGTACTTAGCTAGCCTACATTTCCTATGATGCACTGTCGCCCAGGGACTCCAATTGTACAACTACTGGTGGAGACTGTGATGCATTATGGGATACGTAGTCTGGCTGGGTAATCTGGCCCATTGGGGATAATGGGGACCTGATGTATCCCAACTACAACTCCCATGAGGCACTGTGTATGTAGAGATTAATATCAACCTGAAGTGAACAGTTACAGCATTTCTCAAGTGTCAAGTATCAGAGGGGGAGCCGTGTTAGTCTGGATCTGTAAAAGCAGCAAAGAATCCTGTGGCACCTTATAGACTAACTGACATTTTGGAGCATGAGCTTTCGTGGGTGAATACCCGCGTCTGACGAATACGTCTGTTAGTCTATAAGGTGCCACAGGACTCTTTGCTGATTTAACATTTCTCAAAGTGAAATTTTTCAAATGAAGTTTTTGTCATATGATAAATTTAGGTGTTTTAACTTTTTGTTCCAATTTGAAGTAAAACAAAAACAATGTTGAAATATTGGAATTTCTCACAAGAAGGAAACTTCCGTTTTCCAATCTGTTCCTTATAGAAGGAATAAGAAAGGGGAAGAAAATTCCAGCATTGGGAGTTCTCATCATCCCAATGCTCTGTTGCATCCTGGAGTTCATAGTTAAGTGCTGTAGGACTGAGTAGCTATATCTCTTCAGTGTGTGTGGCATTAGGTGAACCGTTCTGGACGCTGACCCAGGACTTCTTCCTCACTTCCCATCATGACCTCACGCCGCTTAAATTGCGTTTCTGAGCTCAAAGACAATCTCAAGGTTTCCATCCCCCCTCTTAAGTCGCAACCAAAACCATATGATTCAGTTTTAAACACAATCCAGTTAATGGTTCCTTTGTACTTCTTTCTGGTGTCAGGATAATTCCATTCCCTAAATTCAGTTCTTTCACTTGTATTTTAGGGGCTAATGCAAAGTCCATTGGAGTCAATGGGAGCCTTTCCATAGACTTCAGTGGGCTTTGGATCCAGCCCTTGAGCTTCTTGGCAGGGAAGAAACAAGAGACCCACCACAATGTCTGTTTTCTCTGCTGCTTGAGATTGTTCTGCTTTCAAAGCCTTCCTCTACTGTGGTGCACACAGGAAAATAGCCAACCCACAGTGGTTATTTTGAAGGGGGTGGAGGGAAATTACTGGGGGGAAAAATCAAACTAACAAGACATTGTTCATTTTTCATGATCCCTTTACTGGAGAATTATTTTCTCCCCACTCCTTATTGTTATTTTAACTCTAGCTTTTTGGGAGGGGCTGTGCCTTCCAGTGCTTCTAGAGTGCGCATGTGGAGCACAGCTGGAGTATTAACAGTGACAGAATAATGCCTGCAGGTTAGTTTTATTTCTAAAAAAGATTTTGGATCTGCTCCTTGGGGATGGGACTGACTTTTTGTTCTGTGTTTGTGCAGTGCCTAGGACAATGGGCTCCTGGTCTACAACTGGAGTCCCAGTTGTGCTACTGCAGTATAAATAGTACCAGTCCCCTTGTTCTGAATATAAATCACTGCAGGTGGTGAATGGTGTAAGTAGCTCCCAGAGTGCAGATGGGAAAGGCATGTGAAAGTGACCCCACAATTGCATTTTCAGTGTCTGGACACTCAGTCATGTCCTACAGATTTGCTTGGGAGTTTGGAGTAGCTTATACCCTCCCATCCAGAGTCCTGTGGGGTCGGCGAGGAAGGGAGGAGAGATGCTGCTAGAGAGCTGACTGGAAGATGACAATTCTGTTTCGTGTCAACTTCTGAGGTTTTGAAATGTGGGTTTGTGCCACGTTGGAATGAAACCAAACCCTTCCCAATGTTTCTGCAAAAATTAAGCTGTGTTGAAATATCTGTTTTTGAATCAAAACCTGTGTGTGGGGAAGGGGAGGGAGCGGGTACTGGCTTGCAGGGAGGAAGAGGGCAGTTCAAGTCCCTGCTCCCCATAACTTCCCAACTGGAGTGTGGGAGAGAATGTGTCTGTCTCACACACACAAATGTCACTGAAACCAGTATGCCTCTGCAAACTGTCAGTTTCGACAGGAAGAACATTTTGGCAAAATTTCATTTAGACAAAAATATTCCAACCAGCTCTAGTTCTGACCTACCTCTGGCCAGCAGGGAGCAGTGCAAGTCATGTGGATCCATGTACCGTTTACCACCTCCAGAGCACTCCGCGAAGAGCTGAACCAGCCAGATTCTGCAACATTTGGATTCTGGTAAATTGTGTTCCTTCCAGTAGAGAAAGTGCCATACAGGAGGTGAGTTGCTAGCTGACTTTCAGCCATAGCTCCTTTGTAAGTGAGCTTTATTTTGTATGGATCAATATGCATGTTCCTTTTGCAATTTCTCTATCCCCATCTATTTCCAATGAGTACTACTTTTTCTTTAATTCATTGCTAACCATTACTTTTTTATTTCCTTCATATGGTTAAAATCATTTACAAATTTGTAATGAGACACAATACTTTACCAGACAGTCTGTATTTACACTGCTCCATACACCTTGCTCTGTTCCCATGGACTGCTCTCGTTTTCAGTTTTGTCCTGGCATTGAAGTAACAACTGACAACTCCCTTCTTTTCTTTACAGAACTGGAGGTCTGTCTTTCATTTATCCTCTTCCATCATATTCCACACTGCACACACTTAACGTTGACTGTTTGACCACGCTTTGACTGTTTAAAATTATTCATATCGACTCCCACTGCCCTTCCTGCCTAGCAGACTCTTTTTAGACTTGCTATCTATCAATATGGACTTGATTAACTGTGCCACCTATTAGTCTTCCTTTGTGTTCAATCTGGTTGAATGTTTTATCATTATCCTGCGATGTTCCTGCTGCTAAGTGTTGCAGGTTTGATTAATATTTGTATTTCTAATTGTTCCTGGAGAGCTGCCCAATCCAGCCTTGAACCCGGAGGTTAGACATCCTATTGCAAATGAGTTCTAAATGAAAATCCTGCATATTAGCAAATAGCATCTGTGTTAAGCTACTGTACATTGCTTGGGAGTTTCCTTCTGTGGACTCTAAACTTCCTGCTCGTCACGCTGGCATGACTGAGTTTGTCTCATGACTGAGTTGGACCCAGGGACTTGGCCTGCACGCAAAGAACTGATAACCAGTAGTTCCCAGGAGTGTTGTAGCAGCTAAACATGGCTTTTGCCTGATGCTTTAACACCTCCAGATAATCAGCCCAAGTTGAGCTGTGGTGAAAGTGGGTGCGGCTCCATTAGTTTCTGTGGTCCTGCATCCTCTTCAAACTGGTCTGGCTGTGTGGTCCACATATCAATCTTGCCTGTGTGCATCTTTAACTGGTAAATTAAGTAATAACAGTGGATGTACTGGTTACCAATCAAGCATATACATCGAGTGCACCTGCTGCACAGTCTATCATGAAAACCTGTTTTTACAGCCAAGTGGCTGCCTCCAGGGGCTCGGCTTTATCCCAAATGTAACTCTGTCAGAGAAGGGGACTTACGCGAGCTCTTGTGTGATATGCAGTGTG
This sequence comes from Gopherus evgoodei, assembly GCF_007399415.2. Classification (NCBI taxonomy): domain Eukaryota; kingdom Metazoa; phylum Chordata; order Testudines; family Testudinidae; genus Gopherus; species Gopherus evgoodei. The sequence goes on along the minus strand of NC_044325.1, from coordinate 2,770,955 downwards.
GAGCGCAGACTTTTTGCATGTCATTGCAAGTGTGCATGGAGATTAGCATGGGGTGCAATACAGGCTAAGAACTAGTCGCAGGCCACACCAAGCAGAAGTAATTCTCAAGTGCTACTACAACCAGCTTCTTACTGAGTGCTCTTGAGATTAAGGAAAGGAAGGGATGTCGGCAGGTAATGGGAATGTCAGAAGACACTTGTGTTTCACTGCACCCTGATCAGGTACACGAGGCACTTAGCTATATGCTTCTGCTTGGCTGTCTAGCTCCCATTAATATTGAAATGTATTTCATTGTGTTCCATGTCCTGCTCATCATCTGCCACTCTGCACCTCCCCTCTCCAGGGTCCAACCCAAGAGATGGTTATTTTAGTCCCTTTTGTTTCCCTACATGTTAAAATGAACAAATCATAAACAATGAGGCAATACAAGTCAACGCCAGTTTTTATATGTAGAGTTTTATCATGGTTTCTTTTTCTGTTTATCAGTATTATATTTCATTTTATTTCAGTTTAATAGATTTTAAGGCTGGAAAGGAACGTTAAATCCTCTAGTTGGGCCTACTGCATATCACAGGTCATTAAATGCCAGCCAGATAACCCTCAATTGAAGGTAAAATTTAATTCAGGCCAAAACATTTTGGTCCTCAGGAAACTAAACTGTGTGCCCCAGGCAGGGAGCAGGAGAGACTGAGTCACCAATTCCTGAGGCCTCTGCCACATCCAGATGATCCCAGCAGGCAACCCATACCCCAAACTGCAGAGAGGAGGCAAAGCTTCGCCTACACTTCAAGGGTCCTGCCCATTTGACTTGGTGGAAAATCCCTTCCTGACTCCAGATCTGGTGATCAGCTTGTCCCTAGCCTGTGAGCAAAACACACCACACAATTATCTAAGAAAGAGGATTCTCTGTGCCATCTCAGAGCACTGCTCCCTGCCCCCCATCCAATGTCTTGTCTTCTGCTGTGGCCATCCCTGATAATTCAGAGGAAGGCACTAAGAAAATAAATCCCAAAATACATTTAGTCAAGTGTGCATCAGGGAAAAATAATTCCTTCCTAACCCATGCAGGTGACCCGTTGAAGCCTTGAAGCATCAGGTTTGACAGTAGTCATTATTCTTAATTCAGAGCTACAAGTGTTGTGAACATATTGATGGCAATGTAGGCAGTCCTGTTCTCCTGATGGCATGGGAAGGAAATCAATGAACAGTTGACTCGCAGATTCACAGACTCTAGAAGGCACAGTAACAAGCATTTAGCCTGACCCCTCTATTCTCCATTCTTCCACTGCCCACACAAACAAGGGTGGCAGAATTTCTCCCTGAAGCTGGATTAAAGGATACTTTAAAAAAGATATCTAATCTCATTTTAAAGACTCCAAATTATGATGAGTCCACCACCTTCTCACTAAATTGTTCTGATGTTTTACCACTCTCACAGCTAGGAAACTGCATCTAATTTCAAGGCTGAATTTGCAGCAAAGAATCCTGTGGCAGATGCATGCATCTGACGAAGTGGGTATTCACCCACGAAAGCTCATACTCCAAAATGTCTGTTAGTCTATAAGGTGCCACAAGATTCTTTGCTGCTTTTATAGATCCAGACTAACATGGCTATCCCTCTGAAGGCTGAATTTATCCAACTTCAGCTTCCAGGCACTGGATCATGTTGTGCCTATTTCAGGAAGGTTGAAAAGCTCATTGCTCTCAGATATTTCTTCTATGTGTAAGTACCTATTACTTACAGTAATCAAGTCATCTCTCAGCCTTCTCTGCGATGAACTGCATAAATTGAGCTCCTTAAGCCTTTTATCGCAATTGTCCAGTGATATTTCGTTGATTCCTCTGGCTTCCCTTATCAGTAGTCTACATTTGTTAACTTTTAACTTATATTCATTTCCACATACTACTTTTTCATTTTTCTATATTATTATTATTATTATTAATAATTTTATTATCTTGCTTCCACAAATCCTTTTAAACAGGATGTCTTTTTTCCCAGCTTAACTTGTTTTACATGTCTGTGGAATCATGGCTTCTGGAATATCCAGTGGAATATCCTTGAACAATTCCCAGTTTTAATTAATACTTTCCATTTTAAATGTATGTTCCCAGTCAGTTATGCTAACAATTGCTTGAAGCTTTAAAAATTGACCATTTTAAAGTTCCAAATATACATATTGCTGGTTGGTACCGTACTTTGTATGCATAAGGTAAAGGCAACCAGATCATGATCGCTGGTATCTAGGCAATTGCTAACTTTGAGATCAGATATTAACTCTTCTTCTTTCCATCAGAGCTGAGTTAGTTCATGTGGACTGCAGGACTCTGGCTTAAGAATTAAGCTGTTATTGTTTGGAATTCTGTTTTGTTACTGGCCATATGAGATGAAATCACCCATGATAGTTTTTCTCCCTCCACGTTACAGACAGATGTTTGGTGAACAGGATGAACTCTCCCTTAGTGACACTAGGTGGGCTGTAAGAGATGTCCACCAATACCCCACATCTTTTTACCAGTTCCCCGTGAGTCTCAATTACTGTGACTTTGTACCAGGTGATGGTGTCTTTGACATAGAGTGCTATCCCTTCCCCCTTTTCCCATTCTGTCCTTGCAGAACAAGTTGTAACCATTGATTTTAACATTCCAATCACTAGACCCATTGCACGTAGTTTCAGTAATACCAACCATACTATAAGTCTTCTCATATATGAGCATCTCTAAATCCTCTTGTTTATTACATAGGACCCTAGCATTAGTATATAGACAATTAAAAATGTGGTTCTTCCATGCTACATAGTGCTTGGATTTGTCAAATGCATGATGCCTTGGGGCTGATTTTCATATCTGGGTTTCTGAACAATAACTGCCCTGTTATCACACTCCCTCTTCATGGTTAGCCTGAAGTCCTCCCAGCTATTCTAGCTTATCTGTCACTCAGGAGGTTGGTACCCCTCTCTCCTACTGAGATGGAGGCCATCAGAAGTATTCAGCATCCCACTCCATAATAAAGACCTCAGTGTTACACAAAACCTTCCCTGCTACAAAACCTATTTAGCCAACTGTTCACCACCAGTATCTTTTAAGAATTAGAACCAGCATTCAAAAATGTATCATGAGCTCTGGGTTTCCCTCAGCTGTTGTTTGCACAATAATATGAACATTTCATCATAATGAAGAGGAGTGATCTTGATAACTCTTCAGCACAAAAGTAGGCATGCTTTTTCCTGATTTTTTGATACTTAGATTCAAATTGCGGAAATATCTTTTTTTTTTAACAGCAGACTTGAGCAACACAAGCATTTCCATAACTACTGGTGCTTTTCTGGGGTTTCCTTTACACCCCTCATTTCTCAGATGTTTGCTTCAGTGAGGATTGATCTGGATTTGACCAGAAACTCTAACTCCATAATAGGCTGATAAGCTTACAAAGTTGTTCAAAATGGAAATCTCTGCTCCAGCATTGCTCAACAGTTCTGTAAGCGAGCTGGTCTTTCTAAAGGTTACTCAGCTAACACAGTGGATAAAGGCCAAGATTTAAAGCCTGCTGCACTACAAAACCAAGATTTAGCTTCTACTCTGGCCGTGCAGAGCAGCAATGTTACTGAAAGTGAATGTTGGATTTCTACGTGCCAGGAAGAGGTTTTGGACACTGAATATTGTCTGTCCAATAGAAAGAGAAGCCATAAAAAGAAGAGGCAGCACATCTGCCCTGGCAGTAATAGGTAGATACACTCCTTAAAGGAGAGTTTGAGATTAGCAAGTTTAGTTAATGGGAATTTACAGCTGAGGTCCCAGGCAGAAGCTGACAGGCAGGTTGGAGAGGGAAGAGTATTGTCCTGGGATTTAAAACAAATAGGACAGTTTGTCATAAGTGCCTGCAGGCTATTGGCCTGTTTCTTTGGCTGTGCTGCCCTTTGGCACCGACAGGTGCAATTCGTGCCACTGTCTAGGTACCATGTGTCAGGTACCTCGACATCAAAATGGCCTCAATTTTCCCTGCTGTTAATTCCAAGCACAAAAAGGGAGGATAGATTTTAAAGAGGAGATATCTGTCCTATTCCATTTCATTAGCACAGCAATGCATAAGCCTAACCTGAGCCCAGCAGTTGGTGTCACACACCCAGAAACAGTGCAGTACGCTACTTACCTGCCGGGGGGAAGGATTTTTAAAAGAGCAACACACAGGCAGCAGGATGGGAGGAACAGAGGAGCTCAGCTGCGTTGCTCCAAGGTGTGCTGTGAAATCACTTGAAAACAGAGTCAGGTTCTTGTTTCTCTGTTTGTATCGAGCTTACGTGCCTCTTTCACCAATCTGGCAATCTGGACTGTCTTCATTAGTATGAACATAGCTGAACCTAAAAATGGACACACTCCTTTGGTAAACTGGGGAAAAGTATAAGAATTTGCAGACGCTGCAGAAGTAATGAGGCAATGCACTTGCATAGACCATTAAAATACTAAAGCTAACTTCAATGGACACTCAGTTGTCGCTGTATGTGGTAATCTGTTACTGCTTTTAAATATAATATATAAATATATTATACATTCATCTGCAGCACATTTCAGACCAGGCACTTTTTTCAGGAGGTAAGTTTACAACTAAACAGAATTGTGTCAGGATACACATGCACCATGTTTTTAAGCAATAATCTCTTTTAATATGTGGGATGCCTGTGTACATTTCATTACTTAGATTTAAATCAGCAGATTCAATTACTTCTAGCCCTGCTGGAACAACTCCATTTCCTTTACCATGGCTATCTGTAGGTGAAGGGACTGGGCCCAGTGAACTCTGACAGATTCCAGGTGTGTTATATTTCTTTAGTAATGTACCAAAGTAACACAAACAGCCAGCGGGTGAAGGGTTCAGACTGGGGCCCTCTGGCAGCCATGGAGTAGGGGGTTTCACAGGGCTCACCTGCCTGTAGCCTCCTACTCTGGTGTGCTGTCGGCAGGCCCCCCAACTCCACCTCATGGAGCTGGACCCTTCTTTATCTTGTCCAGCTGTGAGCATGGGCCAATCACAAGGTGCCATTCAGCTGAGTCCCAGCACCTGTCTGCTGGGTTTCTCTCCTGAGCAGTGTCAGCTGTTTTCTACATGCACAATCGGCCGTGAGAGGGGCAGATTGGCCTGTTCCTCGCCTCCCCCCGGGAGTGGTGGTGCAGACACACTCTTTGTCCACCAACCTCCTCCTCCTCGTGGGAGAAGAAGTCCACATTCACATGGGTGCCTCTGCTCTGGTGGCAAACCATCAATGCATATGCTGCAGGGCTAGGTACTGTGAGGCCCACCGGTCCCAGGCAGTGGCCGTGCTGCAGCTGCCACTGGAAACTGACCCAAAATGCTGGAGGAGGGGGCCGGTGAAGTTCACGCTCACAAAGAGCCTCACTTATGAGGCTCCTGATTAGGCAAGACATCCAGCCCCCGCGATTGGCTGGGATGCTCCACGTCAGCCAGAAAAAGAGGCACAGGAAGTTTTCTGAACAGCTAGATGTATGCCTGGATGCTGCTATGGACCCTGCCTTGTCCGTCTCCATACTCCTGCCTCCCAGCCTGTTCTGATTCCTGCCCTCCTCTTCAGAGACCCCACATCTGCTCCCAGTCGCTGCTCTATGCCTGACCTCTAGTGCTGACTCTGGCTCTCACCTTTGAATTAGCACCTGATTGACTCTGACTCGAGATCCAGGCTCCCGACTCTACCCCTCAGGCTGCCCCACCTAGAGACAAAGGGTAATAGAGGCAGTGCAGTGGAGGAAGAGAGCCTTGGGACCCCCCACTCCTGGAGCTGCCTTGGCTATTAGCAAAGCGATACACCCCTGCAAGAGGTAAACCCACAAAGAGGCAATAGATTTTGAGAGACTACTCTGATAGAGCCAAACATGCAGGGCTGTCTGAGAGACTGGCACTCATTCCAGCCACCTCCCAAGTGTTGCCAACTGGGTTAGAAGCTAGGATGGGCAGGGATGGTGTCCCCAGCCTCTGTTTGCCAGAAGCTGGGAATGGACAACAGGGGATGGATCACTTGATGATTACCTGTTCTGTTCATTCCCTCTGGGGCACCTGGCATTGGCCACTGTTGTAGGACAGGATACTGGACTAGATGGACCTTTGGTCTGATCCAGTCTGGCCGTTCTTATGTTCCATCCAGTTCTGTCTCCTGGCTCATCTCTTCCTAAATGTCTCATCATTATTCCCCGCTTCTTACTCTGTAGTATTCCTAAGCTCTGACTTTTTTTCCTAAATACACAGCTGAAACACTTGCCCAAGTCCACATCATCACCCCCCCCATCTTGATAACTGTAACCTATTCCTCTGTTTTCTCCTTTCATCTGCATCGGCCCCCATTCAAACACCATTCTTAAGATCATCTCCCTGGTCTGTCCTGACCGTGGCACCTCCCCCTATCAATTGTCCGTTGGCTCAACAATCTAATTAAATGGAGTGGGATTATGGTAAAATGGCATTATTTATATAAGCGTCTGAAATATTTGCGAACAATGTTGGCCAAGCTATAGTTTTCTGTCCCTCTCCAGTGTATTTTTAGCAAGCCACACCGGGGTTGAGCCACATGATACTTGTTCATCTGTTATGAAACCAAATTTTCAGCAATCCTCCCTTAATGCATCTGCAAAATTTGTATTTACATTGTGTTTCATTGCTTAGAATCCACATTTGCATTGGTCAAACAGGCAACATACTCTTTTTAACATGGAAATTCACTGAAAGTTTGTGGCTGGGCAACTAGAGGATAACAGCCTACTAAAGTTGCCAGCTTATGTAGTTACTCCTTTAGCTCAGGTGGTAGAGGACAGTGCTTTAAACACACTGTTGGAGAGCCATTACATTTGCTTCCAAAATCCTTGAGGGAGACTGTCAGTGTCAGTTTTGTTTTGGTTGAGTTTATGAGAATGACATGCAAAATTCCCCCAATTAGTTGGGTAGGACAGGCATTTAGCACAGAATGGAAAATTGTAATAGGTGAGCTTGCACTCCCAAGAGCAGCGACAGGGGAGGTAGTGCCAGCAAAACCTCATTTCTAAAGTGCTTACTGTTTAAAAGGCAGCCTCTCCACAGCTGGGCTTGAGGGACATCAGCGAGATCCTGCTTTTACTGGCTCCTTCTTACCCCCGGAGAGCTGTGCGGCCGCAGCAGTCCATTGTGGCTTCTCAGCCCCAGGCATTCTTTCTATTGATTCAGGATTTGTTGAGTTCAAATGCAAGCTGCCTAATTGAACAAGCGAAGTCATTTTTGAGGCGATAGCAGCAAGTGGCGTTGCTTGGAATTTTTAAAGAAACTTGTCTGTTTTCTTCGGCTTGATATTCTATTTAGGAATAAAATGGAGTGAAATTTGTTCTGAAGGCAGAACTCTTCAAAGGAAAGAGCTTGGGATCTACCTTGAAACAAAATGTGAATGCATAATTTAAGCAATAAACATTTTGTTGTGTTGTTCTTTGAAGCTTGTTAAGATTCCCCAAGACAGGTGCTCCATTAAAGCTTTGACACTGTGTTTCCCACTAACTTCTTGGTAAACCTCATAGACAGGTGGCATCGTAAATGGGGAAGCTGAAGTCCTCCACAGAGACCTAGAAATCACTCAGAAAAACTGTCATCCCAAAGTGATGCCAACCTGGAAGTTTTACAGAGCTTGCCACTGAGGAAGCCTTATTCACATGTGTAATTGTGTCTCCACAGCGAGGGGTAGGACAATAGGCAGCCAAAGCTTTCATCTTTCTTCCCCTATCCTCAGCTCTCTTCCCTTCTTGTGCTCCCCTTTCTGCACTTCCCACGGTCTCCCACCCCATTGTTCAGCCTTTTTAGCAGAGCCGGTTGCACTGGTGGAGGATTTAGCTGTTGGTGGTGAATTATTTGTGAACTCTCCTCATTTCTATGAATGTGATTACGGGACAGGAGCAGAGAACAATAAGGGCCACAGAAACTATGTGCTTTTAGTCAACAGACTCACAGAACTGGAAGGGACCTCGAGAGGTCATCTAGTCCAGTCCCCTGCACTCAAGGCAGAAGTCCTTTACTTTGCCCTGGTCTACACTGGGAGGGGGGAATCAATCAAAGTTACGCAACTTCAGCTGCTTGAATAACATAGCTGAAGTCGACATACTTAGATCGACTTACCGTGGTGTCTTCAATATGGTGAGTCGACTGCTGCTGCTCCCGTCGACTCCGCCTGCACCTCTCATGGCGCTGGAGTACAGGAGTCGAAGGGAGAGGGCTCAGGGGTAGATTATCACTTCCAGACTAGACATGATCAGTAGCGTAGCTAGGGAGGGAGCAGGGCAGCAGCCGCTCTCCCACTGAGCACAAGTAGCACCTTTTTCATTTTTACTCGGCGGTTCTCTGGGTCTTCAGCGGCAGGTCCTTCACTCGCTCCAGATGTGTTCGGCGGCACTGAAGGGCCTGCCGCTGAAGTGCTGCCAAAGACCTGGAGCGCCACCCTGTCAGTAAAAGTGCTGCCGGGGGAGTAAAAGTGCCACACTGGGTGGCGCCTTTTTTTGTGATCGCTCCTCCTGTTTGTTCCACCAAATCAGAACAAAAGGCCAAAATCTCAACTTTTCCCATGAAATGAGAATTCCGAAAAAGGAAAAAATGTATTAGGGACCTTCAAATAGTTTCATTTGATAATGTTCTAAAGTTTCATAGAATGTATGTTGTATTAAAATATTAAATATATTATATATAAAATAGTAAAAGTATTTTAATATAATGCATAAGTCTAAACAAAATCAATGAAAACGAGATGTTAGGGGGCTTAGTCCTTCACCCTCTCACTTCCCTGGTCCTTCTTGCATGAACAGAGAGCAACAAAACCCAGAGTCCAAAGGCGCAAACAATTCAATGTTTATTGGGGTGAACTTCCAGCAAGCATGATTCCGGTTTCCTTCCTTAGTGTCCCCCTTCCCAGCTCTGACACCACAGAGCCTTGCCTGTGTCCCTGTTCCTGTTCCCATCCTCTGTTCCCATTTCCCCCTTTAGCAAAACATGATCCCCATTAGCCCTTTTGCAAAACATGATCCCAATTCCCCCATCCCCAGTCCCTGTTCCTATTCCCCCCCTTACTTCCTGATTGACTGCAGACTATATAGTAAAACCTGAGTTTTGCTTAGCTATACCTTAACCAATCATTTTACTGAAATTTAACTAACCAATCCTAACATATTGTGACATGGTTATTTAACCAATTATATTCCACCACCTTCATTGGTTTACACCCAACAAAATTAATTATACAGCAGACAGAAACAATCACAGAACCAAACAGAGACCATGCAAATAAACATACAAAACAATACAGAAGTGAGGATTTCACAACTACATCTATACAGACATAAGAGTTTTCCAGCTGTGTCTATTGATAAGTGAGTTCTTGCCAGACAGGATGCTATCAAACTAAGTTTCCTTTTACATCTTCTAGGCTCTTCCCTTTCTCTGGAGGTGAGAGGAATATCAGGACAGGACTGTATTCCTAACAACCCAATAGCACCTTATTTCAGTGTGACCAGTTTGGAATGTGAGGATGTGACCATACACTTCCCAGCTTATGGCTGCCTTTGCTGCTTAGCCAAAGAACCAGGCCTCAGACTATCACAGTAAGAGAAGGCCATTACACAGACAATGATCTTTGATTCTTTCTTTTATACCTCTATAACTAGCTAAGTGATAAGAATAACCTACATTCTTAAAGTATAGGCCTTTGCAGACAGGCCTGAATATCTATATCCTAACACAATAAGGTCAAAATGAAATATGTTTACTTTATTGAAACAAAATGTTTTGACATTATCAAAATGATACATTTTGACATAAAAACAAAAAGAAATACTGAAAACAAAAAAAAATTCCCTTCAAAATTTCTCAAAATTGAGAGGTTCCCATTAAAATATTTTGATGAAACTGCCCTATGTGGTGTGAAATGGTTCTGTCACTTTTTTTTTTTTGACCAGCTCAAACCATCAGCAATATTTGTTAAGCATCCACATAGTACTTGACACTCCACAAGATGAAAGAAGACTTGTTCCCGGTACAGAGGAGCAGGATTGACACACCTACACAAATCAGACACACCATGCATTAGTAGATGCAGAGGCAGATCCTATTTAAATGTGTGTGGATGGGGAAGTATTTTCAGTGATGTGGACTTCATGGAAATAGTGAATTTGGAGAAAGGGAAAAGAAGGGACATACTCTCATTATTTTCTCATTAATTACACACTCCTTTACTACTTGAGCAAGTCCTCAAGGAATCCATTTTGAAGCACTTTGAGGAGAGGAAGGTGTTAGGAACAGTCAACATGGATTCACCAAGGGCAAGTCATACCTGACTAACCTGATTGCCTTCTATGATGAGATAACTGGCTCTGTGGATATGGGGAAAGCAGCGGACATGATATATCTTGACTTTAGCAAAGCTTTTGATACAGTCTCCCACGGTATTCTTGCCAGCAAGTTAAAAAAGTGTGTATTGGATGAATGGCCTATAAAATGGATAGAGAGCTGGCTAGGTCATCGGGCTCAACAGGTAGTCATCAATGGCTCGATATCTGGTTGGCAGCCGGTATCAAGTGGAGTGCCCCAAGGGTTGGTCCTGGGGCTGGTTTTGTTCAACGTCTTTATTAATGATCTGGATGATGGGATTAATTGCACCCTCAGCAAGTTTGCAGATGACACTTAGCTGGGAGGAGAGGTAGATATGCTGGAGGGTAGGGATAGGGTCCAGAGTGATCTAGACAAATTGGAGGATTGAGTCAAAAGAAATCTGATGAGGTTCAACAAGGACAAGTGCAGAGTCCTGCACTTAGGACGGAAGAATTCCATGCACTGCTACAGGCTGGGGACCGACTGGCTAAGCAGCAGATCTGCAGAAAAGGACCTAGGGGTTATAGAGGATGAGAAGCTGGATATGAGTCAGCAGTGTGCGCTCGTTGTCAAGAAGCCGAATGGCATATTGGGCTGCATTAGTAGGAGCATTGCCAGCAGATTGAGGGAAGTGATTATTACCATCTATTCAGCACTGGTGAGGCCACATCTGGAGTATCGCATCCAGTTTTGGGCCCCCCACTACAGAAAGAATGTGGACAAATTGGAGAGAGTCCAGTGGAGCACAATGAAAATGATCATCAAGCTGGGGCACACGACTTATGAGGAGAAGCTGAGGGAACTGGGATTGTTTAGTCTGCAGAAGAGAAGAGTGAGGTGGGATTTGATAGCTGCCTTCAGCTACCCATGGGAGGTTTCCAAAGAGGATGGACCTAGGCTGTACTCAGTGGTGGCAGATCACAGAACAAGAAGCAATGGTCTCAAGTTGCAGTGGGGGAGGTCTAGGCTGGATATTAGGAGACACTGGAATGGGTTACCTAGGGAGGTGGTGGAATCTCCTTCCTTGGAGGTTTTTAAGGCCCAGCTTGACCAAACCCTAAGTGGGATGATTTAGTTGGTGCTGGTCCTGCTTTGAGCAGGGGGTTGAGGAGCAGCAGACTCCTGAGATGTCTTCCAACCCTAATCTTCTATGATTTTGTAAGACTTAAATCTCAGTTGGTTATAAGAGATGTGTAAATCAACACGACAGTCTGTGGTGTATAGGCCAGATTTTGTTGCAATTGTCATAATAGCCTAGATTTTCTTGTTGCTACCTTGGCCCCTTCATATACACAGATGGAAAATGCTGCCTTCTACTCACTTCCCCTGTGTCTGGTGTTTAATTGTTGAGCTCACTGAACAAAAAGATATTGTAGACTTTCAAAACTCCAGACATCAACAAACCTTGTCACCCAGGATTGTGCAGATCATTAGGGAGAAAAAATCAGTTCAGTTAAAATAAGAAACAACTTTATTTTAAGGGAAACTATGGGGAAATGAGAATGGAAAGCTCTGAATAACATCTTAACAGTGTAAAATATATGAGAAGGTCTGCTTCCTGTACAAGCTGCAGGTTGGAGACAAGCCATACATTGAAATCAGAGTGATCTGGCCTGAAAGGTTTAAGGATATATTATTTCTCCACAGACATGCTTTTTTCTTGTCTCATATCTGTGAGCACAGTCATGCAAGTGGAAGGGATTGTTTTAAATGGAAGAGGATGCTTGGGGGGTTAGACCATGCGGGCAGCATTGCAAATCTGGCAGTCAGTATTAAAACTTGGCATTTATTCCCCAAATCTTTGTTACAGTCAAGAAGCAAAGATGTGATAATGACATGCTGATGGTGCTGTGAAGGTGAAGAACCAGGAAAGTGCAAAAAGACCATGATGTGTTATTTTTTTCCTGAGGTGAAAAGAAAATTGAATGGGACGAGCGATTGCCTGCTAGTGAAGTCTGACATCATTCATTGGAAGGATGCTTCTAAGGCAAAGAAAACCGTGCTGCACTTTGGGAATGAAGATGATGCAAAGATACTCTCATCGAACGTTGGATCAGGAGAAGGTTTTGTACCCAGGATTTTGAAAGAGAAAGGAAGTCTTGGTGGAAATGTAACTCTGGAAATTTAATGTGCATCCTCATAGTGAAACGTGGATGTGACATCTGAGCACACACAAACCAGAAGAGATTTAGATTAGGCTTCAGATTCAATGCCTGTGAAAACCCATAAAATCACAGAGAAAGAGAATGAAGATGGAAACCATCCTATAAAAGCACCATCCTTTCTTCTCAACTTCCATACTCCTCTATAAAAGTCAGACTTGTGACTGAACAGAAAAGGGCCGTCTGGCCATACAACAAACATGATTTTTACCAACATAGTAAATTCTAAGAATAGGCAAAATACTGTAGGCAGCATGTCTTCAGAAGTAAGAAGGTGTGAGGTAAAGCTTCTGAAACAACCAATAATTTATATACTCATGAGAGTGAATAGAGAATAAAAAAATGATGCTTTTCAAGTATGTACTGGAAGAAAAGAAGTTGCTTCTGCATGACATGGTGCTGTTCTGAACTGGCAGGCTGACCATAGACTCAGGGTATGCAGGAGAGAAGAGGGACTCTGTCCTAGGAAACCATGACTCTGAAAAAGATTTGGGAGTTATAGAGCATAATCAGCTGAATATGAGCTCCCAGTGCAACAGAGTGGCCAAAAGAGCAAATGCGACCCTGCGATGCTTAAACAGAAGAATACCAAGTGGAGAGGTTATTTTACCTTTGTATTTGGCACCGGTGAGACTGTTGGTGTAGGATGACCAGATGTCCCGATGTTACAGGGACAGTCCCGATTTTTGGATCTTTTTCTTATATAGGCTCCTATTACCCCCCACCCCGTCCTGATTTTTCACATGTGCTGTCTGGTCACCGTATACTGGTGAAATACTATGTCCAGTTCTGGTGTCCACAATTGGAGAAGGATGTTGATAAATTGCAGAGGGTTCAGAGAAGAGCCAGGAGAATGATGAAAGCATTAGAAAACAAGCCTGACAGTTATAGATTCAAATAGCTCAATCTGTGTAGGTTAACAAGCTTAAACTACAAGCCAGGGTGTGATTCCCTTGCCTGTCTATACATGCTTCTGCTAGATAGCATTGCACCTGAAACTGGTGGGCACTGATGGGTGACTAACAATGTCTCCCCTGCCCCTGCCTGTGCGAGATCAGCTCTACGGCTATGTGTACTCATCCTAGCTCGGGGAGTGTGTGAGAGAGCTGGGAAAACACACCCTTAACCTGTAGTGTACATGTAGCTAAAAGGAAGATTAATGAGTTGATCGGTCATAAGTACCTACATGGGGAACAAGTATTTGATAATGGTCTCTTCAATCTAGCAGGAAAAAAGGTATAAAAAAGAAGCTAGACAAATTCAGCCTGGAAGTCAGCTGTATATTTTTAACAGTGAGTAATTAGCCATTGGAATGATTTACCAAGGGTCATGGTGTATTCTCCATCACTGCGTATTCTTAAATCAAGGCTGGATGTTTTTTTCCTAACAGCTCTGCTCTAGGAATTATTTTGGGGTAGTTCTCTGACCTGTGCTATACAGGAGATAATCACAATGGCCCCTTCTGGCCTCAGAATCTCTGAATGCTGCAGAATGAACCTTTGTAAGGTCTGAGAATATTTGGTTTGGGTTTTATTGAACAAGAAAAGCAGAATCTAGTTAATCTAATGTTTGTCCTGCTCTTTGCTTTAGCTGTGCGAGGGAGAGAGCTGCTCCTGCAGAGTTTCTGATCTGCTGCCATGGTGGGGTGAGGCCCTGGCAGCACTACTGGAGGGGCTCTGGAGGGGCGCAGTGTAGCTCACTCACAGGCAGCCAGTGGAGGAGCCGGTATCTGCTCTAACGGTCTGCCCTAGGAGCACTATAGAAGGCCCAGCGCTGGGGCCCCTGAATATTGACGGCCTACTCGACCTGCTGAGGGGAAAGGACACTGGATATTTGCAAGGTTGGAGATGACTGCTTTGCTTTGTGCTGGTCACAAGCCTTTGATTTCCCCCCTTGCACAGGAAGACTGATAGGACGTGATCCAGTGAGGCAATTGCCTAGCACTCGCGGGGGCAGAACTGAGTTGCCTGCCTACCTTTGGTTGCTGGCCTGGAACTGGGTGGAGAGGGTGGGCCTGGGATCCCCTACCTGCCCCCTGATGGGTGTGGAGGTAAAAAGCCCATCCCTGATACCAGCCAATCATGGAGGAAGACCCCATACACCAAAGAGTTCCCACTCTGGGACTTTGGCCAAGTGAAACCTGAAACCCATTGCAGGGCAGCAGAATTAGCCCTTTTTTGGAGGACTGAGCCACAGAAGGGGACAAGCCACCACTGGGCTGGCGTGGCTATCAACAGGGGGTGCCACGACAGAGGAGCGCCTCGCCCAGTCGGTAGTCTGTGCCTGTAGGGAACAGGCCCTTTCATGGCTGGGAACCGAGAAGTGCTGGGAGGGAGTCGGCTAGGGGAGTCTGTTCTTCCAAGCGATCCAGCCTGATTTCCTGCAGCAGCCTGTTTCAAAGGAAAAAGAGGTTTCCTGTCAGGGGGTCAGACGTGCTCTAGTTTCCCGTGTGCGCTGAAGGTATTACCCTAGCAGGCAGCAGAGTGCTCCAGGGAATTGCAATCACTGAGCCAGGAGTGGATGTGCATAGAGAGTGTTCATGGCTAGGCTGGGGGGGAATTCCTGGCCAGCTGCGCAGCCTCTCGAGGTCCATTCAGCTAGTGTAACTAAGAGTGGCCCTTAGACTCCCCTAAGTAATACTGAGAGGTAGTTGGGCCCTGTCAGAAAGCTAGCCAGACAGTTTCACCCCTCACCCCACCCTTTACCCCAGCACTGGATGCTGTTTGGATAGACCCAGAGAACTCACCCTGTATGCACCATGGGTTTAATCCAAACACCCTAAATTCCCCCTTGCTACACACAAACACTGGAAGAATATTTGTATCCAAACTTTGCAGCTTCAGGTCATTGCTAACCTCCTATCAAAACAATGACTCAAATCCCCCTGTTAAAGCACAGTGTTGTGGCTACGGCCAATCTTTAAGTGGAGATGTCATAAATAGATAGCTAAGGGTTAATGTCTCTTTCACCTGGAAAGGAGTAACCTAAAACACCTGACCAGAGGACCAATCAGGAAACAAGACTTTTTCAAATCTGGGTGGAGGGAAGTTTTGGGTGTGAGTTCTTTGTTCTTTGTCTTGTGTCTGACCCTCTCGGCTCTGAGAGTGATTTTTCTATCTCCTGGCTTTCTAATCTTCTGTTTCCCAGTTGTAAATACAAAGAGATAAGACAGTAGGTTTATATTGTTTGTTTTTTGTATTTACATGTGTGTAGTTGCTGGAATGTTTTAAATTGTATTCTTTTTGAATAAGGCTGTTTATTCATTTTTCTTTTAAGCAGTTGACCCTGTATTTGTCACCTTAATACAGAGAGACCATTTTTATGTATTTTTTCTTTCTTTTTATATAAAGCTTTCTTTTTAAGACCTGTTGGAGTTTTTCTTTAGTGGGGACTCCAGGAAATTGAGTCTGCAGCTCACCAGGGAATTGGTGGGAGGAAGAAGTGAGGGGGAAAATCTCTTTGTGTTAGATTTACTAAGCCTGACTTTGCATACCCTCTGGGTGAGGGGGGAAGTACTTGTGTTTCCAGGACTGGAAACAGGGAGGGTGGAGTCCCTCTGTTTAGATTCACGGAGCTTGCTTCTGTATCTCTCTCCAGGAACCCAGGGAGGGAACACCCGGAGGGGGGAAGGGAAATGGTTTATTCCCCTTTGTTGTGAGACTCAAGAAATCTGAGTCTGGGGGTCCCCTAGGGAAGGTTTTGGGGAGACCACAGTGCACCAGGCACTGTATAGATTCCTGGCTGGTGGCAGCTTTACCAGGTCCAAGCTGGTAACTAAGCTTGGAGGTTTTCATGCTAACACCCATATTTTGGACGCTAAGGTCCAGATCTGGGAAAAATGTTATGACAGGAGAATTCATAGTTATCTACATATGCATTTCACCTAATTCCTAAACTGCCTCACTACTCCATTTCCAGATGATCATTGCTGACACTGGATCTCCACAGCAGAGACAGACCGAAGTGCTACAAGACTGGAATTGGAAGAATAATGAAGAAAGATTAGTCATCTCTGGTATTTATAGCTCAGGGGAAGAAAAAACATAATCAGGAATTCCTGGAGCTATACAATATCCTGAAAATAAAAGAACAGATTGTAATGAATGAATAAACTGACACTAATTCAGATTCAGGAAGCCATTGTTCCAGCTGAGGATACCAGCAAGGATGACAAAATGTTTCATAGCAGTTGTTTCTGTGTTTTACAATTTTATTTCTGAAGGTAGCAAACAGAAGGCATCGCAACACACTGCAAGAGAAGTGGGGCATGGAGCGATTGTTACAGAAATGTGTTCACGAAAATCCACTCACTGAGGAATTTTTTTAAGAACATCTGAGGTTGACTTCATTTGTTACAGGAAAGAAGAAAACACAGTGAATTCTATCAACGGAGATCAAAGAGAAACAAACTCTGGAGTCAAACGTTAAACATTCCGGATTCAGTGTATATAATGGATGGTGTCTGAAAGTAGGAAAATGTTTTTATTGGTTAGACTAGTACATTTTTCTACAGCAAGGATATCTCAGGTGTTGTTGAGTAAAGGAACTGGACAGTTGTGCCACTAAGCGTGTAATACTGTTGCAAAAAAAGCAAACGTGATTCTGGGATGCATTAACAGGTGTGTTGTAAACAAGACACAAGAAGTCATTCTTCTGCTCTACTCTGTGCTGGTTAGGCCTCAACTGGAGTATTGTGTCCAGTTATGGGCATCACATTTCAAGAAAGATGTGGAGAAACTGGAGAGGGTCCAGAGAAGAGCAACAAGAATGATTAAAGGTCTTGAGAACATGACCTATGAAGGAAGGCTGAAGGAATTGGGTTTATTTAGTTTGGAAAAGAGAAGACTGAGAGGGGACATGATAGCAGTTTTCAGGTATCTAAAAGGGTGTCATCAGGAGAAGGGAGAAAACTTGTTCATCTTAGCCTCTAATGATAGAACAAGAAGCAATGGGCTTAAACTGCAGCAAGGGAGATTTAGGTTGTACATTAGGAAAAAGTTCCTAACTGTCAAGGTAGTTAAACACTGGAGTAAATTGCCTAGGGTGGTTGTGGAATCTCCATCTCTGGAGATATTTAAGCGTAGGTTAGATAAATGTCTATCAGGGATGATCTAGACAGTATTTGGTCCTGCCATGAGGGCAGGGGACTGGACTTGTTGACCTCTCGAGGTCCCTTCCAGTCCTAGAGTCTATGAATCTATAAGCAGCTATGAAAAATCATGCTGAAGTCAAAAGAACTCAGCAGTGGATCCCATTTATGAAGCATATCAATATTTCCAAGTATGAGAGGGATAACCATGTTAGTCTGTATCCACAGAAACAACGAGGAG
The DNA here is from genome assembly GCF_007399415.2 of Gopherus evgoodei. Taxonomy (NCBI): domain Eukaryota; kingdom Metazoa; phylum Chordata; order Testudines; family Testudinidae; genus Gopherus; species Gopherus evgoodei. The sequence goes on along the minus strand of NC_044325.1, from coordinate 2,753,094 downwards.
TCCGGTGGCACCTTTAAGGACTAACAGATTTATTTGGGCATAAGTTTTGGTCTTTAAGGTGCCACCAGACTCCTCATGGTTTTTATCAATATTGCCAACTCCCAGAACGGAGATAGACTTCTACTGTAGTCACACTTACAAAATATCCACTGGTTTGTGGGATACTATCGGTTCTAGTAGCTCTCCAACAGAGTAGGGAGTCTCTCTCAAACTGGTAGAAAATTTTGTGTTGGAAGAAACTTTTAAGTGTGACCAGCCCATAGAGAAAGCAAAGATCCCATTATATTTGTTCAAAGAAGCCTGTAGCAGAATTGCCCCATCAGCATAGATGGGTTTCAGTGGGATCCATTCTTTTTTCACTTCTCTGAGAGTCCATAACTTCTTAGTAATAAATTATGTTTGGAATTCAGATGACAGATACATCGTGAGAATTTAGACGTTTTCCCTGTACTTCTTTCCAGCATGTAGCATAATTATGTACAGGGGTATTGACTGATAGTCAGTCCCCCAGAAATGAAATCTTCTGAGTACCCCCCTAGAGTCCAATGAAGAGTGCCTCTGTTATTGTTATAATTCAGTTTTCAAAGCCAGAAACCATTCCAAATGTGCGCACTCCTCCAGGAGGCTAGGAAAAGAGCTCTAGGGGCTTATTGGCAAATTGTAACTGGATTTTTTTAAGATGGGTGTTGTCAGATAGTATGCAGGAAGCTTGTTGACCTTGCCCCTTCTCTTGTTACAGACTTGTTGGACTAGGGAAGGATAAGTGACCTAGTGGCTAGGGAACTTCATTTGGACTCAGGAGATTTGAATTTAATTCCTGGCTAAGCCACAGAATTCCCATGTGACCCTGGGCATGTCACTTCATCTGCTCTGTGCTTCAGTTCCCCCCTGTAAGCTATGGATAGCACAGCGGTGGTGGCAGAGGGATAGAATCCATCCATAACTGTGAGGCGTTCAGAGAGCACATCAACGAGGGCCAGGTAAGTATCTATATCAATGTGTTTGCATTCAGTTTTTCTCAGCCACTGTAAGTTTGTAGACATTTGTTGGGACTCCAGTGTTTTCTTAACTGTCCATATTTGGCTAGGGCTGTGCATGGGAGGCTGATATTCTCCACAAGTAGTTCCACCGACATGAGATTGCTCACAGAGTAAGGGTACCAGAATCTCGCATAAGATGTTTATACTGGAAAGTAGATTGGGTAAAGTGTAGGGGTGGGAGCTTGGTGCTTCCAATGTTTTGTGCACTTACATTTGAGCTATTGATAATTTTAACCCAATTGCAAAAAGATCACATATTTGATCCTAAGCAGCTGTGATAATGGATTGCTTTAAAAAAAAAGCAATGAGCTTTTTTTTTTTGCTCTATGTACCAGTGTATCACAGGTCTCCCTGAGTGACCTATAATTTATGAGTTCCTTACGCTACCAGAATTTACAGCAGCTAAAGAACTGCCTGGGGTAAAAGCCTTGGTGTGGAAGTATCAAACTTAACTTCCATTAAACTGAGTAAATTATATACGTACTCTACAGATGCAGCAATACCTAGCAGGCACGAAAGGCAGCCATTACTCATAACTTCTTTGCCGTTAGTAATTTGCATTTGAATTTTAACATGTAAACATAGGTTTTTGTGTCTTTTCATAGTCTCCTATTTACTAGAATAGCCATTCTGATTGATAGGAATGTGCAAAAAAATTACACAGCATCTACTACTTAAAAATGCTATGGTCCAAATTCTGCCTTGACTTTATGCCCTTTATAAGTCCATTGAACATCTTGTTTGCCTAGGGGTGAATGAAGACAGAACATGTGCTTCCATGACCACTGACTAGTGAACATTGTCAATCGCTATTTTAATAATTTAAGAAGACCTTAGTATATAACTTATTTTCAAAATACCTCAGTTTTATAGCAAGTGATATGAAAAACTTTTTTTTTTTTTTGAAGAATCCTGGTGCACAATATTTCAATCACAAGCAAGGATGTGCTGGACTCATTGTGTAACTCAGTTCAGGTGCTTGGTGTGTATGTATGTATTGTAACTTCAATCGGATGTGATTTGAGCTTGCCAAAGTATTAAATTGAGGTTTATAATACAAACTTGATCTTAACCTTAGAGCAGTGATGTTGCAGCTAATGTTGTGGTATTACTGCTTACTGTTAACAGATATAAATAATGTATTGCCAGTTCTCGGTGCTGCTTCTCTTTGGCTCAGCTAAGCCCTTTATTTAAGATGTCTTTTTATTTCAACTCTTAGAACTCCATGCAGTTTGCTAAGCGAACACTTCAGCTTACAAAACAGCCAGTCATATTTTCCTTAACAATAGCACTGATTTCTCCCATGAACTGTTCACATGCCATAACCTACAGATGAAAGAAATATTGTTCCTTTGTGTAACTGTCAGGGTATTTCTGAGTTGAATGAATGCTAAACTGGTGCTGTTCTGGGTGGGGAATTGATGGGCATGGCTGGAACTGACCACACTTAGTGAGTCTGTGCAATTGTCTCAAAAAATCCAGATCCCATGTTCTTCTCTTGTTTAGGTGTAATGTGAAAAGTGCTTATCCAGCAAATGCTGCAGCAGGTTGTTAGAACCACCCATGTGAGTAAAATTACACACACGCTTTGGTGTCTGCAAAATCAGGGCCAGAGAGAGAATGTAATATGGACTTAACATGGCCTCCCAGCCTGTGAGCATCATAAGCCATTGTCTTGGGGAAGATCTCAGGACAGATACTCAGCTGGTGTCAATTGTCATAGCTCTGTTGATTTCAATCGGCTGAGGGTCTGCTGCCTAGAATTCAGCAGAGTGATCTTCAGTAGCATCGCACAGGTACAGCTGAATGCAGAATTTAGTCCAGTAAATAATTCTGGAGTCCATGTGAGCCTTTGGCATGGGTCAAAGCAAGGACTTCTTTCTATTGGCGGGGCACTGAGTTGCAAGTAATTCTGACCAGGGAGAAATCCCTTCCCCGGCACTGAAAAGCTGATGCAGTTAGGGTGCTTCTTAGCTGACAGAGCTCCTTTGAACAAAGCCTGCAAGCTGCTGTACTGTGTGGGGCTTTCAGCCATGAAGAAAGTGTGCAACAGGCTGCTCAGCTGATGAGAGAGAGCTGTTCTGGGCAGGAGCACGGGGAGGGGAGCTGAGCACTGTGTCTGCATCTTCCTGGAAGGCAAAAGCGGGAAGCCGGAAATGGATAAATGGTGATGTGGAGCCATGGTGTTGTGTGGGGGCTGGGGCTTTGTGTCTATTGGTAAAGGGTTTTCTCCTCTCTCGGAGATATAGCAGTGAAAGATGTCGTCCGATTGATTTTTCTGGACATTCTGATTGGTTTCAAATCTCCATTTTTAAACCCTGCCCTAAAGACATTGTGGTGAGACCTGAAATTCTTCTCTTTGGGGAGTACAGCACACAGCTACCCTGGCTTCTTACAGGTATCTGGGCTTCACTAGTGTCAGGGGCTTGTGCGGTGGAGGGGAGCAGGGTCATGCCTCCCCCCAAGCAGTGCAGGCACAGAACTTCCCCAGGGTGGGGAAAGTGAACTTCTGCAGCCCGGGCCAGGGTGGGAGAACCAGCTCTTCCAGCTATCAGGGGAGAGAGCTCCACCAGCCTCAGAGCCCTGGTGGGGAGAACCAGCTCTTCCAGCTATCAGAGGGGAGAGAGCTCCACCAGCCTCAGAGCCCTGGTGGGGAGAACCAGCTCTTCCAGCTATCAGGGGAGAGAGCTCCACCAGCCTCAGAGCCCTGGTGGGGAGAACCAGCTTCTCTGGCCAGGGCGTGGCACAGAAAGTTCCTCTCAAAAAGCAGCCAGGTTTGTATTCCTGTGCACGCCCCTGAATAGGTTAGAGGCCCAGACTGAGAGCAGGATCCCATAGTGCTGGCTGCTGCACAGACACATCTAGAGACAGCCACTGCCCTGAAGAGCTTAAGACCAAAGCGACAAGGGACACAAAGGAAGTGGTGTTACAATCCCCCCCTGAGGTGCGGAGATTAAGTGATGTGCCTAATGTCACCCAGGCAGGCTTTGCAGAGCTGGGAATTGAGCCAAGGTTCCAGAATCCCAGTAAAGTGACAATTCTTCTTCCCCAAGATCTGCCCCATCTGTGCTCAGGTTGCCTAGCAGTTCACTTCAATGTCTGGCTGGGCTGGGATGGAATCCCAGCCTTTCTTCCTGGGCCTGGGCCTGAGAATTCAGCTTGTCCCCAGGAGAACTCCACAATGTCCCTGCCTGTCCCTTTTCCTCCCCTTGATTCCTGGGCCTTCAGGGTCATGGAGGCTCAGACAGTTCGATGACTATTTTTGGCAAACAGACTTTCCAGGAAGAACAGGTTAAGTCTATAGTCATCTGTCTCCTTGCATGGGTGAGGCTTAAAACATGGTTTCCCTCCTTCCAGAGCAATCTCCCTTTTCCTCCGAGGCTTCCCATTTTCTGTCCTGGACTTGCTTCAGTAGAAGATAATTAATTATTTGTTCTTGGGCAGTGATGGAGTTTAAATGCCGGGATGTATGTGGACCTTGTTAATTTCAGTATGTTCTACAATAGCATACACAGGGGCACAGAACTGGAAGGGACTTTCTGCATCATTGAGTTATATAATCCTGATTATCCTCCATTTAAAAAATAATTAGGTTGCTTGCCCCCACCAGAGGCTTTGCTAAGGAGGTTGTTCACGTATCCTGCCTGGACACTCCAAATCGGAGTAGTCTGAGTGGTGCTGCTGCCCAGCATGCCAGCTGGCAATGCCGCTCACTCAAATTTGGCCCAGGTGCCCCTCTGTCATCTGGTCAGGGAACAAAGAGGGAGCCTGTCTCTCCCCCTCTACCCCTACAATGTGGTGACTCTGACCTCTACAGCTCCTGTTGGAAGCCCTTGCCAGAACCTCACCTCTCTGACAGAAATCTTCTTCTAATTTCCAGCCTACATTCATTCCTGGCACAGTTGTTCTAGTGCCAACATTGTCCTTTAGCTTAACTAGCTCTTCACTTTTCCTGGTGTGTCTATTGAAAGAAATCTCATTGTCTCCCAGCCTTCATTTGGCTGGATGAGACAAGACAAGCTCCTTTCACATCAACTGACATTCCATGCAATGATCTGTGTTTAGGGTGGTGGTATCTGGGCACATCAGACCTCCGCAGTGGGCTTTACCCTTATGTCCCTGTGTTGGAATCTTAAATGTGATTTCTCGTTTTCATGCCCATACGAGATATAGTCATCCCCTCCTGATGGCTGGGTCTAGGCACATAATACAAAACTAATACTTAACATCTCCCTAGCACTTTACATTTCCAAATTGATGGGCAAGCACTCGCCAAGCCTTGCCACCCCAAGTTAATTAATTTTTAATATGTAAAATGAAGACAGTCCCTGCTACAAAGAATTTACCCGTGAAGGCCCTGCTGCTTAACTTTAACCATGTGTATACTCTCATTAACGTGAGAGATTGCTCACATGGTGTGTCCGATCCTCCCCGGGGACTGCTGTGAGAGGACCCCTAGACTCTGTGCTCTTGATCTTTGGGATTTTTGCAAGCTCCTGGGGCCTGAACTGAGCCTAGCCACTGCCCCAATCTCAGGGTCCCTAGGCACACTCTCAAAGCACAGATCTATCTGGAATCCCCTCCAAGTGCTGGAGCCCTCTGTTCATCTCCCTAGCCCCTCTGGGTGCAGCATGGACTCTTCAGACTCACTGTCCTTAACACATCCTGCCCCCAGAACTCTACCCAAGGCTGCGATGCAGCTGGTTAGGATTCTGCTCTTTCGGAGGCATGTAACATTTGGGAAGCAGCTAACATACAGAGACCAGAGACATTTATGCTCTTTTAAAATTAATCATTTAAAACACAGGACTGTACAGATCACACAAAACAATAAGCACTAAATGCATGTCCCTGCCTCAGTTTCCTCACAAAGTGAGGGCATTATCTGGGCTGGGATCCATGTCTGTTGGGTTCTCCAGAGTTCTTGGGGGCATCTGGGCTCATGAAAGTGGGCTGCCCAGTCACATGAGGCCGCTACATGCTGAGTGGATACGAGAAAATGGCCCCCACACAGATCAGCTTCTGTCCTTTTAAAACCTTCAGCTCCTTGTGTCCAGTGGTCTGTTTTTTATTCTTTATTTTTTGCTTTTTACTCTGATTTTTGCAGTTTTTGTATAACATCCTTAACGTGCTGTACTAGTTTTTATAGTCAAGTGCTGGACTGCTGAAATAGGTGGTCCCAATCTTCTGTGAGGTGTATTGCTTTCCCCCACTGAACTACTCTGTTTCACTAAGAGTTAGCAACATAATTTTTACCCAAACTTGTTTAGAGTTAATTTGCATGTGAGAGCAATTAAACTTTTATTAAATATTTGAAAGCACTAACTTTAATAACCAATACTTTTTTAACATAACACAAAAGAAAATAGTACAAAATGAAAACAAAATGAAGTTTAAATCCAGGTTTATGTGAACACTTTGAGGGTATTAAACTTTCATGACATTTGGATGTGTTTGTGATACAAAGGTAGAAACCTGTTGAAATTATTTGGTTAGCTTTAACAATTTGCAGGGTAACCAGACATAAGGCGTATAGTTATATTTTTAGACATTTTGGCTATAACACGCTTTCCTGTATTTTAATACGTAATAAAGGCACAAACAAGTTTATAGAAACCTAAAATATGATCTTATTAATATTAACTTTGCATTAACACTGCGGTTTTTCCCCGACAGTCTTTTCTTTTAATAAAAAGTCTTTGATTTAATAAAAGAAAACTTTTTATTTGTAATTGCATTATTTACTGAGGCATAATATGTATATACATGTATTTATAACTGAGGCCTTTTTGAGCTTTGCAAAAAATGATATTTTGATGTTTCTAACCCAAACATAACATTAAAGTAGTGTGGTACCATATATATATATGTACACACCACTTTCTTATACTTGTGATGGAGTATTCACCCCAAAGCAGCCTTGAAAGGGCACCCCAAGGGAAATTAGACTGGATAAGCACCCCCTGAGGGGGAATAGAGCCTAACAGAAAAGGATCAGGTGGGGCTATGATAAAGCCAGGAAGCTGGCAGCAAAATGGGCCTGTAGCCATCTCTAGCTGTGGAGAAGGAAAGAAGGAAACCAGGCGGAGTATAAGTCTGATAGTCCTGGTCCTGAGCCAAGGCTGTACCTAGAGGAGGGAAGAGAAAGAGTCCGATGGAGATGAAGAAGCAGCAGCCCTGGGAAACAGCAGCAAGGTTTGGGTTCCTGGGCTGAAACTTGGAGCAGTGGGTGGGCCCAGATTCTCCTACCCACCACTGCAGAAGCGGCACAGACTGGGCAGTGAAGCAGAAAATTGTCTACAACTGTCGTGCAGTGGGACTTTGATACACCAAAAGGGAAAACACACAGTGACCTGAACAGAAGGGCCAAGCCCTGGAGAAAGAGCAACCTGAGTTGCAGTGGGAGAGAGAAACGGCAAAGTGTGTGAATATGTGTCGGAAGGGGGCTTTGGATGTGAGTGGAGCTAATCCTCAGCAAACAGCGGGAGGTGCCCTGGTGGTGAGTGGACCCTGCTACAATAATTGTGTGTATAAAAATTGGCTTTTGTTGGAAAAAAACAAACAAAAACTAGTCACATGACACACAACACAGAACAGCATCAGGCAACATACATGACATATAGGATAAGCTGAAAATTAAAGATGTGTTGCCAAAATTGTATTTATCACAAGATAAAGCATTAAGAACTTAAAGTTATTAAGATAATACATTTTAGAAAACAAACAAAAATCATCAAAAGAGTTAAACATTTAATTAGACAAATTATTACCTTTTTATTTACAACTTTTAATTGGAATTGATCAAAATCCCTATTAAGTTATTTGCCCACTTTGTTGTATTAAATTAGCTAACTTGAGGCCGTTTCCATTTCTTTATATTACTTTTATCTTAAGAATCCGACCACCTAGAAATAAGGAAAACCCATATTTCACATCTTAGCTAATGCTCGGATTAGAAGTAGACTTAGTATTTCTATTGCTTAGCAATTGTAGCTTCAAGGAAGTGAGTATCGTCAGCTGTTGCATTCCTGAAGGGTCAAAATCATTAATTTACTGGACTTACTTAAAGTAAAATTTTTACCTTGAGCATTTTGATGATGTCTTTTTTTTAATTACTTCGTCAGTCTGTCATGGGGGTTTCAGTACTAACTATAATATTTAAAAGACAGAGAGGGTGGCAACGAGGCAAAAGCAATGTAGGAAGTTGGAGAGACACGAGTCGAGAGAGACTAATTAATTCCGTGAGGTTCTTTGAAAGTACAAGCAGCAGCGATGAGTTCAGCAAACTGAGCCAAATGAGTAGTCTGAGGGTAGAAAAGGTTTAAGGTTTAATGGGTTAGAGCAAGGGGTTAGGAACAAGGACCTCTGGGTTTTTATTCTGGGTCTGGGAGGAGAGTGGGGGTTGCTATGTGTTCCCACAAAACCGGAATTTATTCCCCTCGGTACCTGTCACTTTCTCTGAATGCCAGGTGGATTGCAGGAGTGCCCTTCCCTGCTGTTGTTAACTGTTTCTGCACAACTCCATGGGTATTTTAAAAATCTTTAGCCTGTTTTCACCAGCTTAGTAAATTTCCTCTCTTGCTAGCTGCATCTCTCCTGACAACCCCTGCTCTTCCCTTCCTTTGCTGAGAGCATTACAGTTGCTTATAACCTTCTACTTGCTCTTTTAATTTCCCATTTTGATCTTGTTCTAGTTTTAGATCCTTTGTCAGCCTCTACCATTATTGTTCAGTTCTGAACAAGGGAGGCAATGCATTGCAATGCCATTCGGCTCCTTATCTTGGCTCTTGTTTATGTTGTCCTGGCATTTTCAGTTTAAGCAGGCTACACACAATTTACAATCCTGAGAGCAAAGGATGGACTAACATGATTACAAATTGTACAACAAAGGATTCTAATGTCTCCTCTCTCACTTTCATTGGGCTTTAAGTTTATTATACAGTATTTGCATAGAATTCTTTTCCTCTCCTTTTATTCTCTGTCTATCACATAGACAAGGAATGTGCTTTGATCTTTATGTGTACTTAAAATGTGGTTTATCTCCCAGGAATTCCTAAAATATGGGTGTTTCCCTAAGTGCTTTATCAGGCACTATTTATATCAATGGTTACTTTTCAAAGATGGTTTGCCATAGTATCACCTCCTGTGCAGACTGAATTGTCTGAGTGCTCATAGTGCTCTTCTGCCTGACCAGCTGCACGAGTGTACCTGAGATTAACAAACACAAGTGTCCCAAAGCGTCCAGAACATTATCCCCTTCTAAGCTGTTGGGTCTCAAACCCACGCTGCTTGGGTTGACTGTTTTGGCTAGATGGCTCATGGCTTGGCTTGAGAATGATGAATTGTGTGGTCAATTGCTTGACCCCACTTTGGATCTTGATGAAGTATATTGAAGAGACCAAATAACCAATGTCCATCATGTTTATTAATATGGTGCAGGAGAAAGATTCTAGACAGTGCCAGTCTCTGAGGAGCTGTCCTGTGCAGAAATGTTATATTCACCATACAGAAAAGGTTTGCTCCCCAAGTTACACATTTTGGCTGGTATTATTTATATGGTGATTTTTACAAATTACACACTTTGTTACATGTCACCAAAATCCAACCCATCCATTTTTCCCAGTTCCCTAATGTGTCATTCTGTTCCTTATCTTTGGTTTGGATACTAGCATTCCGTGAAGGTATTTCACTAGCTTGTACTAAGACATAGAACTAATGTATCTTGATATTGACAAGTTTCCCATCTGCCTATGCCAAATGATTACTTCAGCAAATGTGAGGAGTTATGGGATATTTAGCAGAAGTGATCAGGATTATGATATAGGCCATTTAAGTTATGCCACTGTTAGAAAATTTGTGCTTAATGTTTTTGGTGATTAAGTCATACTAATGTATGTTCTGCAGGTAATACATATTATTAATACAATATATGTTTATATGCTAGTCTCCATATATTAGTTAACAGCACAATCCACTGCCAGGTGGTTCATTGCCTAAACCAGTAATTCTGAGCAGGGACCAGTCTTTCCTCAAGTGAAAAGATTTGCAAAGACTGGGTACTTAAGAGTAAGCTACCCTCTCCCTTTGTTCTTTAGCCATTCCATCAGCCTTTGGAGTTCCAGTCAACAGGAAGGCAAACAGAGCACTGTGAAGGCAAAAGACTGCACGTTCACAATGGGTTTGCTGCCTGACGCAGACACGCAGGGGTCAGAATCTCTCACAGAATCCATCAATTCCCAGTTCATCACACATGACAGAATTAAGCGTGTGCGGGAGTGTTTGCAGGGTTGGGGTCTGAGACTTCTTGCACCAGCACAAATCCAGTTACAGGACTGGGCACTGCTCAACACTGCTTAAAATGTGCTTGGGTGTTGCACTCCCACTTCTGAGGGCAGAAAGGTCTGAGAACATAGAGGTCACTGACTGACCTGCGGCCACATGCAGCGTCAGTAGCAGAACAGGGATTAGGATGCAGTGGCATATGTCTCTGAACCCCGTACTCAGGCCAGCCTAAGACATTCTACCCCCCAATACATTAATCCGCAACATCAAACAGTGTGGCCCTGATCCCAGGCATGCACCAGAGTATCTTGAAGGCAGCGACTTATGTGCTTTATACTATCTCTTCCCCCATATTCCCTTCTTGGGGGCTAAACAAGCCCCTGGTGCAATTTAGTGCTGGCCTAAGTTGCAATAGTGGAGGGTCTTCTCCTCACCCTAGAACTCCCAGAACTGGGGGTTGGGGGGAGGCTGACAGACCTTTTGAGGCAGGTCATTCACCTAATCCTCCTTTTTCTCTTTCCCTAGCTCCTAAGAGGAACCCATTTTGTATCCCAGGTATGCATGCATTACTAATTGGGGATTTTATTAATTGTTATATAAATAATGTAAATATAATAGTGGGTAACTATTCATCCTGGAAATTTATTTGTTTAATGTATTTTCATTAGAGTATTTAAGTTAGAATGAAGAAGATGGAAGATGCAGACGTGGTTGTGTTTGAACGTTTAGGAACAAAACAACCCCCCCCATATACCTAGTTAAAATGAGAGACGCAGCGTCTCTCTTCTTCATTTCACTTCTGCATCAAGCCGAGATTTGCAAGGTGTAAGCGAGGGTGGCACAGAACCCAGAGCGTACAATACAACGATCTAATCTCTCCATATAAATGGCCTGTCAAGTTAGTTACGTGATCAGCTATTCAAATATTGATGAGATGTTTCCTCTTCACTCCTTTTCTCAGCTGGGCAAGTGCTGAGTTTAAGGAAATCACTTTGTCATGCTCTCCAGACATGCACAGTTCTCTCTCTCTCTCTCTCTCCCTCCCCGCTTCCCCCTCTCCAGTCATTGCTTATGTTTCCCTTCATACCTTTGACTGGAAGGGTAGCTACTTGGGACATTCAACAAAGCAGAGCTCAATGTCAGCAGGTTTTCAGTGATAGCTACTGATCAGAAATCCACAAAGAAGTAGTTAACTGCTGTCATTGTGGGTCACAAACCATGAAAAATCTCAGTGAACCTTCCCGTGGTTGTCAAACCCAGTGTTCAGGAGATGAGTGGAGAGCAATGGCAGTGTGTCTGCAAGCAGTGCATGAAACGATGGTACATTACTGGGGTTATTCTGAGCTACACGCGAGCCAGATCTGTTGCTGAAAGAGGAAGGTGAACTTGTGGTTAAGGCTCTGTGTAATCTTGGGCACAACACTGAATCTGTGTATGTCTCAAGTTCTTGTATAAAAGGAGGCTCTAGTCCATCCTTTCCCCCATCCCAAGACTCTAGGACTGGAAAGGACCTCGAGATATCATCGAGTCCAGTCCCCTGCCCTCATGGCAGGACCAAATATTCTCTAGATCATTCCCGATAGACATTTATCTAACCTACGCTTAAATATCTCCAGAGATGGAGATTCCACAACTTCCCTAGGCAATCTATTCCAGTGTTTAACTACCCTGACAGTTAGGAACTTTTTCCTAATGTCCAACCTAAATCTCCCTTGCTGCAGTTTAAGCCCATTGCTTCTTGTTCTATCATTAGAGGCTAAGATGAACAAGTTTTCTCCCTTCTCCTGATGACACCCTTTTAGATACCTGAAAACTGCTATCATGTCCCCTCTCTGTCTTCTCTTTTCCAAACTTAACAAACCCAATTCTTTCAGCCTTCCTTCGTAGGTCATGTTCTCAAGACCTTTAATCATTCTTGTTGCTCTTCTCTGGACCCTCTCCAATTTCTCCACATCTCTCTTGAAATGCAGTGCCCAGAACTGGACACAATACTCCAGTTGAGGCCTAACCAGCGCAGAGTAGAGCAGAAGAATGACTTCTCTTGTCTTGCTCACAACACACCTGTTAATGCAGCCCAGAATCACGTTTGCTTTTTTTGCAACAGCATCACACTGTTGACTCATATTTAGCTTGTGGTCCACTATAACCCCTAGATCCCTTTCTGCCATACTCCTTCCTAGACAATCTCTTCCCATTCTGAATGTGTGAAATTGATTGTTCCTCCATAAGTGGAGCACTTTGCATTTGTCTTTATTAAATTTCATCCTGTTTACCTCAGACCATTTCTCCAATTTGTCTGGATCATTTTGAATTATGACTCTGTCCTCCAAAGCAGTTGCAATCCCTCCCAGTTTGGTACCATCTGCAAACTTACTAAGCGTACTTTCTATGCCAACATCTAAGTTGTTGATGAAGATATTGAACAGAGCCGGTCCCAAAACAGACCACTGCGGAACCCCACTTGTTATACCTTTCCAGCAGGATTGGGAACCATTAATAACTACTCTCTGAGTACGGTTATCCAGCCAGTTATACACTCACCTTATAGTAGCCCCATCTAAGTTGTATTTGCCTAGTTTATCGATAAGAATATCATGTGAAACCGTATCAAATGCCTTACTAAAGTCTAGGTATACCACATCCACCGCTTCTCCCTTATCCACAAGACTCGTTATCCTATCAAAGAAAGCTATCAGATTGATTTGACATGATTTGTTCTTTACAAATCCATGCTGGCTATTCCCTATCACCTTATCACCTTCCAAGTGTTTGCAGATGATTTCCTTAATTACTTGTTCCATTACCTTCCCAGGCACAGAAGTTAAACTAACTGGTCTGCAGTTTCCTGGGTTGTTTTACTTCTCTTTTTATAGATAGGCACTATATTTGCTCTTTTCCAGTCTTCTGGCATCAAAGATAATAGCTAGAGGCTCAGATACCTCCTCTATTAACTCCTTGAGTATTCTAGGATGCATTTCATCAGGCCCTGGTGACTTGCAGGCATCTAACTTTTCTAAGTGATTTTTAACTTGTTCTTTTTTTATTTTATCTTCTAAACCTACCCCCTTCCCATAAGCATTCACTGTGTTAGGCATTCCTTCAGACTTCTCGGTGAAGACTGAAACAAAGAAATCATTAAGCATCTCTGCCATTTCCAAGTTTCCTGTTACTGTTTCTTCCTCCTCACTGAGCAGTGGGCCTACTCTGTCCTTGGTCTTCCTCTTGCTTCTAATGTATTGATAAAAAGTCTTCTTGTTTCCCTTTATTCCCATAGCTAGTTTGAGCTCATTTTGTGCCTTTGCCTTTCTAATCTTGCCCCTACATTCCTGTGTTGTTTGCCTATATTCATCCTTTGTAGTCTGACCTAGTTTCCATTTTTTATATGACTCCTTTTTATTTTTCAGATTATGCAAGATCTCATGGTTAAGCCAAGGTGGTCTTTTGCCACATTTTCTGTCTTTCCTACCCATCAGAATAGCTTGCTTTTGGGTCCTTAATAGGGTCCCTTTGAAAAACTGCCAACTCTCCTCAGTTGTTTTTCCCCTCAGTCTTAATTCCCGTGGGACCTTACCTATCAGCTCTCTGAGCTTACCAAAATCCACCTTCCTGAAATCCATTGTCTCTATTTTGCTGTACTCCTTTCTACTCTTCCTTAGAATTGCATACTCTATGATTTCATGATCCCTTTCACCCAAGCTTCCTTCTACTTTCAAATTCTCAACAAGTTCCTCCCTATTTGTTAAAATCAAGTCTAGAACAGCTTCCCCCCTAGAGCTTTTGCAATCTTCTGAAATAAAAAGTTGTCTACAATGCAGTCCAAGAACTTATTGGATAGTCTATGCCCCGCAATGTTATTTTCCCAACATATATCTGGATAGTTGAAGTCCCCCATCACCGCCAAATCTTGGGCTTTGGATGATTTTGTTAGTTGTTCAAAAAAAGCCTCATCCACCACTTCCACCTGATTAGGTGGCCTGTAGTAGACTCCCAGCATGACATCACCCTTGTTTTTTACCCCTTTTATCCTAACCCAGAGACTCTCAACACTTCCGTCTCCTATGTCCATCTCCACCTCGGTCCAAGTGTGTACATTTTTAATATATAAGGCAACACCTCCTCCCTTTTCCCCCTGTCTATCCTTCCTGAACAAGCTGTACCCATCCACACCAACATTCCAATCATGTGTATTATCCCACCAAGTTTCAGTGATGCCAGCAATGTGATAGCTGTATTTATTTATTAGGCTGAACACTGTTGATCTGATACATTGCTAAATAGCTGTGTAGTAAGACAGGCTAGCCTTAGATATTTTGTTGTTCAGGGCGGAAAACATTTTTTGTTCTCCACCTTCCCAAAAAGGTGGGAGTTAAAAGAAATAGGAACAAAACCGGCACACCAATGATTTGGTGCCCCTCCAGATGTTGAGTTGGCGCACCCAGTACAGCCGCCCTGACTGCCCTCCCCTCTAGCTGGCCCCTATGACAGATTCCAGCATCAGGACACGCAAGTGATGTCAGAGTTGTGTGTGTTTGCCATTCCCTTCTCCTCTAACTCAGCCTAGACGCAATAGCCAGCCTGTTTTTTGTAATGGTTCTAGGTGTAAAATCATAGAAAACGTTGCTCTGTGCCCCCGCGTGACCAACTTGCTAGAAGTGTGGCTTGGGCCAGAGCGGCAGGTTACCACTAAGGAAAGCAAATGCTGCATCCTGCCATGCAAAGCCCAGAGGCCTCTTTGCAGAGCATTCCTGGGCCCTGGCCCAATGTGCAGACAGACAAGATGGTGGCTTTCCTCAGCTTGGTGCAAATATTGCACAGATATCAGATAAAGCAATGCAGCTAGCTTGTGGCCACTTGGGGTTAAAACACACACTTATTAGCACAATCTGTTTCTCTCATCCCTTCCCCTCTGTTTCTGTCCCCATGCCCTGCAGCACCCAAACCCTGTGCGAGTGTGAACACTACCACAAACCATGCACCGTAGCCCCAGGCCCGTTCTGTGCATTGCCTGGTTTGTCACGAACTCCCTCAGAACCCTCTTACACCCGAGCAGCACAGCCAAGCACAGAACTGAAAAAGTGAGAGAACTACAGAGCTGTGGTATAGAGGAGTCTAAAATGTGCAATAGCCTTAAGCTGTATTGAATTATTATTATTTTTTCAATTCTCTGGATTCCCTGTTCAATATTTACCCTCCTTTCCTTTTGCTGGCAGCAATGGGAAATGAAAATAATGCTCCGTATTCTCAGTAAAGCTGGTGTAAATCCAGAGTGCCTCCAATTATTTCAACCAGGTACCTCTGGATTTACACTGATCTGGGCCAATATTTCCTAATACAGTATTTTCCAGGAGAGAGAGAGATACATTACTACTTGGAGAAATATATTTGGCCAGCTTCTAAGGTGTCTCTTCTTTGTTCGTGGTTGAAGATGGTTATTCCCCTCTTCCCTCCCTAGGAAAGAATATAGATGTCTGATGACCCTACTGCTATTTTTAGTGGGTCAAACAGAGAACATGCAGTCATATTTGCATGGCAAGTATTCATTCAGAAAAAGATCTGGTTTGAAGACCAGAGAAATACTTGTTGAGTAAATACTGCCATTAATTGATGAATGATTAATTTGCTTAACAGTATTCAGTCAGTAACTAAGTTGGTAAAATACTGCAACAAATTATTCATTGAATAAATTAGTCCCCCAAATTGGAAGAATAAATCTATTAAGGTATTTGGGAATATTTGACCAGGAGAGGAGAAAACTGGTGTGGCTGTGTGAAATTTCCCAAAGTGGATTGCCTTTGTCCCTCTGTGACTCAGGGGAGAGCAGATTTGGTGCTATCAGAACTTTTCAAGAGTCCGTCCTGGCTACCTCACCCTAGATACAGATTGTGGGGGATCAGGGTGCTCTTACCACTGTCTCCTGGGAAGGAATGCATGGGGCCACATTCCCACTCACCAATCACAGACTGACCTTCTGTGCTTCTGAAAATCCCACCCACAGTCCATACTTTGGATCATCTGATTGGTTGACCTATGGCTTTCAGGGGCCAAGGATTGGTTAACAAGGAGTAAGCAAACCCTGGAAATTCTG
The DNA here is from genome assembly GCF_007399415.2 of Gopherus evgoodei. Taxonomy (NCBI): domain Eukaryota; kingdom Metazoa; phylum Chordata; order Testudines; family Testudinidae; genus Gopherus; species Gopherus evgoodei. Next base: position 2,736,687 of record NC_044325.1, on the reverse strand, counting down.
GGGTCCCCGACTCTGAAGCCATCCAGCAGATGAGTTGTGGAGTAATTGGGCTGGCCAAGTGGCAGGAAATCTGACAGGTTTCACAGGGTTCTGTCAGAATTTTGTCAAAACTAAACCTTTCCCCAGAACATTTAAATTCAACAATCCTGCAAATGCTGACCAAAAAAGGGTAATTGGAATTTTTCCAATCAATTTTAAGAAATGGCATCCACAGCCTGCGGAGATAAAATAGTTTTCCTATCGCCACATGAGCAGTGGTGGAGAATTTCTCTGAAGTTATAGGGACCTTTCTGTGATGTTCTTGTGCCCTTGTGAATCTCTGTCATCTGTGAGTCTGCTTGTTTAGGTAGGCGTTGCTGTCGCAAACACTTCAGTATCCTTGAAGCAATATTGGTTTACTAAATGTGATGGAATGCCTTGGACAGGTTACAATCTACATAGAAAACACAAATTCATTACATGTGATCTTAGTTTGTTGCCATGGTCAGAGTCACAAAGGGCAAAAGAAGCTTTGAACTACAGGTTTATCTGATATAATTGCATCTGAAATGCTATTTTAAACATTAAAACCCTAAGCAACTTGAGTAGAAAACTTGTATCCATCTGTCTGAAGAACTCCTGTAATGTGGGTAGCTATACTCAGAGAAGAGCCGTAGTACTTCAAAGTCATCATTGCTGGCTGTGCACTTGTGATTCAGGTCTGACTATGTCCCACCTATCCACCCCGGCTCTGCTTTGATGCTAATCTCCTCAATCCAGAACTCAGGGCACCTCCCTAACCCCACCACTTCCCACAACTTTTTAAACAAATGACAGGGTCAGAAAAGAATTGAGATAAACTAGCCTGGAATAAAGTGTGGCTGCAAATTAGATGACAGCTTCTAATTGTCGGAGAGGAATGAGCCTTCCAATAGGTGTAGTTGCAACAGTATTAAGGTGGAGTTTGAGGAGTTTACGAAGGGAGTTATGTGATGGGGCTGCAGGGACTTTTGAGCTTGGAAAAGGGGAGATATAATAGAGGTCTTTAAAATCATGACTGGTGTGGAGAAAATAAATAAGGAAGTGTTATTTACTCCTTCTCATAACACAAGAACTAGAGGTCACTAAGTGAAATTAATAGGCGGCAGGTTTAAAACAAACAAAAGGAAGTATTTCATCACACAACACACAGTCAATCTGCGGAAGTCTTTGCCTAAAGATGTTGTGAACGCCAAGGCTATAATAGGATTGAAAAAAAAAACCTAATAAATTCGTGGAGGATAGGTCCATCAATGGCTATCAGCCAGGAGGGGCATGGATGCAAAACCAAACCCAAGTGGTCCATTCCAATCCTGTATTTCTAACTTTTTAAAAAACAAATCTAATAAACTACAAGCAATGTCGTTCCCACACATTCCAGACTGTTGTTTGCAGAGCATTCTAGCGCACCACAATTCTGACTGGCACTCCTGCCCTCCATCCGACTGATATGAGGTAAGGAAGGAGTCATCAGCACAGGTGGAATCAGCCTTGTGGTGGTTGTTGGCAGCTCCCTCTGCAGGCAAAGCATCCCTAGCCAGTAACAATGAGAGCTGTTAGCACTGCAATGGGAAGGAGAGAGGATTAGGAGCAGGCTAAGGAGCAAAAGGACGAGTGGGTAGAAATAAGGAGAGAGACACAAGAGGGCGAGATCTGATGGGTGGTACAATGTCTCACTACTATGACATTCAGGGTAATAGGAGATGAGTGATGGAGGGGCAGCAGCATCACTGCTAATATGTCCCCTGGATGCCAGCACATGGAGTGCATGTCAGGGACACCTCACCAGCTCATGCTGTCTCTCTGTAGCATTGCTAGCGCTCGGGTGCTCATTGTTAACATGCTGGTGCACCATTACCTCTGCAACAGGCTGACACTTGCCAATGATCCACCCCTCTGACCAAACAAGGGAACTTGATCGATTATTTATGGATTTGTGCTGGACCCTGTAGCACAGAAATGGAAAGGATCAATCCTTCCTGAGAAGCGATTACAACCTAAGGCCCACTCCTGTGGTAAAATACATATGCTTATCTTTCAGAGTGCAAAAAGTCCCCATGAGGTAAGGATGTTCATGAGGTGACTACAGGGCCTGATCTGAGATGTGACCTGATGAATGTGAGGAGCAGAAGAGGTCCGGGAGGAGTTTAGGCGTAGTGGATATGTTGGTGGCTCAATTAGAGCAGTTTTCCTAATTTTATTTGAATAAAAATAGTGAAAACAAACAGAGCCAAGAATTTCTCCCAGTGTGATGCTATATAGCAGTGACTCTGAAGTGAACAGTGAGCTCAGGAGGAGACAGTGCTTTGAAGAAAAAAAAATGTCCTTTTAATTTTGTTTAATGATTTCTAGTGGTTTTTTCCCCACTTGACTGTTGAGAGCTCTCCTGCATCCTTACAAGCCATTAGGGAATCCCTAATGCAAACAGAGGTTGAGATCAGACATTTTCATGTGGCTGCTAATAGTTCCTGCACGGTGGTTTGTTCCCTTGGAAACACATTCATTACATCTGCTCTCCACATTCTCTAGCATTGTAACGTTCCTTCTGTCCAAGCCTTTAACAAGGCTTATGTTGGCCATTGAAGCTCTTCACAAATGGAGAGAAAAAGACCTGAGGGATTTGGTTAACAAACCTGATGTGCATCTATCAATGAAGACAAGACAAGCTGTGGGTCTGATTGTAAACAGTAGCACAGGGTATTATTTTTTTGCTTTAAAAAAAAAAGATATGGTCTTTCCTCTGGAAGAACATATAGACTCATAGACTTTAAGGTCAGAAGTGACCATTATGATCATCTAGTCTGACCTCCTGCACAATGCAGGCCACAGAATCTCACCCATCCACTTCAATAACAAACCTCTAACCTATGTCTGAGTTATTGAAGTCCTCAAATTGTGGTTTGAAGACCTCAAGCAGCAGAGAATCCTCCAACAAGTGACCCATGCCCCACGCTGCAGAGGAAGGTGAAACACCTCCAGGGACTCTGCTAATCTGCCCTGGAGGAAAATTCCTTCCCGACCCCAAATATGGCGATCAGCTAATTCCTGAGCATGTGAGCAAGACTCACCCGCCAGCACCCAGGAAAGAAATTTCTGTAGTAACTCAGATCCCATCCCATCTAACATCCCATCACAGACATAACAATGACAGCTTGGGATCTCCCTTCTCCCACCATGCCACAGAGAAATGGTCGAGGGGCTTAAATTGCAGCAAGGGCGGTTGGACATTAGGAAAAACTTCCTAATTGTCAGAGTGGTTAAGCACTGGAATAAATTGCTTAAGGAGGTTGTGGAATCTCCATCACTGGAGGTTTTTAAGAACAGATTAGACAGACATCTATCAGGGATGGTCTAGAACATAAGAATGGCCATACTGGGTCAGACCAAAGGTCCTTTTATTCAAGTATCTTGTCTTTCAACAGTAGCCAATGCAAGGTGCCCCAGAGGGAATGAGCAGAACAGGGGATCATCAAGTGATCCATCCCCTGTCACCCATTCCCAGCTTCTGGCAAAAGTTGTTTCTAGTTATTACTTACTCCTGCCATGAGGACAGGGGACTGGACTAGATGACCTACCGAGGTTCCTTTCAGTTCTTCACTTCTGTGATTCCTCCCAGCTAGTGCCTTCTGTCTCGGGGCCTGCTGCTAAGACCTGGCCAAACAGCCACTGTTTCTGCTGCTCTCAAAGAGAGACTTTTTGCCAACTACTTTAAAGAGAAGAGGTGGAGTGTTATGAGTAAGATCAGATTTGTCATATCATTTGTATATGAAGGGTGCACTGGCCATGGAAAGATGTGTCCATGTTGCAGCTATAAGAGAGATGGCTCAGTAGTTCTGTTGAGAACTGATCTAAGCTGTCCCTTCCTGTTATAACTTTCATCCCCCTACCTTACCTTTTTCTTGTTTTCTCTTCTTTCTCTCCCTTTCTCATCCTGGTATAGGGTGGCCTATTTTGGTTGGACATATTCCTGGCATTTTCATCACATGACCTAATATTTAATTACTGTATATACTTGTTCATAAGCCAAATTTTTTTATTAATGAAGGGAAGCACCAGAGAAGGGGGTCGGCTTATGAACGGGTTTAGAGAAAGGGAGAGGTGGGACACAGTCCCTCCCCTAAACAGAGGGAGCAAAGAGAGACAACAGAGCCAGAAGGGAAGAGGTGGGGCCAAAGTCTCTTTGCTTCTGGCCACGCTGCTCTCCCCGCAGTCTCCGAAGCAACTGCATCTTTGGGGCTGGCAGGCAGCAGCCGTGCTGCTCAGCCTACCTCCCCCACCCCCAGAGCAGGCTGCGGCCGCACTGCCTGGCCCGCCAGAGCACGCGGCGGCCGTGCCTCCCAGCCCAGCCCGATGGAACATGCTTCTCTCCCCCTCAAAAAAAATTCCCCACCAGTTGCTGTCCCAGCCCATCAAAGCAGCTGGCATGCCGGGACACTTTGTTTACTTAGGTTTACCTCCATGCCTGCGGACGCTCGAGGTAAACAAACCATCTCAGCCCACCAGCGGCTTATCCTGATGGCCCGGGAGCCAAAGTTTGCTGACTCCTGAATTACAGGGTCGGCTTATAAACAGGTTATAAAAAAATGTTCCATTTTTACTTATCCATCTTTGGGGGTGTGTTGGCTTATAAACAAACTGGCATATGATTAGTGTTCAATTGCTGGAGACACCAGGCCAAACAGGACGGTCTCTACGCAAAAGAATAAATGGACACAAATCTGACATCAGGAATCATAACATTCAAAAACCAGTGGGAGAACACTTCAACCTCTCTAACCATTCAGTGACAGACTTGAAGGTGGCAATTTTACCACCAAAAAAGCTTCAAAAACAGACTCCAAAGAGAGACTGCTGAACTTGAATTAATATGCAAATTAGATACAATTAACTTAGGTTTGAACAGAGACTGGGAATGGTTGGGCCATTACGCTAATTGAATCTATTTCCCCACGTTAAGTATCCTCGCACCTTCTACGGGTCATCTCGATTATCACTTCCAAAGTTTTTTTTTCTGCTGCTGATGATAGCTCATCTCAGTTGATTGGCCTCTTACAGTTGGAATGGCTACTTCCACCTTTTCATGTTCTCTGTATGTATCAATATCTTCTTGCTGTATGTTCCAGTCTATGCATCAGAAGAAATGAGCTGTAGCTCACGAAAGCTTATGCGCAAATACATTTGTTAGTCTCTAAGGTGCCACAAGGACTCCTGTTCTTTTTGCGGATACAGACTAACACGACCGCTACTCTGAAACAGGACAATCTTTGTTGTTACTGAGTCAGGCCACAATCTTTTCCTGTCACCTTAGTCAAGTCACCAATCATCGGTCTCGAGTGCTTTTCTAAAAAATGGAAGTATAGAGGAGGGGGAATATTTACTGATTCAGCCTCAGGCAGCTGTGTAAATACAGACTTCATTGTGTGCTTTTGATAACTACCATCAGCATCAAATAAGGACAGAAAACAATTATTTCAGTGGAGGCAGTGAATATATTTGAAAAATGCAGTAAGTGGCCATCCACCGATATGGAAGCATCCTATACAATGTAATAGAAAATGATATTGCAGCTGTTGAATGAATTCTAGAGGTGATTTAAATAATAGAAAGGCTTTTGTGCTGTATTCCATTCTACAGGCTTTCAGAGTTACTTCTCTAGAGAAAATATTATTATGACTGCTCCCTAATGATGTGAGGAATGTGGCACCTCAGAGCCCCACAGAAGTATGCAGAAAGTTTCCTGCTGACTCCTGCTTGTGGATGAGATTTATTAGCCCCATCCCAGAATGTAAGAGGGGTTGCAGTGTGTCCTTGAAGCAGAAATGCCGAGGTACAGGCCTGCAAGGAGAACCCTAGGAAACCCAAAGTCTGGTAGGGAAACACAGAGCCTGAGTTTCTGATCCTGGCAGGTACCGATGTCCAACCAGCCTGCTTTGTCTCCTGCGGTTGCTAATTTTTCATGCTGTTCATATACTCAGGACATTTTGAGGATGCACTAAGGATATTAGAGCTTCTGTCTCTCGTTCACATTCATCACCTGGGTGAAGGGTCAGAGATTGCCCTCAGCCCAGTGCCCCAGTCCCATAGACGCTAAGGAAGGGAATCATAGACTATCAGGGTTGGAAGGGACCTCAGGAGGTATCTAGTCAGGGACGGTGCAACCATTTAGGAGGACTAGGCGGTTGCCTAGGGCACCAAGATTTGGGGGCGCCAAAAAGCCCCGGCAGCCCAGGGCTCCCCCCGAGTCAGGGCTCCGCCCCAGCAGCCAGCAGCCCAGGGCCCCCCTGGGTCAGGGCGCCGCCCTGGCAGCGCAGAGTTTTGGGCTGCCCGCGGCACGCTGACCCATGGGAATCAATGAGCTGCAGGCAGAGGCTCAGAATCCCTCTCCCTCCCAGAGCAGGGGCTCCAGCCGGTGCCATTTTTGTCCTTGCCGGTGGGAGCGCCGGCGGCTAGGCAGAGCTGCGCAGGTCTGCTTAGGGCAAGTGGCAGGGGCCCTGCGAGGGCAGCGTGACACCAGGGCTTCTGGAGGAAAGCCGCGGCTGCCCCCTGGCTCAGCCTCCATGTCAGCCCCAGCGAGGGGCATGGAGAAGAAAAGAGCTTCAGCCGTGGTCTGGTGGAGTGGAGGAAGAAAGAGGGCCCCGATCCTCATGCATTGGGCAAGGTAAGCAAGTGCCTCCCCACAGGTCGGCCTCAGGCGCCTGTGCTCCTGCCCCCTTGGTCCTTGGTTGGTCCCTGCTCCTGCCCCCTTGGTCCTTGGCTGGTCCCTGCTGCTGCTCCCCTTGTGCCTGGACGGCTGGAGAGAACAGCAGCCTGCAGAGCTGAGCTGCCTCAGTGCCCCCAGGCACCCCCCAGACCCCATCCCCCCCACAGCCCTGACCCCCAGCTCCGAGCCCAGCCCCTCTGAGCTGGAAACCCCCTCAACACCATCCCCCCCACAGCCCTGACCCCCAGCTCCGAGCCCAGCCCCTCTGAGCTGGAAACCCCCTGACCCCATCCCCCCCACAGCCCTGACCCCCAGCTCCGAGCCCAGTCCCTCTGAGCTGGAAACCCCCCTGACCCCATCCCCCCCACAGCCCTGACCCCCAGCTCCGAGCCCAGTCCCTCTGAGCTGGAAACCCCCTGACCCCCAGCTCCGAGCCCAGTCCCTCTGAGCTGGAAACCCCCTTGACGCCATCCCCGCCACAGCCCTGACCCCCAGCTCTGAGCCCAGTCCCTCTGAGCTGGAAACCCCCTTGACGCCATCCCCGCCACAGCCCTGACCCCCAGCTCTGAGCCCAGTCCCTCTGAGCTGGAAACCCCCTTGACGCCATCCCCGCCACAGCCCTGACCCCCAGCTCTGAGCCCAGTCCCTCTGAGCTGGAAACCCCCTCACCCCATCCCCCCACAGCCCTGACCCCCAGCTCCGAGCCCAGTCCCTCTGAGCTGGAAACCCCCTCGACCTCATCCCCCCCACAGCCCTGACCCCCAGCTCCGAGCCCAGTCCCTCTGAGCTGGAAACCCCCTCGACCTCATCCCCCCCACAGCCCTGACCCCCAGCTCCGAGCCCAGTCCCTCTGAGCTGGAAACCCCCTGACCCCATCCCCCCCACAGCCCTGACCCCCAGCTGACAGATAGTGTCCCTAACACAGTTATTGCTCTTCACATCCTCTTGACTCTCCCAGTTTCTGTGGCCAGTGGTGAGTGAAGCTTCTCGAAGCTCAAATTGATAAAAACATACATGCGAACATCAGTGTTGCAACAAAGATTTGTTGGGCTATCGACCTTGTCACTAGAACATGACATTGCTCACAGCATTGACTTGGAGGAACTTGTTTCTAAATTTGCTAAACTTAAAGTGCAGAAATATAAATTCTAAATTATAACATGTTACTCTGTGACTGTGTATTGTCTATAATGTATGTGATATTTTTTTGGGGGGGGAGGGGGCGCAAGATGGAAGTTTCACCTAGGGCGCAAAATATGCTTGCACCGGCCCTGTATCTAGTCCAACCCCCTGCTCAAAGCAGGACCAACCCCCAACTAGATCATCCCAGCCAGGGCTTTGCCAAGCCGGAATCCTCTGTGTCGAAAGAGTCTCAGCTGCTCCTGGGGTGAAAGTTGAAGAAAGTGATTGACATCTTCCTGCTTTCTAAGCCTACAGTGGGAGTAGGCCTGCGTGAGGGAGAAGGGAATGAAGAATTGCTTTTGTTAGAAGAATCACAACTGTGTTATCTGAGATGAGATGACAAAACTGCACTGCCACTTCACTGAGATATATTATATTGTTCAGATCCAAGCGCCTAGTCTCCTCAGCTCTATCTGACCGGGTCCTGGAGCATAAATTGGCTTGTTTGCTCATCTTGATTTGAAAAACCAGCTCCCATTGTAGAAATCAGAGATTTAATTCTCTTCCTCTGAGCTTCCTGTATTAATAACACACGGCCTGTCCCTCAGCCACGGAAGCATGCTGTATTTCTGCACCAGATTCTTTTCTCTTGTTCCCTGCAGTAATAGCTTGTCAACCTGGTGATTTGCTTTGGAAGTTTTTCCAGTCTGGGGGAGCCACAAGGAGCAGTTCCCACACACAGAAGCAGTAGATGCGGGGAGAAAAGGAGGAGACAAAGTAACATTTTTACCTAGCAACACTGGAATCCAGAGAAGGGTCTCGTTGCACCAAGAACTTTCTATCCTGGGTGTCTGAGACATGGATAGTGCTGGGGGCTGCTTTGAGGGAGTGGAGGAGGAGTTACTGGGCCAGAAGTCTGACTGACAGGCCAGAACAACCAATGGCAAGGCTAGGCTGGTTCTCTTTGGGCATGTGCTTAACTGACTTGAATCCGCTACTTTGGACCAAGTGCTGCCCTTTAAAAGCTGTAGGAAAAAGTCAGGAGTCAGGCCTCCAAACTCGTGAGGATTGGCTTAAAAACAATACAATGTTTATTTTTAACAGAACATTCTGTGTCCTTTTTTTTTGCCTTGGTGTTGTGCTAGCAGTGGGTCGCATTTTCAAACTTTCCTCTGCAATGATGAAGGCTGAAAACTTTTTCTCTTAAATGAAAGCTGAGATTCTCATCTAACTCCAGGAGCTGGAGCTTTCAGAAAAACACCAAAGGTGAAATTCTGGCCCACTTGAAGTCCATGCCATTGACTTTAATGGAGCCAGGATTTCACGCCAAATATTTCTAGAATTGGAAACACCATGAAAGTCTAAAAGATTGTCCACCATGAGGGCTGCCCAACTTAAACAGGACTCTTCCGAACTGGTGATCCGTGTTGACACCGTTAGTTCTGGGTGGGAATTCTTTCTCTGCACCTTTGAACCTGAAAACAAATGGCTTAATTTTAACTATTACATTTGCCTTTTCTTGTTTACAGGCCTGGTTTCATTCAGCCACAGGGCTCATTCTGGCTCTCACATATGCACTGGGCCTCAACCTTTATACGGAGAGCTAACAAAAACCTTCAATAGCAGGAACTTGTTTATCTAGGGTTTTATAGGGCTCCCCTCACCAAAGTTCCTGCTATTTACAAATGGAAAGATGAATGATAATATAGGACAATCTCTCATCAAATAATGTTGCCATACTTTTTATAGATGAGTATGTACTCTTCGTGAGTTGAAAGAAATCATGGGTATTAGTATCATCTACTCTCTCAAACAGCTATGAGAAAAAAATCTAATTTAAAAATTGAGTATCAAAAGAAGTGTGCATTATTTAAATTAATTAATATCCTCATATACACATCTTTGTAGATGTGAAAGATGTTTAAAGCACCCATTTCTGGAGGGTCGGATGTCTGTTGCCTATGCCTTTAAGGAGATGAACAGCTGCACAATTTTCTTCCATTAAAATGATGTACATTCATCAATTGAAGATGAGCTGAATTCTGCTTAGGAAGGATGATAACTTGTGAAGAGCATCGTAATTGTTCTTTATCTTCCTGGGTTTTGGTCTTATCACACCCTTTTTGGAGATCAGCCATCCCTAGGGCACTCCGTGTGCAAGTTGGAAGTTTCCCACACATTGTGGAAGCCAGCAGGACATCAGCAGATTGTGAAATGCACTGGGACGTTGCTGTCATTTGCTGAATACATGATGCAGAGTTGAGAGCAGAATGTGGCACTTGACGGCAGTCTGTAAGGGATACAACCAAGTAAGGTCTGGCTAGAATAATAAAAGCACTTGCTTGCAGACCAGTGCTTTGACTTTCAGCGTTAGCTGATGCTCCCATCCAAAGCGAATAGTAAAGTGAATCCTCGTCCCTGAAAAGGGAAAGCAAACATCTCACTTGTTTCTGAATCAGGATTAAGCAGTGAAATGAGGGCTTTGTGGTCTGCTCACCTTAGCGAGCCGATAGGGTGAATTGCAGAATAATGGCGCTGAAGGGCAGCAATAAAGATAAAACGGTCTTATTTGACACATTCCCAGCAGGAGGGTGGAACAGGCTGCAAACAGTTTTCAAACTTGTTTCTCTGGACTGATTCCAAATAACTTTTTAAATACCCCCTCCCCCGCCATGTTTGGCCATGAGTTCAGCCATGGGCATTGCATGAAAATACTGCTTCTGTCCAGAAGGGGGAGGGATTATTTATTGCTTGCTGTTGCCACCAGCCTCTACTTCTTTTAGCCACTCACTAGAAAGGCATAGGCAGAATTTGCCAAGTGGGGTGTTAGATGCACCAGCACTAGAGCACAGCTCTTCGTGCGAGCCCACCTCGACCAGCCCATTCCTGGCTGTCTTTAGTGGTTTTCTATGGCTGCCTCCTGCACAGGCGCATGGCCAGCAGGATCCCTGCATCCTGACCTACTTCTAGCAGAGCTGTGCAGCTGCAGCCAGCATCTTCCCTTAGGAGACTCCAAAGGTGACTCCAAGGCCATTTCCCACAAGCTGCATTTTGCCTGCCCAACATGAGTGTCGGTGAGCTGTGAGTTACGAAGATTGGCAGTGGGACAGGAAATGTGTGTAAGAAAATCTGGGAAAACAAAACCAATATTAGAAAAACCTGAAGTGCCCATGTGCCCAGTGCAAAACAGCTGTTCTAAGAAGAGCTTTTCACTAGCGTTCACAGATTGATGGTTGAATGAATTGTCAGTGGCTTTGTTTCTGCCACAAATATCTTCACATCTTCCGTGATGCTCCTTGTGCTTGGAATGCCTTCCTTGAAGTAATCCCTTGCCTTTTGTAATTTCAAATCCCTTGTCAACACTCACTTCAGCTGGGAGGCCCACAGTAAATCAGTCAACAAGTGTTGCCCAGATTGAGCAGTGATCATAAAGAACTAGGAAGTTGTGCACATAGCTAACCTAGTTAGATAACCACATGATCTTATCTTCATGCCCGCTCCTATCATTTGTCACATTCATTTGTGTGAACTATTTTGCGGCAGTGAGGGTGCTGTCTCCCTTTGTGCATGCGGAGTGCCTTGAAGAGCGAGGTCCAGATCTTTAATGGGACCTTTGCCACTACTGTAATGCAGTTAATAACTTCATGCAGTTTCTGGACTGGAAAACTTCTCCAGCATCCTGCCACGTAGTCATGGTTCTAACCTGGCTTGGCTTGTCCACGCTGGCTAAGCTGTCTGTTAAAATCTGATTTAGCTGGCATTGTGTTTAAACATGATTCTTAGGTGAGACACCTGATTTCTCTATCTTTGGGGTTGTTTTGTCAACTTGCAAACCTTTTTGTAATTTCCCCATAGATGACTTCTGCTGCTGGCTTTAGGGTAAGACAGTCCTTTCTCTCCAAAGCTGACTGGAGCAGTGGTAGGAAAGCCAGCCTGAAAGTGATAAGACTGATGACTGGAAGGGTTCGATCCAAGAGGGAATGGCTTATTGACCTTGTTGAGAGCTGGGACGAAGGAGGAAACAGTCCCAAACTGGCTTAGGCAGATTAAGTAATGTGTACATGACACTCTGGTATAAGATATCTTGGATGTCTTTGGAGACAACAAAGAACCATGGTTCTCATATAAAAGAAGGCGAAACACTCACCCTCAGACAAAGACAATTCTTCCTGGATCCCAATCCTTACAACCCTGTTTGGCCATGTGATCCTTTAGTGACAAGTGGCGAAACAGTTTGACTAAGACTTCCAGACTCAGCAGGAGCTAAAGAGGTAATATTTTTATACCTAGTATCTTTAAACATACGATCTGCCTATTGATATTTTGAGCAATACCAGGCTCCATTACGTCTGTCTTTGAACTACTGATAATAAATGGTGCTTCTGATGATTAGTTGAGACAAACTGAATCAAGTATGGGTGAAGTTACTGGAATCAACTGCTTTGAGTCTCTGGAGAGAAGGAACCTGAGCCCTGCTACTGGACCTCTGCCCTCAGAAGAAGCTGAATCAGAAGGAAGGTAACTTTGAGCACAGTTGACTGAAAGGAGTTTGATTGGGGTCCATGCAGGCATGGGGAGAGCCTGGAGTCCTGAAGCAGGCAAGCATGGTTCCAGGGCACATGCTGAGTGGGAACTGAATGCTGCTTTGCAGAATGAGGAGGATGGCAAGGAGCTTTCTTGTAGGTGGCTGGCTGGCAGAGTCCCTTCTGGAATAGTTATTTAATGCTGCTGGAGTTTCATTTGGCTATGATATTTATTATGTGTCAGGATGGCCCTGAGCTTTGTACAGACGTCTATTTTATTATTCAAACAGAAAGGAAAACCAGTGCAGATAGCACCTAGGAAGGCACACTCATGTGTGTTACATTGGTGGACGTGCAGGTGAATGAACCGGTGATGGTGTGGCTGATCTGGTTAGGTCCTGTGATGGTGTCGCTGGTGTAGATATGTGGACAGAGTTGGCATTGAGGTTTGTTGCATGGATTGGTTCCTGAGCTAGAGTTGTTACGGTGCGGTGTGCAGTTACTGGTGAGAATATGCTTCAGGTTGGCAGATTATCTGTGGGCAAGGACTGGCCTGCCACCCAAGGCCTGTGAAAGTGTGGGATCATTGTCCAGGATGGGTTGGAGATCCCTGATGATGCATTGGAGGGGTTTTAGCTGGGGACTGTATGTGATAGCCAGTGGAGTCCTGTTGGTTTCTTTAGGACTCCACTGGCCATCACATACAGTCCCCAGTCACCGGTTGATTCACCTGCACGTCCACCAATGTAATATATGCCATCATATGCCAGCAATGCCGCTCTGCTATGTACATCGGCCAAACTGGGCAGTCTCTATGGAAAAGGATAAATGGACACAAAACAGATATTAGGAATGGCAATATACAAAAACTTGTAGGAGAACACTTCAACCTCCCTGGCCACACTATAGCAGACCTTAAGGTGGCCATCTTGCAGCAAAAAAACTTCAGGACCAAACTTCAAAGAGAAACTGCTGAGCTTCAGTTCATCTGCAAATTTGACACCATCAGCTCAGGATTAAACAAAGACTGTGAATGGCTTGCCAACTACAAAACCAGTTTCTCCTCCCTTGGTTTTCACACCTCAACTGCTAGAACAGGGCCTCATCCTCCCTGATTGAACTAACCTCATTATCTCTAGCTTGCCTGCATATATATACCTGCCCCTGGAAATTTCCACTACATGCATCTGACGAAGTGGGTATTCACCCACGAAAGCTCATGCTCCAAAATGTCTGTTAGTCTATAAGGTCCCACAGGATTTTTTGCTGTTTTTACAGATCCAGACTAACATGGCTACCCCTCTGATAGTTACAGGACAGATTACTCATCCCTACAGACGTATTGAGGTGCAGCCCCTCGGCTCATTAGGGTGCTGTCTCCTCCTTTGATCATGTTGTTTCAAACAGATCTATCCATCATGCTGTTCTTTTGACCCTGTCTTTAAGATGCACCAGCCTGTTCCTCGTTATCTCTGGAGTGTCCTGATGTCATCTTGGCACAAGTTCCTCTTATTGGCGCTTATGTGTGGATGCACCTGCGTCTAGCAGCCCTCTTCTCGCCAACTTCTGTGAGTGGGGCCTGCCTCTGGCTCACAGCTCAGCTTTTGCTTAGCAATGCCTGGAAGTACTTTGGTTCAGGCTTCAGGCCTCAGACTGGGCCTCTGACACAAGAGGTTATGTTTCAAAGCTTCATCTTACTACAGTAGGTTCTTCTCCACTTTCTCTGTTTTTTTTCCTTCCTCAGTCCCACCCCTTTTCTCCAGAGGAACAAGGTGTGGGGGGGCGAGTAAAGGCAAAAAAAAAGGTGAGGTATCCGAAATCAAAATGTTGTAAGTCTAAACTAAGATTTTGTTCAATTTGATTTAGAAATTTGGTGCAGAAAACCTGAAAATTTTCAAATCCCCTCATTTCCCCCCCAAAAAGGAAGAATTCTGTCCCCGTCCCCCCCCCCACACACACAGGAAAGGCAGTGATGTCAAAGAAGGAAAAGATCTCCTTCAGAGAGCCTTGATGCTTGCAGATAATTTCATTATGGCTCTACTCTGAGGTGATAGACGTCATGCCAGTGTGGGGTTTTTCAAATGCCTGTACAAGTTTGTCATGGGAAGGGCATGTAGGTAGATACAGAGACTAAACTTCCCACATGATCTTACTTAGTCCTGTTCTAAACTCAATAGAAAACACAAATGATTACACAGGAGTTAGTGCCTAAACCTTGAAAAATATGTGGGATTTTAAAATTTGCTTGATCCTGATTTTAGTAGAACTGGTTGAGAATGGGGTTGAGTGGAATAATATATATAATATATTCTTTTTGGTTGTTGTTGCTAAAATATAGGGAAAATATCCACCAACTCCCAATGGTAGATTATGCTTCAGTAAAATGCAGCAGGGGAAAGTCGATAGGGGATGCTGGGAGTTACTAGTGATTTTTGCTTTATTCTGCCTGTTCACTACTGTTGTTCTTCAGAGCCTGAATATCTCCTGTGGTGGGAGGAGTGAAAGGAACTGAAGTGCATGTAGCAACTGATGTATTCTAGAAAGTAGAGAAATGGCCAGGCCAGGAGGTATTCTTCTCTTTTCAACAAAATAAAACAAAACATCAATAATGAGGGGCTTGCCAGTTGTACTTGCCTTCTGACAGTTCCAACTTCTGCTGCTGAGTGCTCTCCACAGCAGCATGCATTAGGAAGCCATTAATCATCATCCTGCTCCAAGCACTCATGTTCGCGCCACATTGTCAGTGTGATTACCTTAATGAATGCAGATGGTGTCCCCAGTGCTTCTTGACACTGAGCATCATTAAAACTCCTGCTTAGCAGGCTAGAAATCTGTGGTCATGCAGGTCTGCTCATGGACACTTTGGCAGCTGGGAATGGGAATGCAGGGAAATCTGTGCATGTGAAGAGCGGTGATCTTCTGTATTAAATCTGATGAGCCCCACTAACAACATGTTTACCCTAACATTAGCTGTTGGATTGTTCTCTAATGGCCATTACCTAATAACAAAGCTGTCTCTTTTCTATACAGATTGCCTTAGTATCTTTATCTCGTGTCAGGTTTCAGTGGTAGCTGTGTTAGTCCATATCAGGAAAAAAACAAACCAACCAACCAGCCAAACAAAAAAAACAGGAGTCTTTGTGGCACCTTAGAGACTAATACATTTATTTGGGCATCAACTTTCATGGGCTAGAACCCACTTAATCAGATGTATGAAGTAAAAGCTACACTTCAACCCCAATATAACACGAATTCGGATATAACGAGTCCCAGGCCCTTTAAAGCGCCACCTGAACCCCACTATTTTACCACATTATATCCGAATTTGTGTGGAGCCCTGGGCCCTTTAAATCCCTGCCCGAGCCCTACTGCTAGAGCTCCGACAGTGACTTAAAGGGCCCAGGGCTCTGGCCACTGCGGGGAGCCCCAGGCCCTTTAAATCACCACAGCATACCAGACCAAACCCGATATAACTCGGTCTCACCTATGAAGCGGTTAAATTTTTTGGCTCACAAGGCCTGCGTTATATCGGGGTAGAGGTGTACAAGAGCCAGTATAAATACATGAAAGGATGTGGGTTGCTTTACCAAGTGTTAAATCAGTCTAACGAGATAAAATCAATTAACAGCAGGATACCAAGGGAGCAGAGATAACTTCTGAAGTGGTAAGAAGAGTGGCCTATTATAGACAGTTGACAAGAAGGTGTGAGTAACAGTAGGGAGAAATTAGTATTGGGGAAATTAAGTTTAGGTTTTGTAATAACCCAACCACTCCTAGTCTTTATTCAGGCCTAATCTGATGGTATCTAGTTTGCAAATTAATTCCAGTTCTGCAGCTTCACTTTGGAGTCTGTTTTTGAAGTTTTTTTTGTGAAGAGTTGCCACTTTGAGGTCTGTTGTTGAGTGATCAGAGAGATTGAAATGTTCCCCTACTGGTTTTTGAATGTTATGATTCCTGATGTCAGATTTGTGTCCATTTATCCTTTTGCTTAGAGACTGTCCGGTTTGGCCAATGTACATGGCAGAGGGGCATTGCTGGCACATGATGGCATATATCACATTGGTAGATGTGCAGGTGAATGAGCCCTGGATGGTGTGGCTGATGTGGTTAGATCCTGTCATGGTGTCCCTTGAATAGCTGTGTGGACAGATTTGGCACTGGGATTTGTAGCAAGATTTGGTTCCTGGGTTGACGTTTTTGTTGTGTGGTTGCTGGTGAGTATTTGCTTCAGGTTGGGGGACTGTCTGAAAGCGAAGACTGGCCTGTCTCCCAAGGTCTGTGAGTGAGGGATCATCCGTCAGGATAGGTTGTAGATCCATGATGACGTGCTGGAGAGGTTTTAGTTGAGGGCTGAGGATGACGGCTAGTGGCATTCTGTTACTTTCTTTGTTGGGCCTGTCTTGAAGAAGGTGACTTCTCGGTACCCTTCTGGTTCTGTCATTCTATTTCTTCCCTTCACCAGGTGAGTATTGCAGTTTTAAGAATGCTTGATAGAGATTCTGTAGGTGTCTCTGTCTGAGGGATCGAAGCAAATGCGGTTGTATCTTAGAGCGTGGCTGTAGACAATGGATAGTGTGATATGGTCTGGATGAAAGCTGGAGGCATGTAGGTAAGCATAGCGGTTGGTAGGTTTCCGGTATAGGGTGGTGGTTATGTGGCCATTGCTTATTAGTGCTGTAGTGTCTAGGAAGTAGACCTCTTGTGTGGACTGGTCCAGGCTAAGGTTGATGGTGGGGTGGAAATTGTTGAAATCCTGGTGGAATTCTTCAAGGGCCTCCTTCCCATGAATCCAGATGATGATATCATCAACATAGCAAGTAGAGTAGGGGCGTAAGGGGACGAGAGCTGAGAAAGCATTGTTCTAAGTCAGCCATAAAAATGGCATACTGTGGGGTCATGCGGGTCTCCCTAGCAATCCTGCTGACTCGAAGGTATAAACTGTCCCCAAATCTGAAATAGTTGTGGGTGAGGACAAAGTCACAAAGTTCAGCCACGAGGTTTGCTGTGATGGTATCGGGGATGCTATTCCTGACGGCTTGTAGTCCACCTTTGTGTGGAATGTTGGTGTAGACATGGTTTCTACATCCACAGTGGCTAGGATGGCGTTTTCTGGAAGCTCATCAAAGGATTGTAGTTTCCTCAGGAAGTCAGTGATGTCTCAAAGATAACTCGGAGTTCTGGTAGTATTGGTATATTTGCCTCTTTCCTTTCATATTAGTATAGATCCTCTGTTGTTAGACGTGTGTGAACAAGAGATGGAGAGCCCAGTACTGAGGTACTTACTGCTTATGGTACGTCTGCATTGTGCCTGTGTCAAGTAGCACAACATGCTTCACAACCCCCAAGAAGGGAGTGTGATTCCTTTATAGAAAGATTAATACACTGTAACAAATCCAAGGCTTTCTCCTTTCAGCAGTGATTCTAATTACTTTTATACCACAGAAAATATTGTTTTTAACCAGTGCTGGGAAGACAACCCCTCCTCAAGACACAGCACATGCACACATTTCTCCTCCAGGAGATGCCAATTCAAGATGTGGACTTGGCATCTGACTGTGGTGAGGACTAAAGTCCAGAACATCTAGTTTAACATAAGAGACTGCAAATGAGGTGAGGAAATGTTCTGACATCGCAGACAGCCAGAACAGGAAGTAACTGAGTATGGACAAGGGAGCTTGTTAATTGAACTGTTACCAAACTAGCATGAATCAAATTTTGGTGAGATTCGTGTTGTGTTCTGCTCTACTAAGCTACTTTTCCTTCTTTTCCTGTTGGTATTTGCACTGACAGAGACCAGATATCTCATTAAAGAGGCTTATGTATTAATTAGTGTGACAAATCCAAACCAGTGGGGTACAGGAGGCTGGTAGAGGGCAAATATACTGGTCACTAGATGAGTAGTTTTCTGTTCTCTGAGTGACCAGAGCAGGGGCTGCACTATTGTAATCAGGAACCTGCTAGAACCAATTAAGGCAGACAGGCTAATTAGATCACCAGCAGCCAATCAAGGCAGGCTAATCAGGGCACCTGGGTTTAAATAGGAGCTCACCCCAGTCAGGTGGGGGGGAGCCAGAGGAGAGGAAGTGCATGTGAGGAGCTGGGAGCAAGAGGCACAAAGAGCTGAGAGTGAGAGGCTGTACTGCTGGAGGACTAAGGAGTACAAGCGTTATCAGACACCAGGAGGAAGGTCCTGTGGTGAGGATAAAGAAGGTGTTTGGAGGAGGCCATGGGGAAGTAGCCCAGGGAGGTGTAGCTGTCATGCAGCTGTTACAGGAGGCACTATAGACAGCTGCAATCCACAGGGCCCTGGGCTGGAACCCGGAGTAGAGAGCAGGCCTGGGTTCCCCTCAAACCTCCCAACTCCTGATCAGACACAGGAGAAGTTGATCTAGACTGTGGGGAATATCACTGAGGTGAGCAAATCTGCCAATAAGCGCAGGACCCACCAAGATAGAGGAGAAACTTTGTCAGATTAGTAACCGAGTTCACAGCAAGGAGTGAGTTGTTTGGCTTGAACTTGGTTCCAGGGGCTTCCCTGGCTAATATTTTTGTAAGTGAGTTAGAGGAGCAGTTCTGTTACCGCCCCTTGGCAGAGGCTCCTTTAGGGCATGTCTCACTTACCAGTAGATTGGCACTGCTGCAATTGATGCAGCGAGTGTCAATTTAGCGGGTCTGGTGAAGACACGCTAAATCGATGGGAGAGCATTCTCCCATCGATTTGTGTCCTCCTCCTCCCTGAGAAATATAAGGGGAGTCAACAGGAGACGCTCTCCTGTCAACACAGTGCAGTGTAGCCACAGCAGTGAGTGGATTAAATACGTCGACTTCAGTTACGTTATTCATGTAACTGAAGATGCGTAACTTAGATCGATTTACCGCGGTAGTGTAGACCAGTCCTTACTGTTTACCCTCTAGGCATTAACAGATCATCTATTTTAGTAACTGGATCTCTTTTTGCAGAATTGCCGAATACATTGAGAATTACTTATGAAAAAAGATGAATGCATTGACAAGGTTAATGTAGAATCTTTCTGCACACTGGATCTCTGTGTGTAACGTACTATACACAGAGCTTGGCTGGATGCCAAGCAGCCTAGGTTTGAGCTGTGGATGCAAGTGTCCTGTAGACCAATGGATCTCAACCTCTTTGGGCTCAGGACCAATTTGGCCTGCTGCAACCCAGTAAATAGTCTGGAAGTGGAGGCCCTGGGGTGGCTTCAGTTGAGTTCTGCCTCCTGTGGAAGTTGGCTCCTGCAGCTCCTGTGCTGTGGGGCTGGCTGGGCTTGGATCTCCATGCCAGGCATTGTAACCTCCAGGGCTACAGCGCTGCTCAGATTTGGCCCCGCTCCCCTGACTAGACTAAATGTATGTGAGTGGAGTTGTGGCCTGGCTTATGGGGCTGCAGGGCCACCAACTCACATTTGGCTTCCCCAGACTCCTGTCATCATCTGGCTGTGCCAGACCTGAATAGTGGCAGTGACTGGAGCAGGGGGTGAGTCCAGACAGCCCAGGGGAGCTTTCATGCGACCCTTTGAAACATTCCGGCTGAGAAATCCTGCTATAGACCTCACAACCCAGTATTTGTACTATTCTTTGTTTGTTTTCTCCCTGTGCTACTTAGTTCTCAGTCCTTAATCATGCTGTATCTTACCCTTTCTTTAGAGTATCTTAGGTGATTACAACCTGGCCATGATTCATTTATTACTTTGGGCTTGCTTTATGGGAACTCAACATTGTACATTTATCTTTAGCCAATGAGATTAAACAGGGTCTGAATATCACCGTGCAATAGATATACAAATCTCTTAGACTAGCAACAAGGAGTCCTGTGGCACGTTATAGACTAACAGACGTATTGGAGCATAAGCTTTCATGGGTGAATACCCACTTCGTCAGAAGCACGTGGTGGTAATTTCCAGACATAGGACATTCAAAGCTACCTAAGGGATTTGAGTGCCAGTTCCCATGAAGGTCAATGGCTTCTCAGTTCCTGGCTGCTTTGGAAAACTCAGTTTGTGGAAAAGTTCTGTAAATTGAGTAAGTCTCTTTCTTCCAAACTTCTAGATGCAATTGCTTTTTTGTGGTAGCGGCTGGATAGCTGGATCCTTCCTTTTCTAGGTTATATTCTGTAGGTGTTACATAGGAAGCCTGGCTCTTCAGCCCTTCTTTCAGGTCCCCGCAAGGCCCTGTAGAACTACGCTTTCCCTTCTATCTTGGGACATATTTGGAAAAGGAGAAGGCTAGGTGTTCCACAAGCCTGGTGCATGCTAGGATACTGGTTAAACATGGATCTGAACAGGAACCTCAGAGCCAAACCTCGTCAAACTGTAGGCAGCATTCAGATCTAAACATGAGTCTGAACTTTACAATTTGGACTGTGCTCTGTCTGGGGAGTGGGGAGCAGGACCCCAGAGTGCTGCTTAATGTGAAAAGGATGAGGGCAGTGGGGTCCCATATGAGACTGACTGTGTCTTACAGTCACGCTAAGACCATCAGAGGTGGGAGAGGCTGAGTACTTTCTCTCCCTATCCTCAGGGACCCTTTGCTAGTGGGCGGGGGGCTGGCTTCCACAGACAGAATCTTGGAATAAGGGAGAAGTGAGTTATTTCTAGGATTTTGCATGTAGGAACCAGATCATGTTGTAGGTGGGGGAGAATCCTAAGGACTGTAAGTGTGGGGGCAACGGGGCTGCAAAATTCTGCAAGATCAGATGCAAAGTTCATGAGACACTGTCAGCATTGCTAATTTTATGGGCCTTTCTGTGATCTCTTGATGGAGTCATGGATTTCAAGGTCAGAAGGGACCATTGTGATCATCTAGTCTGACCTCCCACATAACACAGGCCGGAGAACTGCCTCAAATAATTCCTAGAACATGTGTTTTAGAAAAACATCCAGCCTTGATTTAAAAATTGTCTGTGATGGTGAATCCACTGTGACCACTGGTAAGTTGTTCCACTGGTTAATGACTCTCACTGATAAAAATGTAGGCTCTATTTCCAGTATGAATTTGTCCAGCTTCTATTTCCAGCCATTGGATTTTGTTATACCTCTGTCTGCTAGATCAAAGAGCCCACTGTCAAATATTTGTTCCTCATGTAGCTTCTTGCAGACTGTATCAAGTTGCCCGTTAAACTCATATTTGTTAATTTAAATAGATGGGGCTCTGTGAATTTATCACCATCAGGCAAGTTTTCTAATCCTTTAATCATTCCTGTAGTTCTTCTCTAATCTTCTCCAATTTATCATCCTTCTTGAATTGTGGGCACCTGAACTGGGCACAGTATTCCAGTCACAGTCACACTTATGCCAAAGACAGAGGTAAAATAATCTCTCTGCTCCTACTCTTTATTCCCATTTATGCATCCGAGGATCACATTAGCCCATTTTGCACTAGGAGCTCATGTTCAGCTGATTATCCACCACCAACCCCAAATCTTTTTCAGAGTCACTGCTTCCCAGGATACATCCCTCCATCATGTGAGTTACGCCTACATTCTTTGTGCCAAGATGTATATATTTACATAGCCATATTAAAACACACATTGTTTTGCTTGCACCCCGCGTACCAATCGATCCAGAATCAGTGATCTCGCCTCTTCATTATATAACATTATCTAACACTCCGTAAGGTTTGTGTCATCTCCACACTGTATCAGTGATGATTTTAGTTTTTCTTCCAGGGCATTAACAGAGCTCTGTGGGGCGCCGCTAGAAACATGCACCGTCAGTGAAGAGTCCCCATTTACAATGACATTTTGAGACTTCTTCGATGGCTTATAAAGCCCTCCTCAATGATTTATTAGTAGATGAAGATGCCATGAGAATGAGCTATGTTTGCAGCATTTCCAGCTGCCATTACAACCTTGTCAGGAGCAGATTGCTTGTGGGCAGGTTACTGTGCTGATTTACTGTAATGATCATGTAGAGTCTGAAATTTAGTGCTTCATTTTTTTGGCAGAAGGATGATTGTAAACACTACTACATTGGCCTCTTCAATGTTTTCTCACACTTGAATTCTTGGTCACTCGTACTCTTTGGTAGAAAATGGTCAGTTTATCAAAACAAAATATTTAAAAGCTCTAAGAAACAAGCTGCCATCAGTTATCACCCCACTTAACGTATTGATGTGAGTGGTTTATCCTGTTAGTACAATAGCAAGGGGTTATCCAAATTGTGTTCAGCTCAGGGCCATGTTGGCTGGTCAGGAGGAAGAAGGCTACAAATATATTAATTACCTAAAATGAAGCAGATTGTAGCCCCCTTCGTAATAATACAGAAATAGGGGCCCAGAGTGACTCCAGATTCCAGCATACAGTGCTGTATTTTGATCCCGAAACTCCACAAAATGCAAAACCTTCCAGGAAGAAATGAAAAAAAAGTAAATTGTCACAAGAAAAGTCAAGTAAAACTGCTGGCTTTTGCACATTTTTACACACTTGTACAGAGAATTCTTTCCAGGTGTTTGGTTGCTGGGTCTTGCCCACATGCTCAGTTGCCATATTTCATGTTGGGAAGGAATTTTCCCTCCGATCAGATTGGTGGAGACCCTGGAGAGGGGAGGCTGCCTTCCTCTGCAGCTTTGGGCATGAATCACTTCCAGGTTTAAACTAGTGTAAATGGTTGATTTTCTGTAACTTGAAGTCTTTAAATCATGTTCTGAGGATTTCAGTAACTCAGCCAAAGGTTAGGGGTCTATTACAGGAGTGGGCGGGTGAAGTTCTGTGGCCTGCAATGTGCAGGAGGTCAGACTAGATGATTATGATGGTCCTTTCTGGCCTTAAAATCTAAGAGTTTATGAGAGACAGAGTTGTGCTGTCATTAGTGTATATTGCCCCTCATGAATTTCTCTGGATTGCAAGTTCGCAACAGATGCAAACACATTTTATACATGGTCATCCTGGGGGCTAAGCAAAAATTAGAATTTATATCCCCCAGGAAATTCTGATACTTCAATATTTGTTTTACATTGAATTGGGATGAAATATCAACATAGTGAAAGTATTCATGGGATGAAAAGTTCATTTTGATTTGGAAACACAGAAAGCTTTGTTTGAATCAGTTTGACTTAACTTCTCATGGTTCGTAGTGTCACATTGGAGCTGTAGTTCAGGGGCCTTATGCTCTCATTCTTCCCTATGGGTTTGGCTATCTGCCCAGACTCCATCAGTCATGTGACTCTCATGAGTCACTACAAGGCTTGGACAGAGGGGAGACCATGGTGCATCATGGGAGCTATAGTCCAGCCAAGTAGCCCAGCCCATAGGAACGAATGGGGACACAACAGCTGAACTACAAGTCCCGGGAGGTACCACAGCACCTTAGTTTGACATTAAACTCATATGCCTGACTCGAAATGCAATGCTTGGCTCAGTTCCACGAACCAAAATATTCTGATTCATGTTGAACTGATCTGGAACTAAATATTTTGTTTAGATTTTTCCTAACCGAGAATTTTAAAAAAATCAGTAAAAAATGAAATTTTCTGTGGAAAATTTTGATTTTGTGGGAATTATATTTTTAATTGAAAAGTCATTTTGATAGAAAATCCCAACCAGCTGTGGTCAATGCAGGTGCAAGTTTTTCAAAGCATATCTCAGTATTGTGGTGTGGCCTGAGTTAGCAGTAAAATAGCATTCATTTTGAGGGTTTGACTATAAAGCTGAACACCTCACTAGCATCGAGGTATTCCTTCCCGTTCCCTTAAACTCAGGCTTGGTCTAACTACATTTTTAAACCGATTTTAGCAGCGTTAAACCAATTTTACGCTGTACCCGTCCACACTACGAGGCCCTTTATATCGATAGAAAGGGCTCTTTAAACCGATTTCTGTACTCCTCCCTGGCGAGAGGAGTAGCACTAAAATTGGTATTACCATATCGGATTAGGGTTAGTGTGGCCGCAAATCGACGGTATTGGCCTCTGGGCGGTATCCCACAGTGCACCACTGTGACCGCTCTGGACAGCAATCTGAATTCGGATGCAGTGGCCAGGTAAACAGGAAAAGCCCCACGAAATTTTGATGTTCATTTCCTGTTTGCCCAGCATGGAGCTCTGATCAGCACGGGTGGCAATGCAGTCCCAAATCCAAAAAGAGCTGCAGCATGGACCATACGAGAGATACTGGATCTGATCGCTGTATGGGGAAACAAGTCTGTTCTATCAAAGCTCCGTTACAGAAGAAGAAATGCCAAAGCATTTGAAAAAAAACCCTCCAGGCTACACAGTGCTGCGTGACAAGTGTGACGGGAAGCCAGAGACTCAAATGGACGCTCATGGAGGGAGGGAGGGGGTACTGAGAACTCCAGCTATCCCACAGTCTCCAGCGTCTCCGAAAAGTATTTGCATTTTTGGCTGAGCTCCCAGAGCCTGTAGGTTCAAACACATTGTCCGGCGTGGTTCAGGGAATAGATGTCAATTTACGCCCCTCCCCCCCGTGAAAGAAAAGGGAAAGAAATCATTTCTTGACTTCTTTCAGTGTCACCCTATGTCTACTGAAAGCTGCTAGTAGACGTGATGCTGCAGCAGTGAAGAGCAGTATCCGCTCCTCTCCCCTGCCTGGTGGCAGACGGGGCAGTAGGACTGGTAACCGTCCTTATTATCAACCCGTGAGTGCTCCTGGCTGGCTTCAGGTGAGGCTGGCCGGGGGTGCCTGGGTGAAAATAGGCTTGATTCTCGGTCATTCCCAGTAGATGGTACAGAACGGCTGGTAACCGTCCTCATCATAGCAACTCGGGGCTGAGCTCCATCAGCCCCCTCCCTTTCCTGTGTAAAGAAAAGATTCTGTCCTGCCTGGACTATCATAGCAGCGGCATGCCGGATTCCCCTCCCTCGCACCACTTAATGTCCTGCCTGGACTGTCATAGCACCGGGAGGCTGCCTCCCCCTCATTTTATCTCACTAACAAGTCATTGTTTCTTATTCCTGCATTCTTTATAATTTCATGACACAAATGGGGGGGACACTGCCATGGTAGCCCAGGAAGGTTGGGGGAGGAGGGAAGCAACAGGTGGGGTTGTTGCAGAGGCACCCCCCATGAATGGCATGTAGCTCATCATTTCTGCGGGATCTGACACAGAGCAGCTGTGCTCTCTGATTCACTGGTTCTCCAGTACACTTGCCCCATATTCTAGGCAGGACTGACTCTATTTTTAGAAACCATAAAGGAGAGATTGACTCTGGGAGTCATTCCCAGTTTTGCCTTAGTGCCCCTGGCCAATCTCAGCCAGGGGCACCCATGATTGCAGCAGACAGCACAGAAGGACAGATAACTGTCATTTCGTTGCCAATTTACACCAGGAGCAGACGGTACAGAACGACTGATAACTGTCTCTTCTATCATGCAAAAGCAAATGAATGCTGCTGTATAGCGCTGGAGTATCGCCTCTGTCCGCGGCATCCAGTACACATACGGTGACTGTAAAAAAAAAAAAGCTGAACGGGCTCCATGGTTGCCGTGCTACGGCATCTGCCAGGGCAACCCAGGGAAAAAGGGCGAGAAATGATTGTCTGCCGTTGCTTTCCCAGAGGAAGGAATGACTGACGACATTTACCCAGAACCACCTGCGACAATGATTTTTGCCCCATCAGCCACTGGGCTCTCAACCCAGATTTCTAAGGGGCGGGGGAGACTGCGGGAACTATGGGATAGCTACGGGATAGCGACCCACAGTGCAACGCTCCGGAAATCAACACTAGCCTCGGACCATGGACGCACACTGCCGATTAATGTGCTTAGTGTGGCCGCGTGCACTTGACTTTGTACAATCTGTTTTATAAAACCGGTTTATGTAAAATCAGAATAATCCCGTAGTGTAGACGTAACCTCAGCCTCATGGTGGTTGCTAATTCTCTCTGATTTTGATTTTTAATAGAAACTGAAACTTTAATCTGTTCTCTTGATATACTGCCCGATATCGCTCCTGAAGATTTTAAAAAACCCTTCTAATAGCTAGTAACCAAATGTGAAGATGGAAGGATCTAAAGCAGGTCAGAACAGTTCAGGGAAGTCACGGACTCTTTAAGGGACTGTTTGAACACCTATCTCAGAGTACAACGATTCCTTTAAAACGGTCATGAATTAAAAATCTCTCTTCGTTTTAGACAAACAGGAAGTTCCAAGTCACTGGATAAAGGCAGGAATGCCATTTAAAGCTTTCTGAGCACTGCAGCACTAGTGATGGAATTACAGCAAATGTCAGGGAATGGGGAAAAGTTATACAAGGAGACTTTCTGAGCTGAGCATATTTTACTCTCCATCAGATCCCGTCCATCTGCTCCGGCAGTTCACTGCTGCTTTCTGGAGCAGAAAAACCATCTTCTTCCTCTTGATACCTGGCATTTATAATGGGGACACTTGTCTGATGGGAGCAGGACTGAAATCAATTCCTCACTTAGTAGAAGAAGCAGCTTTCCAGCAGGATAGGGGTGTCCTGGCTGCTGCGAATCTCGTATGGATTTCAGCCACCCCCAGCAAATCCTAAAGCCAATCAGTGCCCACATTTGGGGTGAGTCTAACTCATTCTAGTATCTAGGTTCTAGGGCAGAATTGGAGAGGAGGTGTGTTAATGTTTAGGTGGTCGCCCTGCTCTGCAGCCTGCACAATACAAACAGAGGGAAGACTCCTGGTTCTTTCCCTTCTGGGAATTCTCTACAGTGGGGGAGTCCCTAGCTGGTTCTGAGCTGGATCCTACAGTGGCCTAACCATAGACCCCGGTGCAGGAAATGTATTGGGGGGAAAGATGTGCTCAGAGCACACTATAGTCTAACAGTGCCCAGCTGGTGGCAGGTCACTTCAAGACCAATGCCTGCTGGAGTAGACAAGAGCAGCAGCTAGGCTGCTCTAACCAGTGCCTATGATTGGGGCCAGACAGAAAATTGGGAAGCCGTAACTGGCTCCCGAACAGGCTTTGCAGTGTGGCAGGACACAGCAGAGGATGTGATTCTAGCTGTGCCTCTCACAATAGGGTGCACTCACTAAGATCACCAAAAGCACTACTTCCAGGAGGGTTAGCAGTGACCGGTGTGACGGTAGGGCATCCATAATGGAAGCAAAGGTCCCTGGCATTCTGGCCCAGGAGGAGAAGCTATGTGAGGATGGAGTGACTTTGTGGACAAGGGATATCTGGTCTGGCTGCTCTGTGCCTCCAGTAAATGTTAATGAAATAAATGTTTCAAAAGGCACCTTTTAATTAGGTAAAGCTGTCCCCTTAAACCAATGTTATGTTAATCTCTGAAAGGAGAAAAACCTTTAATTTGGATGGAATCTGTTAATAAACTATGTTGTGAATTTTCTCCTAGCTTGGTAATAGCTTTCAGCACATTTCCTTTCCGACTTTCACCTTATCAGCTTAATGTACTGAGCTACCTCCAGCCTGCACTCTGATTATTAATTAACAAACAGTTCATGTACCTAATAGAATGCATTTTGGAACTCTTTTTTTGTGCAAAAGATGGATTCATTCATCTCTAAGGTAGTCTAGTGTCAATGTATATCCTCTGGGCCAGCCCCTCAGCAGTGTAAATCTGCAGTGCTCCATTGATTTCAGTGGGGTGTTGCATTCCAAAAATATAAATCGAGTTGTGCGTGATAGCTGTGTCCTCCTGGAGTCAGTCACAAGATGCACGAATAGGAGATAGCAGATAGCAATAACACATCTACGCCAGGAAAGAGGTAATTTGTCTACATCTGCAATGATTAGCTCTCCCCATAAGTAGCAAACAATGGTGAAATGTGAAATTGGCTAACAACTTAGGACCTGATCCTACAGAGCTTTGGTGAAATCCAGACCCTGGGTAAAACTCTTGTCGATTTTAGTGGAGGCCAGAATTTCACCCTCTGCATACAGCAAATGTCCATTGATTTTAACTGACATTACTCTCCACATGAGAGAGGCTGGAGTATTGAGAGAAATTTAGCAATTCAGGAGCTTAGTTACTGCACTTTATTATTTTAGGGAATTATCGTAAGAGCAGTTACAAGAACAGCAGAGCATGTGTCAGGAACAATCAGCATGGAATGTTTGGCTATTGCTTAGCCATTTTCTCCAGGACTCTGTGTACATTAGGCATCCTGAGTGAGCCCATGAATTGGGACAAAGAGTAATTCCCTAATGACAAAATGAGCAAGACAGGTTTTTTCTTGTCCCAGAGAAGAGCAACAAGAATGATTAAAGGTCTTGAGAACATGACCTATGAAGGAAGGCTGAAGGAATTGGGTTTGTTTAGTTTGGAAAAGAGAAGACTGAGAGGGGACATGATAGCAGTTTTCAGGTATCTAAAAGGGTGTCATCAGGAGGAGGGAGAAAACTTGTTCACCTTAGCCTCCAATGATAGAACAAGAAGCAATGGGCTTAAACTGCAGCAAGGGAGATTTAGGTTGGACATTAGGAAAAAGTTCCTAACTGTCAGGGTAGTTAAACCCTGGAATAAATTGCCTAGGGAAGTTGTGGAATCTCCATCTCTGGAGATATTTAAGAGTAGGTTAGATAAATGTCTATTAGGGATGGTCTAGACAGTATTTGGTCCTGCCACAAGGGCAGGGGACTGGACTCGATGACCTCTCGAGGTCTCTTCCAGTCCTGGAGTCTATGAGTCTATATTAGCACTGCCTCTGCTTTCCAGACAGGTCGCCATGACAAGAATTCTTACAAAGCACCAAAGCCATCTTTTATGTAGGGCTGATTGAAAGCTGGAATGAACTGAAAGAAAATGGCATAAAACTATTTACCCATGTTTTGCTTTGGCCAGAGGAGCTTCAAGCAGACAAACTGTCAATATATCTCTTCAGCCTCATGTTTAATTAAATACAGGACTTGAAGTGGAATAACATCAAATCAAGCTTTTATTAAAATTTCCTTTCTTGAAGTCTCAAAGCAACCAGTATCATTACAGTTTAAGCATGGAGCTGAATAAAATAATGAGAGAACTGTTGAGAAGAACAAGTAAATTTCAAGATAAATTCAGATTAATACTAGATTCAATTAACTTTTTTTAACCTTTTGATTAAATAATTCTATCTGTTCCCCCGTCGCCATCACTACACAAATGTCTCCACATGTCTTATCTTCTCCGTCCCTTGGTGTCTCTCAGTCTGAGTAGGAAAGAAGTCAGCTGCCACCAAGAGAAGTCAAGCTTGCGAACATGCTTCTCCATGTGAGAACAGCACTTACCCCACATTTTATCTCCTCTGATCTTGTTCTGAGCCTCCTCCAGAACCCTGGACAGTCTGGAGCAGGAAAACCGAGCATGTAGTGGGAGTGATGTGAATTTCTCAGAAAAATGCCCAGCAGCGGAGGGCAGGAGGTGATCACTTGAACTCCATTTGTGATTATTGCTGGGAGAGGAACACATTTAACATTCACTTTATGTCACACAGTACAAGAAATGGTTTTGATTATCAAATTACTAGCTACCTGGAATAATCAAGAAGGTATTTTTTCGAGTTTTGGTGTTGCATATACAGTGTGTTAGTGAAGCTATTACAATAATTGGAAGCCAGTCTTGTATTCCTTGATGTCAGCTAGAATTTGTGGTGCACAGGAATTCTATAGCGGGGGGGGGGGGGGTCACCTGCTCTTGCCCTGAAGGGCTTGAAATCAGCCCTGGGAGAGGGCTGAGGCTGCAACAGGGCTGCTGCTAGGAAAGCAGCAAGCCTCAGCTGATTGGGGAAACAACCACAGCTGTGGCCACACCCCAATCAAGCCACAGCTGTGGCCACACCCCAATCAAGCCACAGCTGTGGCCACACCCCAATCAAGCCACAGCTGGCCGGTATAAACAGGCCAGTGGGCCAGAAGCACAGACAGTCTCTCTTTGCCTTTAGAGAGAGAGAGGGGCCTGGCAGCTGGAAAGCTCAGGGTACCTAGTTGTAGTGTATGCAGATTTCATCAGGGACTAGAATTGTCAGCCACAAGATATGTCAAGTTATTCACAATAGTGGTTTTCAAGTTGCAGTTGAGGGATAAGGATGTCAAATGTCTTAAAAGTTTCTTTTGTAAAATGAGGAGGCTGGTTCAAGTGTCATTTGACATATACTTGCCAAGTTGCCATTCTCTCTCCTGTCCGTTTGTTGCCTACAGTTACATGCCATTTGGTGATGCCTGAGGAATTAATATCACTTGGCTCTCTTGCATTATGATTCTGGTTGATTGTATGAATTATGAAAGGATCGAATGGTCTCACATTAAGGAGATTAGATATGAGAGAGCCATCTAACAGGTAATTTCGTGGATCCAGCTGAGGGAACAACTACAAACTTTTCAACTCACTGTAGAGATATGTCAGAGGAGGAGAGAACATAGACAATGTTCAGTGTACATGGAATAAGACCTGCCTGACAAGCAGAGGGGCTTGTATGTTTCAAAGAATCCTTAAAGGATGATTCAAACAATGTCACCAATTGCTGCATCAGGGAAAATATAACAGTATGTTTAGTAGGCAGGATTCACAACTGCTTCAATATACTGAGGATTGAAACTGTGAGGAACCTCAGAGACACCAAACCAAGCTAGGTGAGCGGTCAATACAAAGACAAACAAAAGTCATTGTCAATAAACACACATGAGAACTAGAGAGAAATTTAATCGACTCATATACTAGAAGAGACTTTGACATCACTGAAGACCTCTGGTCAATGTGCAGCTACGGTAATAAAAACAAATAAGATTTTAGATTCTTAAGGAACATGATGGTAAATAATACAAAGAATATTATAACGACTTTAAATAAATCAATGGTGCAGCCTCATCTACATCCTGTGTGCAGTACTGGTCACCCCAGCTCATAAAGGATATTGCAGAACTAGAAGGGGTTCACAGGAAGGCAACAAGAATGATTAAGGGCTTGGAAAAGCTCTCCTGAAAAGCGATTGAGATTGTTTAAGTTGGAAAGGGAATAAATAAAATAGGACATGATAAAAGTCTATAAAATAATGACTAATCCATAACATAAGACTGAGGGAGCAATCAATTAAATTAAAACATGGGAAATTCAAAACCAATAAAAGGAAATACAATTTAATGCATCATATAATAAGGCTGTGGAACTGCCTGCTACGGGAAGTCACTGAGGTCAAGAATTTAGCTGGTTTCAAAAAAGATTGTACAATTTTATGGATATCAAGAATATCCAGTATCAGAGGGTAGCCGTGTTAGTCTGGATCTCTAAAAGCAGCAAAGAATCCTGTGGCACCTTATAGACTAACAGACGTTTTGGAGCATGAGCTTTCGTGGGTGAATACCCACTTCCTCAGATGCATGTCAAGGATCATCAAGAATATCCAGTGTTGTCATAATTCATAATGATGACTTTTTGAAAGAGGTATTAACTTTGTGCTTGAGGATTTAAGCCAATCTCTTACTATCAGAGACCAGCATGATGTGAGCTAATATATTGGGCAGATTATCCCACAGCTATTACTGTGGTGGTGCTGTACCTTCCTCTGAAGTATCTTTCTCTAGTTGTTGTCAGAGAAAGGATATTGGACTACATGAACCTCCTGGAGCGTTTTAAAAAGGGGTCCAGAGGTGACCTTGACAACTGCAGGCCAGTAAGCCTCACTTCAGTACCGGGCAAATTGGTTGAAACTATCGTAAAGAACAAAATTGTCAGACATGTAGATGAACATAATTTGTTGGGAAATAGTCAACATGGTTTTTATAAAGGGAAACCATGCCTCACCAATCTACTAGAATTCTTTGAGGAGGTCAACAAGCATGCAGACAAAGGAGATCCAGTGGATATAGTGTATTTAGATTTTCAGAAAGCCTTTGACAAGGTCCCTCACCAAAGGCTCTTAAGAAAAATAAGCTGTCATGGGATAAGAGAGAAGGTCCTCTCATGGATTGGTAACTGGTTAAAAGATAAGAAACAAAGAGTGGGAATAAATGGTCAGTTTTCAGAATGGAGAGAGGTAAACAGTGGTGTCTCCCAGGGGTCTGTACTGGGACCAGTCCTGTTCAACATATTCATAAACAATCTGGAAAAAGGGGTGAACATTGAGGTGGCAAAATTTGAAGAAGATACAAAACTACTTAAGCTAGTTAAGTCCCAGGCAGACTGCGAAGAGCTACAAAAGGATCGGTCAAAACTGAGTGACTGGGCAACAAAATGGCGGGTGACATTTAATGTTGATAAATGCAAAGTAATGCACATTGGAAAACATAATCCTAACTATACATATACAATGATGGGGTCTAAATTAGCTGTTACCACTCAAGAAAGAGATCATATTGCCTCTATATAAATCCATGGTATGCCCACACCTTGAATACTGTGTGCAGATGTGGTTGCCCCATCTCAAAAAAGATATATTGGAATTGGAAAAGGTTCAGAAAACAGCGACAAAAATGATTAGAGGTATAGAACGGCTTCCATATGAAGAGAGATTAATAACACTGGGACTTTTCAGCTTGGAAAAGAGGTGACTAATGGAGGGATATGATAGAGGTCTATAAAATCATGAGTGGTATAGAGAAAGTAAATAAGGAAGTGTAATTTACTCCTCATAATGCAAGAACAAGGCACCACCAAATGAAATTAAAAGGTAGCAGGTTTAAAACAAACACAAGAAAGTATTTTTTCATGCAATGCACTGTCAATCTCTGGAACTCCTTGCCGAAGGGTGTTGTGAAGGCCAGTACAATAACGGGGTTCAAAAGGGAGCTAGATAGATTAATGGAGGATAGGTCCATCAATGGCTATTAGCCAGTATGGGCAGGGATGGGGTCCCTAGCCTCTGTTTGCCAGAAGCTGGGATAGGGTGACAGGGCATGGATGACTTGGTAACCTGTCTGTTCATTCCTTTTGGGGCACCTGCCTTTGGGCCACTGTCAGAGGACAGGATACTGGGCTTGATGGACCTTTCATCTGACGTGGTAAGGCTGTTCTTTTAGAGAGAAAATTACTTGCAGGAAAATGTTATGCTATTTAGAAGTCTAGGTACCCAACAAAGCAACAAACATAACTCTAAAAGTGGAGGTAGAACTGTGTGATGACAGCGATTCACACTTTGTGAAATGTTTGCAGTTTAACCTAATTTTTGTGACAATCTCTATTTAATTCTCAATATCTTTGCAACACTTATTTATGCTAAGAAAGATCTTTCCTATACGTGCAATCCTATTTACTTCTCTACAGCATCGCCCAGTAATGCAACCTAGCATTTATCCCGTGAACATGTCTTGTCTTTCATTTTTCAAACTTCTTCCTGATGATCTAAAATTCTTATGCAGGGTTTATTAAAAACAAATATTCCCTGAGAAATGTTTGCTAACAGGAAAGCTTTTTATGATGGAAAAAAGAAAAGTTGAGAATAATAATTGAAAACATGAAAACAAATTGGTGAGTGCACCAAATATTTTGCAACTTGAGAATTGATATTTTCTCCCACTGATTTCTCAAATGGTGATATTTTATTTAATGGAGTGTTTGTCAGTCTTATGCACTTCTGTAGTGCCCATCATGGTAGTATCTGAGCACCTCACTGTCTTTAACTTATTTACCCTCAGACACCTGTGATGTAGCGCAGTGCTGCTATTCCCATTATATAGGTGAGGAACTGAGGTGTGGAGAGACTAGGGCTCAGCTCTTCCAGGTGTCTGGAGTTAGGCTCCTCAGTACCTTTGAGGATCTGGGTCTAAGTGACTTGCCCAGGGTGTCTCAGGATATTTTCTGGCAGACCTGAAAATGAACTCAGATTTACCGCAGCCTGTGCTCTAACCACTGAACCATCCTTCCTCTCTGCATGGGCTACTAGGAATGTTCTTTATGAGAAATATGCCTGGCAATATAGGGCCAAGGTTTCAAAAGTGAGTGGCCTGGAGTGCATGTGCCATTTTACATTCCTAGACTAGTCTGTATACAGAAAGTTCAGGGCACTTCCTGGCATTACACACACCCCCGCACACAAGTTCTGAACAAACTTTGTTGTTCTGGCTCATTGTACCACCCTTTCTCACATTAAATAGCACCTTCCTTCACAAATTGTTCCCCTGATTTCGAGGCAGCTACCTGAAGATGACGATACTACTCATTGTAAAGGTGATGGGATCTAGACCTTAGAATGTACAGTAGTGTCAAATCTTGTGATTTTCATGGTGCATCTCATGATACTTGATGACTTTTATTAAAATCTCAGCTCCCAACGTCAGTCACATGACTGTGAAAATCTCACCTCTTCTTTTATTTTTTAAAGTTTCTGGTCCTGATGGCTGCTGACAAAAGCTTGAGAATGTGATTCTGCACACACAAAAATCAGAAGGCAAGGAGAAAGAACTCCAACTTTATCATTTAAATAACCCGCAAACTTATGATTTTTAAGCCACTATCCTGACTCTTTGGGGCGTGACTCATGATTTTGAATGCTTGGGGTTGACAATGCAGAGTTGAAATTGTCGATATAGATATAGATATATGACATTCTTAAATGGTCTGAAACCCAGATGTTTAAGAGGACACAATTGTCCCATCACAGCAAGTAAGATCTGTTAGGACGCTTGTGATGGGGTGTACAAATACTACAACAGGTCAGAAAGTGTTAAAGGACAGTACTGGGCCCATGGAGCTGAGGTGTTAAATGCCTATTTTGCTTCGGTCTTCTCTAAAATGGTTAATAATGATCACGTACTCAACACAATCAATATTAACAACAAGGTGATGCAAACCAAACTATGGAAAGAACAGATTAAAGACAATCTAGATAAGTGGAGTGTATTCAAGTAGGCAGGGCCTGATGAAATTAATCCGGGGTATTTAAGGAACTAGCTGAAGCAATCTTGGAACCATTAGCAATTATCTTTGGGAACTCTTGGAGCACAGGTGAGGTCCCAGAGGACTGAAGAAAGGCAAACATAGTACCTGCCTTTAAAAGGGGAACAAAGAAGACCTAGTGAATTATAGACCAGTCAGACCAACTTCAATACCTGCAAAGACAGTGGAATAAATTATTAATCAGTTTGTAAGCACCTAGAGGATAAAAGGGTTATAAAGAACAGCCAGCATGGATTTGTCAAGAACAAATCATGCCAAATCAACCAATTTCCTCTTTTACTTGCCTAGTGGATGGGGGGAAGCAAAAAACCCCATGATGTATCTTGATTTTAGTGAGGCACAATCCCACATGACATTGTTGATCAAAATTAGGGAAATATGGTCTAGATTAAATGATTCTAAGGTGAGTGCACAACTGACTGAAAGACTCTACTCATCGAGTACAGTAGAACCTCAGAGCTGGGAACACTTCGGGAACGGAAATTGTTTGTAACTCTGAACAAAACATTATGACTTTTCTTTTAAAAGTTTACAAGAGAACATTAACTTAATACAGTTTTGAAACTTTACTATGCAGAAGAAAAATGCTGCTTTTAACCATCTTAATTTATATGAAACAAGCACAGAAACAGTTTCCTAACTTTATCAAATCTTTTCAACTTTTTCCCTTTATTTTTAGTAGCTTATGTTTAACATAGTACTGTACAGGATTTGCTATTTTTTTGGAGTCTCTGCTGCCTAATTGCATACTTCCTGATCCAAATGATCTGTATGGTTGCCTGTTAATAACTCTGTTCATAACTTGAGGTTCTACTGTAGTTATCAATGGTTCACTATCAAACTGGGAGGGCACATCTAGTGTCATCCCACAGAGGTCAGTCCTGGAAATACTAATCAATATTTTCATTAATGACTTGGGTAATGGAGTGGAGAATATGCTTATAAAATTTGCACATGACACCAAGCTGGGAGGTTGCAAGTACTTTGGAGGATAGGATTAGAATTCAAAATGACATTGACAAATTGAAGAATTGATCTAAATTCAACTGGATAAAATTCAATAAAAACAAGTGCAAAGTATTTCACTTAGGAAGGAAAAATAAAACACACAACTACAGAATGGGGCATAACTGGATTGGTTGTATAGTTCCGAAAAGGATCTGAGCGTTGGAGTGGAATGAGTCAAAAATAATGATGCAGCTTCGAAAAAGGCTAATATCATTTTGGAATCTATTTGCAAATGTATCAAATGTAAAACACGGAGGTAATTGTCCCTCTCTACTTGGAACTGGTAAGGCCTCAGGTGGAGTAGTGGGTCCAGATCTGGGTGCTGCACTTTAAGAAAGATGTGGATAAATTGGAGAAAGACTAGAGGAGAGCAACAAAAATGATAAAAGGTTTAGAAAACCTGACCTGTGAGGAAAGGTTTAAGAAAACTGGGCATGTTCAGTCTTGAGAAAAGAAGATTGAGGGGAAAGCTGGTAACAGCCTTCCGTTTTAACGGCTGTTACAAAGAGGACAGTGATCAATTGTTCTCCCTGCCTATTGAAGGCAGGACAAGAAGGAATAGGCTTCCTCTGCAGCAAGGGAGATTTAAGTTAGATATTAGGAAAAAAATTTCTAACTCTTAGAGTAGTTACGCTCCGGAATAGGCTTCTTGGGAAGGTTGTGGGATTCCCCATCATTGGAGATTTTAAAAAAGAGATTGGACAAACACCTATCAGGGATGAGCTAGGTTCACTTGATTCTGCCTCAGCGCATGGGGCTGGACTTCACAATCTCCCAAGGCCACTTCTGACCCTACATTTCCCTGATTCTATAATAGTATCTTATATTACCTGTAGAGGGGGCAGGTGTACCCCATCACATGGACGCAGGATAGTAGCTGTGGGTGACTGTGTCCATCCCAAGTATCATTTTTCTTACACTAAAATTAAGCATCTATTTGGGTTCGTTGAACTATTTATCATGAATGATGAGTTTCTTGTTTATAATGCGTTAGTGAATTGTTTGAGAATATAGCTGTGCAAAATTCAGAATTTCTGCCTCACAGGAAATTTCAACATTTGTTTTGTCTTAACTTGGGATGAAAAGTTGAAATTTTATCTCTTTTGCAGAAACATTTTGTATTGACATTTTCAATCAAAATTAAATATTTTGTCAATCCCAAAACTGAAATGTTTTGTTTCCATTTATCTAAATGACGGAAAGTGATTCATTTCAACATTAAACAATATATTATCATAGTGATGCATTACCTCATGAAAATTATAATTCTGGAATCTGATGCTCTGTCTACGTTACATCTCCCAAGATGCACCCAGAGTGATGTCATTGCCTTTATGCACCACAGAGGTTGGTAGAGAGAAATCTGCATTGCATTGTGGGAGATTCAGTCCTTCAGTGAGCGTGGTACATAGGAGTAAATGGTGACCCAAATTACCCCTCCAATAAAAAAGGCTCTAATAGCAAAATGCAGTTTAATGCTTTACTGGACTGATTTAAAATGAAACATTTGGGATCAGTTCAACAAAATGAAATATTCAGATTCCAGTCAAACCAACACAAAATGAAATATTTCATTTCATTATCCTGACAGAAACACAAACTTTTTGGCAGAATTGAAATTTTCCTTTGGAATATTTTGATTGTATGTAACCCGATTTCCCAACAGACAAAGGAAAGTTCCGAACAAGCTCAAATTGTGAAACGCCCTTTATTTTTACAGGTATTCATTAGTCAGAAGTATTCACCAATTGTTTCAGAGTAATAACTTTCAGACTATAAGCTGCTTCTCAATTGTTCGTATCTGCCATTTGCTGTCTATTATGTTTGTATTGTGGATGGTCACCTAAATCAAGTATTACATCTCTATATATTGGATGATTGAAATGCTTTTTAAAAATCATAATAGTATGAATTTTCAAATTAATATTTAATGCATAAATAACGATAGCCTCTGAGACTTGTGATCTCTTGCCCCAGCATCTGGTAACTGTCTGTGTACTTGCAGATAATGAATAATATGACCAAGTGAATCATAATGAACAAAACTTGACATCTTTTGTTTCTGTAAATATTATATATATTTTTTAAATCATCCATCACTACCACTTATGAATATCTCAATCTAAGATACACATAATGAGAGCTGGCACATTATTTTCAAAACTCTGTTGTTTAATATTCAGCATATGGCTTCTGATCCATTTCAGTCAGTGGATACTTGGATACTGTTTTAATCTGCATCACACTTCAATTCTGCTTTTAAATGTATGCAGTAAGGTAAGCCTGGCATATATTGAGTATTATTTTGAATTTTTCAGTGAATTTGTTTTGACAATATCTGTTCCTCTTTTGTGTTCACTTCCTGTGTGTTTCCTTGCAAATGACAACCAAACTTAGAATTTTAATCTAATGTCATAAGAATATTTGCAGAACAGTCATTTCAGATTCATAATTGCAAATATTCATATTATGAACTGGATTGTAACAGAGAGGCTTCATGCATTCAGGGGATAGAAACATACCAAGTGTCCTATGATCAAGATGTACAAAACCAGGAACCTAATTTTATCTCCTAAATCAGTGGTTCTCAACCAGGGGTACATCAAGATCTCCTAGATATTTGCCTAGTCTTACAACCTCACTGCATAAAAAAAAACTAGTGAAGTCAGTATAAATTAAAATTTCACATGAACAATTAGTAGTTTATACTGCTCTATATACTATACACTCAAAGGTAAGTACAATATTTATATTCTAATTGATTTGTTTTATAATTGTATGGTAAAAATAAGAAATTAAGCAAATGTTTCAGCTATGACATTTGGTATTTTTATGTCTGATTTTTATAAGCAAGTAGTTTTTAAGTGAGGTGAAACTTGGGGCACACAAGACAAATCAGACTGTTGAAAGGGGTTCAGTAGTCTGAAAAGGTTGAAAGCCACTCTCCTAAATTATATTTAGGTCCTGGTTCTGCACATATTTAATGATGTGCTTAACTTTAAGCATGCAAACACTTCTATTGGACTTCAGTGAAACTACTCAAGTTAAAAGTTAAGCACATGCATAAGTATTTGTAGGACTGGAGCTTGATTTGCAAAAACAATGAGCATTCTGCAATAGCCAATGACTTCTGCCCCCTCTTTTCTCACTTCTCCCTCCCAAAACCTATTGACCAATTTATGGTTTTACTAACTTGATCATCTCTGAGATGTTTTTGGGGCCCCTTTGAGGTGGGAATCAATCCAGATTTAGGTTACATTCCCTTGAGCTCTAGAGCACATTAAGTTTGAAGAAAGCAACAATTCTTAGTCAACGGTTCTGTGGCAATACACAAGAATCCATCTCACTCTCATTTGTGTCAAGCCTTCCTAGTATGATAAAAATATATTGACTGAATACACACAGCAAGCAGATCCACCTAAGTCACTTTTTGAGTAGAACCATTCATTTCAA
This sequence comes from Gopherus evgoodei, assembly GCF_007399415.2. Taxonomy (NCBI): domain Eukaryota; kingdom Metazoa; phylum Chordata; order Testudines; family Testudinidae; genus Gopherus; species Gopherus evgoodei. The sequence goes on along the minus strand of NC_044325.1, from coordinate 2,697,094 downwards.
CTGATGGGGGGCATATAAGTACCTACAATCTAGGCTTCATAATATGTAGATTTTTTGGTGAGAATTTAAGGGAAAAAAACAGGAAAAAAAATTTAAGGGGAGTGCCATGTCCATCCTAGCAGAACACTTATTGGAACACGCTATAGCCTTATCGATTATTTTAATGAGTTACTCACCCCACAGAGCAGGTTTACACCTATTTTAATCTGTGAGAATTCAGCCCCCCAAATATCAACTTCAATAGAGAGGTTGTCAAGAGAAGGGGGACCTCATATTGCACAACTGAGACTGCATAGTGCTCTTTCTATAATAATTACTTTTATTAACCAACCAAACAGCTGGTTTCGGTAATCAACCAAAAAGTAGGTCTTGTCAAACAAACCTGATTTCATTCTTTGAGAATACAAATGTGGTTGATAAAATAACTGTGTAACTGTAATGTACCTGACATTTTTAAGACACTTGATTTAGTGTTGTATGGCATTCCAATTTTAAAAATAGCACTCAGTAAAATCAGCAGAGTACATGTTGAATGGATTTGGAGCTAGCTAACTGACAGATCTCAAAAAATAGTTGTCAATGGGGAATCATCATCAAATATGGGTTTTTTAGGAGGTTCTATAGGTATCAGTACTAGGCCCAATGCTATTCAAAATTGTCATCAATGATCTGGAAGTAAATATAAAATCACTGCTCATAAAATTTGCAGATGACACAAATTTAATTAACACATAACACATCATCAGCATAGAAGCATGTCCTTTGGAATGGTGGCCAAAGCATGAAGGGGCATATGAATGTTTAGCATATCTGGAACATAAATACTTAGCAATGCTGGCTACAAAAGTGCCATGATTTGCCTTTTCTCACTTTCAAGGGACAATTAAATAAGAAACAGGCAGCAGTATCTCCCGTAAATTAAAACAAACTTGTTTGTCTTAGCAATTAGCTGAACAAGAAGTAGGACTGCGTGGACTTGTAGGTTCTGAAGTTTTACATTGTTTTGTTTTTGAGAGCAGTTATGTAACAAAAAGAAGCTACTTTTGTAAGTTGCATTTTCATGATAAAGAGATTGCAGTACAGTACTGGTATGAGGTAAATTGAAAAATATTATTTCTTTTGTTTATCATATGTACAGTACAAATATTTGTAATAAAATAATAATGTAAAGTGAGCACTGGACACTTTGTATTCTGTGATGTAGTAGAAATCAATATGTTTGAAAATGTGGAAAAAACATCCAAATATATTTAATAAATTTCAGTTGGTATTATATAGTTTAACGGTGTGATTAATCACGGTTAATTTTTTTGAGTTAATTGCATGAGTTAACTGTTATTAATCGGCAGCCGTAATCATAAGCTGAATTTCTCTGAACTGTTGTAATGTTTGGTTTTGATGCAGTGCTTGTGCTGAAATTATGGTCAGATCTGATTGTTTTTCATAAGGAGTTAGACTGTCCAGGTGAAAAAAGTTGCATTATTTTATCCCATGCATCCCACGAAAGCTCATGCTCCAAAACATCTGTTAATCTGTAAGGTGCCACAGGACACTCTGCTGCTTTTGGAATAATGAGTTGAAACAAAGAAGATGGTCCAGGATTATTATTATTCTTTCACAGAATGTGTTGGTTCAGAAATCTTTTTTATTTTCTTGGTCTGGTTAGCCCAGAACGCTGTCCACACAATTTGTCTCATCTGCTTTATGAAACAATCTAACTTGTCCCTTTTTTTTAGCAGCAAAGCATTAGGAGGCTGCGCTGTAAAGATTGGCTAACCCTATTTTATATTCAGAACATGAAGCTTTACCAGAGCAAATGTCTTGATGTATCTGCCGTTTTATTTTTAATGAAAACATTTCTCAGAATTGAAAAAAAGAGAGGACACTGCATAGCTCTTCAAGCACAAATCAACGCACACGCACAGAGATGGAAAAAACATCTAGAGATGAAAAACACCGAGGGATGAGTTGGAACCAGAATATACCCTCTCCCTGTGAACGCCCTAAAAATATGCAAATAACCCTGCAGTAAACACTAGGCTGCTGCTTTGAGATGTTTGTATTTCTAGATAAAATTTTACTTGGCTCTCCCTGCAGGGATTCCACCCTCTGAAAGCTTCCTTTAAAAGATACAGCTGGTGGAGGAGAGGGAGGCTCTGCAGCGGTCAGGCCTGTGTGGTGCTGAGCGCGCTTGGCTTCGGTTCCAGTCAGTAATGTAGTGGGAGCGCAGCCAGGGCCGGCTCTAGGCACCAGCACCCCAAGCATGTGCGTGGGGCGGCACTTTCCAAGGGGTGGCACTCCAGCTCCCTTTTTTTTTGCTTTGGGCGCAAAAAGCCAGAAGCTGGCCCTGAGTGGAGGTGAGCTGCAGGGGTGGGGGGCGCAGGGAGGGACGCAGGAAGTAACCCTGGGGTGGGCAGAGGAACCGCTCCCCCCCAGCTCACCTGCACCTCCTCCCCGGAGCGCGCCATCGCTCCGCTTCTCCCCCTCCCTCCCAGGCCTGGGAGGGAGGGGTAGGAGGGGAAATGCAGCACGCCTGGGGGCGGGGGCGGGGATTTGGGGAAGGGGTTGGAATGGGGCGGGGAAGGGGCGGAGTTGGGGTGAGGCCATGGGGTGCAGGAAATTTTCTTTTCTTGGGGTGGCAAAAAACTTGGAACCGGCCCTGAGCGCAGCAGCTTCGAAGCTGATTCTTTCTGCCCTTGTACCAGCGCACCAGGAGATCGTGCTGCTGCTGTGGTCACCCCCTGCTGCAGCTCACTTGATCCTCCAACCCTTTTGCGGAACAAACAGTGCTTGTTTTCTAGGGGCAGTGTCCAAATTTCTCTAAAACTGGAGAAGAGTTATCTTTAAGTGCAGGGAAATAACAGGGCGATTTTAAAGCATTCATGCCAAACCTGTTCTGCAGCAATCTTTCAGCAGGGCCAGCAAGGTGATGTTTTGAGTTATCCCACTCACTGGTGTGACAGGCACTGGGACTAAATCACAGATCCATTTTTAGGAGTTGATTGTTTTCTTTAATCCTGACATGTTCAATATTTCCTTCTTGGAAATTAATGTCAGCAAATTTGGTTTTCCAGACAGTTCTCTTCTGGATCTGAACCATCTCCATCTCAAGGTTTTCTCTGTCTAGTCACTAGCAGTGTGTGACATAGAGATTTTCACAAACAGATCTGTCTGGCAGTTTGAGTTTAGTGTCTTTTCCAGTTGTAAAAACTTATATCATCCTGAACAGGTTTCCAATAACTCTGATTATATCTGTAAAAGTGGCAAAGAGTCCTGTGGCAACTTATAGACTAACAGACGTATTGGAGCATGAGTTTTCGTGGGTGCATGCTCACTTCATTGGATTCAACTAACACAGCTACCCCTCTGATATCTGTTTATATCTGGATATCTTTGGTGCATTTCTTTGATGTTGTGTTGTCCCTGAAAGCAGCTAATTATTTCCAGATGTTTGATTAGCAAAGGAAAAGTATTTTTAGGTCGCCAAAGTCAAGTCTTTCTTTTCTGACTCCTTTTCATAATCCTTGCTATTCTGTCATGGTGTCATTCAAATTCCTTGATTGTTAAGTTTTACAGTTAGTGCATTGAAATGGTGAGGTGAAACTGAGCAAAAAAATGATCAAGTAATACAACCACTGCAGCACCATGCTCTGAGCGTCTCTAGCTTCTGTTTGCCAGAAGCTGGGAGGGGTTAACAGGGGATGGATCACATGATGGTTCCCTCTTCTGTTCATTCCCTCTGAAGCATGTGGCATTGCCCGCTGCTGGAAGACAGGATACAGGGCTAGATGGACTATTGGACTGAGCCAGTACAGCTGTTCTTATGTCTTTATGCAAGCTTGTTCTGGGTAATACTGTCCCTTCTGCCTAAGAACAACCTAATTTCTCCCCAGAGTTCCAAAGTGTGACCAGAAACACAGCTGTGAGCAGGGCCACCAGAGGATTCAAGGGGTCTGGGGAAAAGCAATTTTGCGGGCCCCTTTCATAAAAAAAAAGTTGCATATTTTAGAATACTGTATTCTCTTGGGGGCCCCTGCGGGGCCTGGGGCAAATTGCTCCACTTGCCTCCCCCTGCCCCCTCCCCCCCAGGCGGCCCTGGCTGTGAGTTGGCCTAATCAGGCCAGAAACCTTGAACCGTGTGCTATGTATTCCATGAGAAGCCCATTGGGAGAGCAAGAGCAGTGTGCTGGGGTAATTTGTTCACGGTGTTGCTAAGCAGATGGGCTGGTTTGCACTAGTCTGAGTTATTTCAGGGCATGTGGCTTCGTTCCAAATTGCAGTCTCCTGGCAGAAGAGAGAACTTCAGTGTTCTAAAAAAGCTCATGGACTTCAACTACTTCACACACAAGTCTCAAATCAAATTTTAATTCACATGGTCCCTCTCTGAGTAAAAATACTCCTGCTACTGCAACACATTTTAAAAATATTTTTCAGCTACTGCAGTTAAAGCTTCCTGCACAAAAAGGTTCACTATTTAGGCACCTGAAGTTGACAAGATCTCATTTGATATATCTCATGCCGTATGTACACACACACGGGTGCAGAGGGCAGGTGCATATCTATAAATAATCATTTGAAAGTATTGTATCATTTTGGGGCACTTGAAAACTGTACGAAGCTTTAATTTTTGACTCCTACATTTAAGAAAAGCTATTTCCAAAGAGTAGCCACATCAAAGACATGGGGTGCGTCGGCGTCACTAGTTCGTCCATTTTAGGCTCCTGCCTAAGTCCAGTCAATCTAAAGGTGAGAGAAACTGTATTTTGCTCTGTGCCTTGCTGTTATCGGGCACACAGTATAACGTTCCTGCCTGGGGGGCACTGTGACTGCTGACACAGGACCTGTCGCCAAGGCAGTGCTTGGGGCCAATGGATCTGCACTTGTATGTGGATCTGCTGGCCGTGCTGCCCAGCTCTCACACACAGTTCCTCTTCTGGATAAACCACCACAGCTCTGCTGGATCCCCTGGCATGGAATGGAGCACGGAGAACCTTTGCACGGGGTTCGTCATGCCAGGTTCCACCTGTGCTGCAGAGACATGGGATCACTGCTTTGAATGTTCAGCTCCTAAGAATGATCATTTGGGTAAGGGAACCCTTTTTTGAGATTTATATATTACCCAGGCTCGCAAACATGCAGTAAATAGACACGCCAACAGCATAGAGCATCTCTCTCAATAAGTCAAGAGAGATTTGCCAATCTATTTAAAGTTTAAAATAGAGGGAGGAGGGTGGGGACCCAGATATCAGATGATAACTGAGTTTGCTCTGTCTCCCTAAGTGGCAAGTTGGCTTGAATACTTCACAAAGTGCGAAACCAATTTCTTCTTAGCGCACAGAGAAGAGGATGGCAGCTTCTCCTGCATTGTCTTGAAACTGCTTCTCTTTGTGAGGTTCTCTGGCTCAAACAAATGTGTTAATTAGAAGAATATTTTAATCAGGAAATTGAGGCCCAAATGAACTAGAGTTCTAGAAAGAGCAATGTGACTGCAGTGGCACGAGTGACAGCTGAGGCTAACTGCTGGGCACAGTCCTCTCTGGGTGTATGGTCAGGTGGCTCGTCAAGCCGCTGCTTGGCCACTGCCGCCACACCTCCATCTTTAGTGCACTAGCTGGAGTGGAGTGAGTGCCTGTAGGGGGACCTAAGCTGGGAATTACACATCCTAGCTGCTGTGTAGATTTGCCCTGTGAGAATCTGGGCTCAGTTCCTGTAAAATAGGGTAACGATCCATTCTTTGCCCCTCGTCTATTTCTCTTGTGAGCTCTTCAGGGAAGGGACTACCTGTCACTGTGCATTGATACCTAGTGTGTGGAGCCCCAGTCTGTGGTGGACTCGCTACGAGTTCCTGAAAGACAAATAATAAAACTGAGCTTATGAAAACGTAACTGTGTGAAAATCAGTGAGGGAATCAGTGAGAAGAGTTTTCTCCTAATAGATCTTGTTCCTCTTGTTTTGACCTGTTTTGAGTGTCAACAATTATAACCCTTTATTTGATAACGTAGTCGCCGTTAAAAAAAAGCCAGGATATGGAGGAGCATTTGGAAATAATAATTGTTAATTAAACAGCCTGTGAAACCCAAAGGCTCAGTCTGAGACTTGAAAGCAGGATTCACAGGTTTCCTGTGAACTGTCTCCAAGCCCGGAGAAGCAGGGAGGACAAAAGCTGTTTGAATGGTTAGAAAGGAGGGAGCTAACAGAACTGAGAGCTGTGCTGTTGGATTTTTTAATGCCTAGCGTTGTGACATTATGTAGCAATGCTGTATGTTTACCAGAGCCACGTCCTATTGGTACCAGCACAGCTGAGTGGGCAAAGCAGCTGAGATGCTGAAGAGTCTGTTAACCCATGAATTTATCGTAATACGTAAACTGCAAAGCGGAGCCTACATGAGCCTCGTGGAACCTTTGAACTTTATTTACAGAAAAACAGTATATCAAAATAACAGCAGATGATCATACTTAATAACTACATAGCACGGAAATATAGAACAAACTTCCCCATTACCCTGTGTTCAGAGTGCTACTGCTGCCGATGCAAGATTCAGGCCTACATATTTGCCTGAGACAGAATTTTGGATCTTGTTTGCCCATTTGATTTTTGGTGTTTTTATATTCTTACTAATATGTGTGAACAAAGACACTGTGTGTTACATCTGCCCACAAGCAGTTGGGTGAAAAGAGATGACAGAGAGAGCTAACACGTTGCTGGACAGAGTGGGAGTTTAATACACAAGCATACACTTGAAGGACAGTCCTGACTCAACTCCTCTCTCGAAATAAGGTTAAGCAACCAGTCGGGAGGGGCAAAGGAGGATGGGGGGGAGGTATAAGAAACACTAAAAGGCCTGTCCCTGACTGAAGCACAGCCTCACTTCTTACCCTCGCCATGGGGTACATGAGAGATGATACTGAAGCCCCCAGATTCACAACCCTCCCAAACGGAAGGCATGGGACCAAGGTATAATTATGCCCGCTAAGGAAGGGGAAACTGGGACATTGGGAAAAAGGCTCTACCGGCTGCAAAGCTATAGATACACGTGCTTGATTAACCCCAATGCACATCGCATTGCCTGCACTTTGGACTTCCTGTCTTCTGCTTTCTGTCTGCATGACAAAAACCAGGGGAAGGGTGAAGGGAAACCCTCTAAGACCCGGCACCTCATCCCTGACCAAAGTTTGCAGCCTCTGCAGCCCGCTTAGAGAGACATGTGCTGGCATGCCCTGGAGGACAGCAGATTCAGGCTATTTTGGACCATGTTCTTTGAAGAACAGTTTCTCTCTAATTATATTTTTACACAATTTAATCTTAAAATGGTTGCTTTAAAATGTCAGGTCCATTTGACAGGTATTAGCTGCTGAAGATCTGAAATCACTAGAAAAACAACAACAAACCTTTCCCTTGTATAATTATTACAAAATTCAAGCTGTGTAACTGGTGATAATAGTTGGTGAGCCTTTGGACCCAAACTCACTTCCACTGAAGCCCTTGGAGTAGAGCTGTGCAAACAAATGATTTTTTGGTTTGCTGGTAGTTCTGAAAAATAAAAATTAATCCTTTTGGGTTAACCTGTAATCTTTTTTGAAATTTTCAGTGAAGGGAAAAGTGGGGAAAAAAATGCAAGCCAAAGAAAATATTTCATCTTGATTTTGTAGCTTTTAAGATTTTTGAATGAAATTTCAGAATGAAGTCACTTTGAACTGAAAAATCAGAAAGTTCCATTTTGAAAATGTCAGAACAAATAATTTAGATTATTTTTATGTAGTCTTTTTGACCAAAGCAATTTGACAAATCTGACATAAATTTGCTAAATGTTTCAGCTGATCTGAATCTGCATTTTTTTTCTGAAAAGAAAAAAAAAAAAAGCTTTGGTGAAAAAATTTCACCCAAACCTACTTGGAATTTTGTCCTTGGCATCAGTGGGGACTGGACAGGGCCTGTTCTGTTTGTACAGAGGGTAAGTTTGAAAACTTCTCCTTGGTGCACAACAACAGGCAAAAGGGCTAACAGTGAGTTAGGAACTGTTAGGAGATGGATAGAAAATATCATAATCCCATCACTCCATGGTATGTCCACACCTGGAATGCTGTGTGCAGTTCTGGTCGCCTCATCTCAAACAGGAAACAGTGGAATTAGAAAAGGTTGAGAGATGGACACAAAGATGCTCACGGGTGTGGATTGGCTTCTGCAGAAGGAGATTAGAGCTGTTCATCTTAGATAGGAGATGAATAAAGGGGGACATGATGCAGGTTTGCACAGTCATGAATGCTGCGAAAAAAGTGAATAGAACAGTATTATTTACTCTTTCAAACAATACAAAGACCAGGGGTCACCTCATGAAATTAGCAGATTTAATACAAACAAAATGAAGTACTTTGCGACGCAATGCACAGTTAACCCATAGAACTCAAAATTGCCAAGGGATTTTGTGAAGGCCAAAAGTATAACTGGGTTAAAAAAAGAATTGGAAAAGCTCATGGAAGATAGATCCATCAGTGGCTAATAGGCAAGATGGTCTGGGACACAACCCCGTGTTTGGGGTGACCCCTGAGCCTTTGGCTAACTGAAGCCAGGAGTGGAAGATGGGATAGATGACTCCATAATTATCCTATTCAGTACAACCCCCCTGAAGCCCTGATGCAGGCCAGTGTCGGAGACAGGATACTAGTATGTCAGCTATTACATTCTTATGACTTATGCTGCTCTTATGGTGTTTGGAAACCAATCCTAATCATGCCCTGTGACCCAGCTGCTCGCTGAAGGTATCATATTCACAATCTCTGAAAACCATCACTGCAATGTGAGCTTTAAAATGGCAACTGTCCCCTTGAATTTGCAGTCTCTCTCGTCACCTGCCTCACTGGGCCCAACTGTGCCATCTCACTCTGGACTCCTTGTTGTTTAAAATGACAGATTAATCTTCTGGAACGTCACTGTATTCACATTATCTGTAAATACATGTGATTTCCCCTCCCACGCTCATCCACCTCAGTTCAGGATAATTCCAAAAGTTGTTTTATTCCAGTGAGATTTGACAGCAACAGAGAGGCAATTTACTGAGGATAGCTGTGGACTGGAATAAACCCCACACCTGTGGTGACAATGTGAGTCCACAGAGTGACATTGCTGAGATCCTGGAACTCCTTCACAATTACAGAAAAGCAAATCATTATAAATAATCCTAGACGCGTTGAGTTCAGCATCCTTATAGTGACTGAAAAATGTTTCCTGATTGGCTGTAGACTGTATTTACACATACTGTGTAACAGTAAAGCAGGTCAGAGACTTCCCGAAGTGGCTGATTTACTTCAAAATGTGTTTCATATACGTGTCTAACAGGAACAGCAATTCCTTTGCAGACCTATGTCTGAATTTGCCTTTCTGGAGTTTTGTCTTCTGAACAGTCTCATATCCTTCCTCCTTCTAATCCACAGAAGCATGTTAATGGCAACAACAATTACTGGGGGTTGGAAGCAATTAGACATTTAATATATCTAAATTAGCCTACCTGCCCACAAAACTTTCCACCGAAAATTAAAAATGCACAGCTATAATTCTACCTCCACTGACTTGGCATTTCTATTTATGTGAAACAGAAATAGTTATATGCATTTTATCTTCCCTAAGGATAAAATATGTCATTTATGTGTCACATCTTCTATCAGACATGGAAATTTCTTTCGCAGAGTTTGAAAATTTAGCCTTAAAACCCTCTTGAGATTGAAATAAAGAAAATAAATTAGTTCATTTCCCGGTCAGATATTCCAAATATTTGTTACCCTATTTGTTACATGTTTATGAATGATATCATAATTGGCCCATCTCTTTGCTTTTGAGTTCTTATACACAATTAGACAGTCACTTACAAAATTTTGCAGACTTTTAAAAAGTTATTTCAAAGTCTTCTCTTTTCTCATTAGAGTAAATCCAATAGGCTTAATCTCGCGTCATAGTTTCTTACATAGATTGTAAGGTCTCTGAGGCTCTTCAGTGAGTTTTTGTGTGATGTACACAAATAAAATGGCTAATATAAGAGGATTCAGTTGTTGATCCAATGTCTTAGATGCTACTACAGGATAAGCCCTGGTCTACTCTACAAACTTATGTCAACATAACTAAGCGAAGTAGTTATACTGATCTATCTGCCCATGAAGACAAGTGTGTGTTAACGGGAGGACTTCTCCCGTCGACATAGCAGCCACTACTCAGGAAGGAAGAGTATCTATGCCAACAGGAGAAGCTCTCCCATGGGTGTAGGTAGCATCTTCACTAAGTGTTGCAGAACTGAATTTGTAGACAACCCTTAAGTACTAATAGTCTAAGGCCTTCTGCTATCTTTGTGGTCTTCTGTTGCACCCCTGAATTGCAAATCTATCCTTCATGTTGCACAGAGATCAATCCTGTTCACAGGATTCCAGAAGGGATTCTCTTATGGTCCAGTGTTGTGACCATTGAACTCCCTTATCATTGAATTCAGTGGGAGCAGGAGTGAATCCCATTGTCATGCTGCATATTTGTTTCCTTTCTGCTTAGACTAATACAGACTAAAATTGGTAATTTGATCGTCCTCCTCCCTTCCTCCTCCACTCCCTCCCCCCCCCCCCCCCGCCCGTCTGTGCTCTAGACTGCTGGAGAAAAAAAAATTGAAACTGCAACATACTTCAGATATATTTTCTGCTCAATATTCTAGGAGGTTATTAATTGGACAAATTTCCCAGCTTTGTATTTTTCTTGAGACTATTTTATATTTTCTGCCTCCAACTATGCTGGATATTTATTTGCCCTGTCACCTAAAAGGGACCAAATCCCTTTTCAGAGATTGTATCTTTCCTTATTTTTTGTGTGTTTCCATCTTTAGTATCGTCTTGGGGTCAGATTGATCACTAGTGCCTGAAGGCATCCTATATCCTGACAATCTCTAGCCACTGAAGCAATGTAGAGACACCCTCAGCTTGCCCTGGATACTCAACCAAAGCCCACACAGCCCTAAGATTTGGGGAACAACACAATGGTGACTTCCCATGGCCTTTGTCCCCTTCCCTTGAGACGTGATGGGCAGTCTTTTTGCTGCAGCTCAGGATCTGGGCCTCTTTATTCATGTCCTCACACAAAAATGTGAATTTTCAGACTGAAGGATACCAAATGGAATGACTATATTGAGACATTTGCTTTCAGTTTAATTGTAAAAGGCCCTGTATTAGTTTATTGCCTAGACCAGCGACACCATCACAGGACCTAACCAGGTCAGCCATACCATCACTGGTTTATTCACCTGCATGTCCACCAATGTAATATACGCCATCATATGCCAGCAATGCCCCTCTGCTATGTACATTGGCCAAACTGGACAGTCTCTACGGAAAAGGATAAATGGACACAAATCAGATATTAGGAAAGGCAATATACGAAAACCCTGTAGGAGAACACTTCAACCTCCCTGGCCACGCTATATCAGATCTTAACGTGGCCATCCTGCAGCAAAAAAACTTCGGGACCAGACTCCAAAGAGAAACTGCTGAGCTTCAGTTCATCTGCAAATTTGTCACCATCAGCTCAGGATTAAACAAAGACTGAGAATGGCTCGCCAACTACAAAAGCACTTTCTCCTCCCTTGGTTTTCACACCTCAACTGCTAGAAGAGGGCCTCATTCTCCCTGACTGAACTAACCTCGTTTTCTCTAGCCTAATTCTTGCTTACATATATATACCTGCCTCTGGAAATTTCCACTACATGCATCCGATGAACGGGGTATTCACCCACGAAAGCTCATGCTCCAATATGTCTATTAGTCTATAAGGCGCCACAGGACTCTTTGCTGCCAAAAGATACCTTGTTTGCTTGAGCCCAGCTTACCGAGAGATCCAGATCTCTTTGTATCAGTGACTAGTCCGCTTTATTGTTTACCACTCCCTCAATTTTTGTATTGTCTGCAAACTATCAGTGATGATTCTATGTTTTGTTCCAGGTCACTGATAAAATGTTTAATAGTGTAGGGCCAAGAACCAAGCCCCATGTAAAGCACACCCATTTGAAGATGATTCCCTGTTTACAGCTACATTTTGAGACCTATCAGTTAGCCAGTTTTTAATCCATTTAATGTGTGCAATGTTAATTTTATATTGTTCTAGTTTTTTTAAACAAAATGTCTCTCTCCATATGAAAGAAAATGTGAGGGATAGGAATAATTTTACACCTTCTTATATATAATTTTTGGGAAAAAAGTTGTCCTGGAGGCAGAAGGGTCTTCCTTCTTATTTGGGGCCTCCCAGACTGATCATGCCTAGCATTTATTTCCTTAAAGCATTGGAAGAGCAGATTATCTGCTGCAGATACTAATTCCTGAACCATATCACAGACCTGCACAAATAACCGTCTTCAGCTCTCTGAATTTGGCGAACTGACCCAAAATAAATCTTGCTGAGGAGTAATTTTTCAGACTATGGCTGAAATAGTGGAAGTTCTGAATTTACTGTAATCTCCTCTTTCCAGTGAGGATCCGTTCCAAAGCCCTTTGAAGTCAATGAGAAGACTTCTGTTGATTTCATTGTGCTTTGGATGAGGCCTGCTATGTCATCAAAAAGCCTAAATCTCTGGTACTGCTTTCTCTCTTCTCCCTTTTTGAGAACTATTGTGAAATGATTTTCCCCTTTGTAAAATGCTCTGTAAATATGCAAAGAAAAATTCCTCTAGCTCAGCTAAATAATGTAATCTTGGGACTCCAGAAGGTCTGGGTCTAATGCTGCCATTGATATACTCTGAACATTTAAGTCCTGGTTCTTTCTGTTAATTGACTCAGCTCTTTCAGTGCATTTTACCATACTTTATGTAATTCACTTAGAATTTCACTGTAGCAACTCATGATGTTAAATTATTAATCTCTGTCTCTGTACCTTGGGAGCAACTAATCTGGGGAACAAATACTTTGTCTTGTGCAATTGTGAAACTCATTTCTCACCAGAACTGTGCTTTGTTGCATTGTAACTGGGGCTTCAAATCAAGCTGGTGCCATTGAGAAATGGAAAGTTCCATGCCATGTGCTGAAATATTTGATAAGCTCCTTTAATCAGAAGAACCAACTTCCCAAAAAATCTGTGTCATGTATTCAAAGTACATAAAGCATAGAATTATTAAGCATTTCATTTTTTTTCAATTTGTCATGCTAGATATTGTTGACTGATCTATTGATTGTGTATTAATTGCATTGATTACTTAAGAATTCCTAGTTAGTTCTCTGAGCCTGGGTAGGTTCTCATTCCAAGATCAGGCCCAAAATTATTAGAATTATTTTTAGCAGGGAACTCTGATATTCACAGTTGCAACACTTAGAAAAAAGTTTGGTGTTTGCAATAATTGTATTAGCACAATTAGCAACGCTGCAAACACTCCAACCCAGCAAGGTAGAGAGAGAGAGGGAACACAGAATGAGCACCTGAGCATCCATATACTTGCATCATCCATTGCAGAACAAGTTACACTGTTAGTCATTATCTTCCTCCTCCTCCTCAACTTCCTCATCACCATCACCAGTGGTTGACATTAGGCATCTCCCAAGCCACACAGGCCAGGATACTACTTTTCTCACGTGTTACCTTGATACCACTACTCTTAATATATATTCTGTAGTGGTCTGATTCCCTTTTCCTTGTTTCTCTTTCCTCACCTTACTAATGTTGGGGTGCTCTTCTCCTACAGGTTACTAGGACAAGTTTATTAGTATATACATCTATTAGTTACCATGGTATTCTTGTGATTGGACGTCTGCAGATAGTCCTAACTTTAGAGCCCTGTGCAGATACAAAATTTATATCCGCATATGATCCGCAGTCCATAAAAATGCTCTGTGGATATAAAGCGGATATCAGCAGATTTGCAGAGCTCTAGATACAACATTTGTATCTACATCCAATCTACAACCCATAAAAATGGTCTCCAGATATATCCCTCATCCACATCTGCAGATGTAGATATCCATGGAGATAAAGCAAATATCCATGGATTTGCAGGGCTCTACATAACTTTACAATATCTCAAGTTGGTATAAACTGGCATCTTGTGGTTACCTGTCAGTAGTTTAGGCATTACAGCATTCTGTCTTGTGATATCTTATGATCTAGGGAAAAGAACAAAAGTACTTGTGGCACCTTAGAGACTAACAAATTTATCTGAGCATAAGCTTTTGTGGGCTACAGCCCACTTCATCAGATGCATGCAGTAAAAAATACAGTAGGAAGATATATATATATACACACACAGAGAACATGAAACAATGGGTGTTACCATACACACTGTTATGAGAGTGATCAATTAAGATGAACTATTACTGGCAGGAGAGAGAGAAACTTTTTGTAATGGTAATCAAAATGGTCCATTTGCAGAAGTTGACAAGAAGGTGTGAGGAACGGTGTGTGTGTAGGGGGAAATAAACATGGGGAAATAGTTTTACTTTGTGTAATGACCCATCCACTCCCAGTCTTTATTCAAGCCTAATTTAAAGGTGTCCATTTTGCAAATGAATTCCAATTCAGCAGTCTCTTGTTGGAGTCTGTTTTTGAAGTTTTGTTGTAATATTGTGACTTTTAGGTCTGTAATCAAGTGACCAGGGAGATTGAAGTGTTCTCCAACTGGTTTTTGAATATTATAATTCTTGATGTCTGATTTGTGTCCATTTATTCTTCTACGTAGAGACTGTCTGGTTTGGCCAATGTACATGGCAGAGGGACATTGCTGGCACATGATGGCACATGTCACATTGGTAGACGTGCAGGTGAACGAGCCTCTGACAGTGTGGCTGATGTAATTAGGTCCTATGATGGTGGTCCTCTGAATAGATATGTGGACAGAGTTGGCTTTGGGGTTTGTTCAAGGAAAGGTTCCTGGGTTAGTATTTTTGTTGTGTAGTCTGTGGTTGCTGGTGAGTATTTGCTTCAGGTTGAGGGGCTGTCTGTAAGCAAGGACTGGCCTGTCTCCCAAGATCAGTGAGAGTGAGGGATCATCCTTCAGGATAAGTTGTAGATCCCTCATGATGCACTGGAGAGGTTTCAGTTGGGGGCTGAAGGTGACGGCTAGTGGTGTTCTGTTACTTTCTTTGTTGGGCCTGTCCTGTAGTAGGTGGCTTCTGGGTACTCTTCTGGCTCCGTCAATCTGTTTCTTCACTTCAGCAGGTGGGTATTGTAGTTGTAAGAATGCTTGATAAAGATCTTGCAGGTGTTTGTCTGTATCTGAGGGGTTGGAGCAAATGCAATTGTATCTTAGAGCTTGGCTGTAGGCAATGGATTGTGTGGTGTGGTCTGGATGAAAGCTGGAGGCATGTAGGTAAGTATAGCGGTCAGCGGGTTTCTGGTATAGGGTGGTGTTTATGTGACCATCACTTATTAGCACTGTGGTGTCCAGGAAATGGATCTCTTGTGCGGACTGGTCCAGGCTAAGGTTGAAGGTGGGGTGGAAATTGTTGAAATCATGGTGGAATTCCTCAAGGGCTTCTTTTCCAACGGTCCAGATGATGAAGATGTCATCAATTTAGTGCAAGTAAAGCAGGGACATTAGGGGAGGAGAATTGAATAAGCATTGTTCTAAGTCAGCCATAAAAATGTTGGCATATTGTGTGGCCATGCGGGTACCCATAGCAGTGCCACTGATTTGAAGGTATATGTCACCCCCAAATGTGAAATAGTTAT
Source organism: Gopherus evgoodei (assembly GCF_007399415.2). Taxonomy (NCBI): domain Eukaryota; kingdom Metazoa; phylum Chordata; order Testudines; family Testudinidae; genus Gopherus; species Gopherus evgoodei. The sequence goes on along the minus strand of NC_044325.1, from coordinate 2,681,424 downwards.
GAGTGAGGACAAAGTTGCAAAGTTCCGCCACCAGGTTAGTTGTGACATTATCGGGGATAGTGTTCCTGATAACTTGTAGTCCATCTTTGTGGGGAATGTTGGTGTAGAAATCCATAGTGGCTAGGATGGTGTTTTTAGGAAGGTCACCAATGGATTGTAGTTTCCTCAGGAAGTCAATGGTGTCTCGAAGATAACTAGGAGTGCTGGTAGCTTAGGGCCGGAGGAGGGAGTCTACATATCCAGACAATCCTGTTGTCAGGATGCCAATGCCTGAGATGATGGGGCATCCAGGATTTCCAGGCTCGGGGTTCTAGGGGTGTGTTTGTTCAGATTTGCTCTTGTGCTTTTTCAGGGAGTTTCTTGAGCAGATGGTGCAGTTTCTTTTGGAAATCCTCAGTGGGATCAGAGGGTAATGGCTTGTAGAATGCTAAGGCTTAGGGGGCTGTCAAGGTTCCTTCCCCACTCTGAACTTTAGGGTACAGATGTGGGGACCTGCATGGACACTTCTAAGCGTAATTACTAGCTTAGATCTGGTACCACTGCCACCATCCAGAATTTCAGTGTCTGGATCACTCCCTGTCCCCCTAAAACCTTCCCCTCCCTGGGTAGACTTGAGAGACTCCTTCACCAATTCCCTGACGAGTCCAGATCCAATCCCTTGGATCTTAAAACAGGGAGAAATTAACCATCCCCCCTCCTTTCTCCCACCAATCCCTGGTGAGTCCAGATCCAATCCTCTTGGATCTAAAAACAAGGAAAAATCAATCAGGTATTAAGGAAAAAGGCTTTTAATTAAAGAAAAGAAAGGTAAAAGAAAACCCTCTGGGAGAGATTAGCATACCAGCTACTCTCACAGACAAAAGATTCAAAATACACAGGATGTTCCCCTGGGCACAAATTTAGTTACACAAAAAAATACCCAATTTGATTCTACCTCTATTTTTGATAATTCCCTTCATGGTACCAAGACAAGTTACAAAGAAGATAAACATAAACCTATTTATCCCTTTCTAAAACTTACTACTCTGATAAGAGGTTGGTTCCTTGATCTTTTTCACTCTGGCTGAAACTGAAACTCTCAACAAAGGAAAAACTTCCCTCCTTCCTTCTGAAACATCTTGTTCCCCCATTGGTCCCTCTGGTCAGGTGTTAGCTAGGCTAGGGGAACTTTTTAACCCTTTACATTAAGAGACATTAACCTTTAACCATCTGTTTATGACGGGGCCTTTTGCCTTGGTTAGTTTAGCTAAGCTATTGTCTTACAGGCCTTGAGGCTTGTTGACTCATTGCACTACTGCCTTTTACGTATATCTTTGCCTAACCTAGCGAATACCTACACCTATGAACTTTAGCAGTGATTAAAAGTACATCATTTGGCATCCTAAAATGCTAAAGACCTAACTAGGGAGGTAGAAAATTAATGAAAATGGAAACCCTGCATGCTGTTTTAATGTGAATTATCCTATCCTGCTTTTATTGGTGCAATGTCATTAGGATGAGTATTGAAAATAGAGCGGTAACCATTCATCAGAGTTTAGGGGACAATTTGCCTGCAAGACTTTTATCTGGTTGGCCCCCCAGTGCTCTGATTAGATTATCAGATTACTTTGGCTGGGTGTGACACAGAGACCTTTTGACATCAACAGCTACAGCTCTGCTAGTACCCTCCTGTGAATGCACTGAGAGCTGTCATGAAGAAAGTGATTATTGTCTTGGAGGAAGACAGAGAGAGTTTTCCTTGAACAAATGAATTGATGCAGACTCTAGAGCTAAATCCACACTGCCCACAGTCTGAACTATGGTGGTGTGGATAGTAGTTTGCACCAAAGTGCTGCGCTGTAACTCCCCTATATTGATGCTATGGGTGTGAACTGAAAGGATCCTAGCTCATGTTAACACAGTTCTCTTCAAATAGGACTTGATAGTGTCCTGACATTATGCAGTGCTGAAAGCTCACCTCTTACGTTGACTTTGTTGGGATTTCTGCATCTTTGGGGGTTCTCGGTCTCAGACCACTAGCACTGATGGGCCTGACCTTGGGCACCCGGGTTTGAGAACTTTGGCCAATGGAGCAAAATGGCCTCTCAGTGAATTTTTCAGTTGGCCATTCACGTGCAAAAGATGAATCGTAGATCTGGTCAAACACTTGCTGTCCTTTTTTCATGAAGAACACTACTTTATATGAAAAACCAATATCATATTTTTGCATAAAAATATAAACAAAAAAACTCTTTGATTTTGTTCTTGTTGGAAGAACTTGACATTTTATGACCATCTCTAATAAAACATCATTTAAAATATACTTATCTGCTTATCCTCAGATCAGTCAAGGTATTAAGTTCTCAATGAAAGTTTTGAAGAACAGTGTCAGAGAGCTTTTGTTCTTTGGATTTTTCTGATTAGAGGTGACCTTGTGGAGACAAATGGCAGCAGAGTTACTTGGAAGTTGTCAAATAAAGTTGGTAGTAGTAATGCAGTAAAAAACTCCTAATACCTGGACAATATGCCTGTACCCTGTGCTAGTACACGGTCACTCTGTCCTCCTCTAGTGGCTGATCCACATACATAGATTTCCAAGTTTTCCATCCCCTTGAGCTAAGGAAAGAAACCAAGTGCCAATGGAATAGGAAGGTGATAAGAATAATTTCATGATGTCTTAGATGGACATTACAATAATTCCATCTGAAAATGTTGTTGTAAGTATTGTTACAATGAACTCC